>NC_090646.1:193032458-193351030 GCF_040937935.1 Hyperolius riggenbachi | reverse complement strand
GCCTCCTCTCCGCCCCCCACTGAGCATGTGCAAACAGTCTAACGCGGCTATAGCCGCTCTAACGCCGTAGCATATACATATACACACACACATACTTGGGGATTCCTGCACCCCCCTTCAGGCTGATCACTCCCTAGCTGTCCTCCTGGGCCGCCTGGATTGTCTGCAATTCGGCCCTGAAAGACCTTCAGACGGGGCTAGACAGCGCAGACGCAGTCTGGTGGTGCTCGCTACCCCATCACTGGCGGTGGGAACGCGACAGCAATGAGCGTGGCTGGGCATGTGGAGAATGCTCCAGACCAGAGGACTTTCTGAGCCGCATTGTGGACAATCCGGGAGGCAGAAGAGAACAGCAAGGGAGCAATCATCATGGAGGGGGCTGGAGGAAGCCCAGGTATGTATAATTTTTCTTGTGGTTTGACAATGCAGTAAAACGCACAGAAACACGGAAATGCATGGAAACATGCAATGAAATGCACAAAAACACACTGACATATGCATGCCTCTTTAAATGCATTTTAATGCATTTCAAACACATTTACTAGTGTGAATGAAATGCACATGGCATGCATTACTATGCACTGCAGTGTGTTTGAATCACTCCCAACGAGAAATGCACTGCACAGCAACTCATTGTTGTAGTGTGAATGATAAAATGAAAGTCTATGGACTTTCATGTTACCAAGTTTTTTGCACACTACGTGCAGTGCGGCAAAGCTCACTGCAACTCACATAGTGCAGGAAAAGGAGGTAGCTGGCACCATCCAATATATAAGCTCTTTTATTCTTCAATTTCCCATGACAGCCATAATTGCAACGTTTCAGAGTAACATCAACTCCTTTCTCAAGCTAGGCTAATTCAAGTAGGTAGTGAAGCACCACTCCAACTCACATAGTGTAAATGAGCCCTTAAACAGTACCAGTTACCTGGCAGTCCTGCTGGTCTCTTAGTATCTAAATCACACACCTAAAACAAACATGTGGCTAATCCAGTCAGACTTCATGATCTGCATGCTTGTTCAGTGTATGGGTAAAAGTAAAGGAAAGAGAATCATCAGGGCAGGCAACCAATCTGCATGGTTTAACCTCCTTAGCGGTAATCACGAGTTCAGCTCGGGGTGGAACAAAAATGCCAGGAGCGGTTATCCCAAGCTGAACTCGTGGTAGCCGCCAGGAGGACTATGCAGAGCAATGTGAGCAGCTGGCGTTTTAACTCACCTCCCGGGGGATCCCGATGTCGGTTGCCTTTCTTCTTCCTCTTCTCCGAGGTTCTGCTTACCCATGGTGAGATTGCCGCCTGTTGTCATGACGACAGACGGCAATCTCACTATAGGGTTACGGCACCATCTGGAGGACTGGATCCCAGGGAGGTGAGTGAGTGCTAGGCAGAACTCCCTAGCAGCATGATTTTTTCCAGGTTTAGGACCTAAAAGCATGCAAAAAAATTGCACTGCTTTTAGACCCTAAAATCTGGAAAGAATCATAACGCCAAGAAAACAAATATGTCAGCCTTCATATTCCTCTCTCACTTCACATGACACCTTATGAAACCACGCAGATCCTGAGAACTCATACAAAACAACAACTTCCACATTTGGAAGATACAATACTATTTTCCTGGATTATATTTTATTGAAGAGGAAAATGTAACTATAACAGGTTGTAATAATAAATCAGCATATGTTTTTTTTGTGCTGTTCATATCACTGCCTTTTTGTTTGCATTTGGTAGCCAGTAAAGTGAAAGCAATGCCAAAGAATACTTTGACGAAACAAGTGAAAACAGAGCCAGAGATCTTGTCTCAGCCAGCGCCGCCATAGGAATTATGGCTAAAGCCAAAGCCCAGATTACAATAAAATGGTAAATCGCCCACCAGCAATAGCTGGAAGCCGAATTACATATTTCCCCACTGGCCACAGTGACCTGGGAAATAGTAATGAACGCCGCAAGGACTTTTCCAGGAGCAGGGTGAGAGGTTTTTCAGCTTTACCCGGTGCCCAAATTTCACGGCGGCTTAATTATATGTACGCTACTTAGATACAGGGAGTCTAATGAAAATTGTGTAATCTATTAATATTGTAATTAAACCACTTTTCTATGAATGATAAAACAGAGAAAATTATTGAAAGTTGGACTCCGCATAGTTCCTGAAAAGGCTGCCTTGTGTAATTTTTGGTTTCACTTCTTGTGGGCTCCATGCTTATCTGCTGCAAACAGGCAGACTCGTGACTTAGGAAAAACACAGAAAGCTTTAAAGCAATCCTGTCACGAATAAAAAAATAAAAAAGTTAGATACTTAGATCCAGGGCAGGTGTGTCAAACTCTGTCAGGTGCCCGCCTTGTGTCCAATGCAGTGTTGGACACGCCCTCCAGTGCTCCCACCCCCAGCACATGCAGAGTAGTGTAGTGTCACAGCAGTAGTGCTTCTTTCGCCTCCTCAGGGCTAAAACAATGACCATCCATCTTCTACAGTGGGCGCTCACTCTACTCCTGCATGTCCCATGATTACACACAGCATGAGGGGAAAGAGATGGGCTGAGGGCTTGTTCACACTGCAGGCGTTTTCGGCTTTTTTTTCGCCGGCCAATAAATGTCTATGAGAAGGTTCATATCAGCGCAGGATGTGCATGGTGCGGCTAGGAAAGTGGTGCGTGTTCCATTTTCGGGGAGATTCCACCTCAATGAAAGGTATAGGAAAATCGGCGAATGCATACAAAAATGCGTATTAAGGCGATTGTGCTCGCGTTAACCACTTCCCGACCGCCGTATATACAATTGGCGGCCGGGAAGTGGACCCCGCAAGGACCGCCGTATTGACAAATGGCGGCGGTCCCTGTAGGGGCATGGGCGGAGCGATCGCGTCATCCGTGACGCGATCCTTCGCCTCCGCCTAGCGCCGCTCACCCGCCGCAACATCCCGCCGTCCATACGGAAGCGCCGGCGGGATGTTAACCCGACGATCGCCGCATACAAAGTGTATAATACACTTTGTAATGTTTACAAAGTGTATTATACAGGCTGCCTCCTGCCCTGGTGGTCCCAGTGTCCGAGGGACCACCAGGGCAGGCTGCAGCCACCCTATGTCGCACCAAGCACACTGATTCCCCCCCCCCCCCTGCCCCAGATCGCCCACAGCACCCATCAGACCCCCCCTGCCCACCCCCCAGACCCCTGTTTGCACCCAATCACCCCCCTAATCACCCATCAATCACTCCCTGTCACTATCTGTCAACGCTATTTTTTTTTATCCCCCCCCTGCCCCCTGCTCCCTCCTGATCACCCCCCCACCCCTCAGATTCTCCACAACCCCCCCCAGACCCCCCTCCCCATGTACTGTATGCATCTATCCCCCTGATCACCTGTCAATCACCTGTCAATCGACTGTCAATCACCCATCAATCAGCCCCTGTCACTGCCACCCATCAATCAGCCCCTAACCTGCCCCTTGCGGGCAATCTGATCACCCCCCCACACCAATAGATCACCCGCAGATCCGACATCAGATCACCTCCCAAATCCATTGTTTACATCTATTCTCTCCTCTAAACACCCACTAATTACCGATCAATCACCCATCAATCACCCCCTATCACCACCTGTCACTTTTTCCTATCAGATCAGACCCTAATCTGCCCCTTGCGGGCACCCAATCACCCGCCCACACGCTCAGATTGCCCTCTGACCCCCCCTTATCAATTCGCCAGGGCATTATTTGCATCTGTCCTTCCCTGTAATAACCCACTGATCACCTGTCAATCACCTGCCAATCGCCTATCACCCATCAATCACCCCCTGTCACCCCCTGTCACTGCCACCCATCAATCAGCCCCTAACCTGCCCCTTGCGGGCAATCTGATTACCCACCCACACCATTAGATTGCCCGCAAACCCGCTGTCAGATTACCTCCCGAATGTATTGTTTACATCTGTTATCTTCTCTAAACACCCACTAATTACCCATCAATCACCCCCTATCACCAACCGTCACTGTTACCTATCAGATCAGACCCTAATCTGCCCCTTGCGGGCACCCAATCACCCGCCCACACGCTCAGATTGCCCTCAGACACCCCCCCCTTATCAATTCGCCAGTGCATTAATTACATCTGTCCTTCCCTGTAATAACCCACTGATCACCTGTCAATCACCTGCCAATCACCTATCACCCATCAATCACCCCCTGTCACTGCCACCCAACAAACAGCCCCTAACCTGCCCCTTGCGGGCAATCTGATCACCCACCCACACCAATAGATCGCCCGCAGATCCGACATCAGATCACCACCCAAGCGCAGCGTTTACATCTATTCTCTCCTCTAAACACCCACTAATTACCCATCAATCACCCCCTATCACCACCTGTCACTGTTACCCATCAGATCAGACCCTAATCTGCCCCTTGCGGGCACCCAATCACCCGCCTACACGCTCAGATTGCCCTCAGACCCACCCTTATCAATTCGCCAGGGCATTATTTACATCTGTCCTTCCCTGTAATAACCCACTGATTACCTGTCAATCACCCATCAATCACCCCCTGTCACTGCCACCCATCAATCACCCCCTGTCACTGCCACCCATCAATCACCCCCTGTCACTGCCACCCAACAAACAGCCCCTAACCTGCCCCTTGCGGGCAATCTGATCACCCACCCACACCAATAGATCGCCCGCAGATCCGACATCAGATCACCACCCAAGCGCAGCGTTTACATCTATTCTCTCCTCTAAACACCCACTAATTACCCATCAATCACCCCCTATCACCACCTGTCACTGTTACCCATCAGATCAGACCCTAATCTACCCCTTGCGGGCACCCAATCACCCGCCTACACGCTCAGATTGCCCTCAGACCCACCCTTATCAATTCGCCAGGGCATTATTTACATCTGTCCTTCCCTGTAATAACCCACTGATTACCTGTCAATCACCCATCAATCACCCCCTGTCACTGCCACCCATCAATCACCCCCTGTCACTGCCACCCATCAATCACCCGCTGTCACTGCCACCCATCAATCAGCCCCTAACCTGCCCCTTGCGGGCAATCTGATCACCCACCCACACCAATAGATCGCCCGCAGATCCGACGTCCGATCACCTCCCAAGTGCAGTGTTTACATCTGTTCTCTACCCTAAACACCCACTAATTACCCATCAATCACCCCCTGCCACTGCTACCTATCAGATTAGACCCCTATCTGCCCCTAGGGCACTCAATCACCCGCCCACACCCTCAGAATGCCCTCAGACCCCAGCCCTGATCACCTCGCCAGTGCATTGCTTGCATCTATTTCCCCCTCTAATCACACCTTGAGACACCCATCAATCACCTCCTGTCACCCCCTAGCACACCTACCCATCAGATCAGGCCCTAATTTGCCCCGTGTGGGCTCCTGATCACTCGGCCAAACCCTTAGATCCCCCTCAGACCCCCTTCCGATCACCTCCCCAGTGCATTGATTGCATCTATTTTCCCCTCTAACCACCCCCTGAGACACCCATCAATCACCTCTTGTCACCCCCCAAGCACTCCTATCCATCAGATCAGGCCCAATACAACCTGTCATCTAAAAGGCCACCCTGCTTATGACCGGTTCCACAAAATTCGCCCCCTCATAGACCACCTGTCATCAAAATTTGCAGATGCTTATACCCCTGAACAGTCATTTTGAGACATTTGGTTTCCAGACTACTCACGGTTTTGGGCCCGTAAAATGCCAGGGCGGTATAGGAACCCCACAAGTGACCCCATTTTAGAAAAAAAGACACCCAAAGGTATTCTGTTAGGTGTATGACGAGTTCATAGAAGATTTTATTTTCTGTCAAAAGTTAGCGGAAATTGATTTTTATTGGTTTTTTTTCACAAAGTGTCATTTTCCACTAACTTGTGACAAAAAATAAAATCTTCTATGAACTCGCCATACACCTAACGGAATACCTTGGGGTGTCTTCTTTCTAAAATGGGGTCACTTGTGGGGTTCCTATACTGCCCTGGCATTTTAGGGGCCCTAAACCGTGAGGAGTAGTCTAGAAAACAAATGCCTCAAAATGACCTGTGAATAGGACGTTGGGCCCCTTAGCGCACCTAGGCTGCAAAAAAGTGTCACACATGTGGTACCGCCGTACTCAGGAAAAGTAGTATAATGTGTTTTGGGGTGTATTTTTACACATACCCATGCTGGGTGGGAGAAATTTCTATGTAAATGGACAATTGTGTGTAAAAAAAATCAAACAATTGTCATTTACAGAGATATTTCTCCCACTTAGCATGGGTATGTGTAAAAATACACCCCAAAACACATTATACTACTTCTCCTGAGTACGGCGGTACCACGTGTGGCACTTTTTTACACCCTAAGTACGCTAAGGGGCCCAAAGTCCAATGAGTACCTTTAGGATTTCACAGGTCATTTTGCGACATTTGGTTTCAAGACTACTCCTCGCGGCTTAGGGCCCCTAAAATGCCAGGGCAGTATAGGAACCCCACAAATGACCCCATTCTAGAAAGAAGACACCCCAAGGTATTCCGTACGGAGTATGGTGAGTTCATAGAAGATTTTATTTTTTGTCACAAGTTAGCGGAAAATGACACTTTGTGAAAAAACACAATTAAAATCAATTTCCGCTAACTTGTAACAAAAAATAAAATCTTCTATGAACTCACCATACTCCTAACGGAATACCTTGGGGTGTCTTCTTTCTAAAATGGGGTCATTAGTGGGGTTCCTACACTGCCCTGGCATTTTAGGGGCCCTAAACCGTGAGGAGTAGTCTTGAAACAAAAATGACCTGTGAAATCCTAAAGGTACTCATTGGACTTTGGGCCCCTTAGCGCAGTTAGGGTGCAAAAAAGTGCCACACATTTGGTATCGCCGTACTCGGGAGAAGTAGTACAATGTGTTTTGGGGTGTATTTTTACACCTACCCATGCTGGGTGGGAGAAATACCTCTGTAAATGACAATCTTTTGATTTTTTTACACAAAATTGTCCATTTACAGAGGTATTTCTCCCACCCAGCATGGGTATGTGTAAAAATACACCCCAAAACACATTGTACTACTTCTCCCGAGTACGGCGATACCACATGTGTGGCACTTTTTTGCACCCTAACTGCGCTAAAGGGCCCAAAGTCTAATGAGTACCTTTAGGATTTCACAGGTCATTTTGAGAAATTTCGTTTCAAGACTACTCCTCACGGTTTAGGGCCCCTAAAATGCCAGGGCAGTATAGGAACCCCACAAATGACCCCATTTTAGAAAGAAGACACCCCAAGGTATTCCGTTAGGAGTATGGTGAGTTCATAGAAGATTTTATTTTTTGTTACAAGTTAGCGGAAATTGATTTTAATTGTGTTTTTTCACAAAGTGTCATTTTCCGCTAACTTGTGACAAAAAATAAAATCTTCTATGAACTCACCATACTCCTAACGGAATACCTTGGGGTGTCTTCTTTCTAAAATGGGGTCATTTGTGGGGTTCCTATACTGCCCTGGCATTTTAGGGGCCCTAAACCGTGAGGAGTAGTCTTGAAACGAAATTTCTCAAAATGACCTGTGAAATCCTAAAGGTACTCATTGGACTTTGGGCCCTTTAGCGCAGTTAGGGTGCAAAAAAGTGCCACACATGTGGTATCGCAGTACTCAGGAGAAGTAGTATAATGTGTTTTGGGGTGTATTTTTACACATACCCATGCTGGGTGGGAGAAATATCTCTGTAAATGACAATTTGTTGTTTTTTTTTACACACAATTGTCCATTTACAAATTGTCATTTACAGAGATATTTCTCCCACCCAGCATGGGTATGTGTAAAAATACACCCCAAAACACATTATACTACTTCTCCTGAGTACGGCAATACCACATGTGTGGCACTTTTTTGCAGCCTAACTGCGCTAAGGGGCCCAAAGTCCAATGAGCACCTTTAGGCTTTACAGGGGTGCTTACAATTTAGCACCCCCCAAAATGTCAGGACAGTAAACACACCCCACAAATGACCCCATTTTGGAAAGTAGACCCTTCAAGGTATTCAGAGAGGGGCATGGTGAGTCCGTGGCAGATTTCATTTTTTTTTGTCGCAAGTTAGAAGAAATGGAAACTTTTTTTTTTTGTTTTGTTTTGTCACAAAGTGTCATTTTCCGCTTACTTGTGACAAAAAATAATATCTTCTATGAACTCACTATGCCTCTCAGTGAATACTTTGGGATGTCTTCTTTCCAAAATGGGGTCATTTGGGGGGTATTTATACTATCCTGGAATTCTAGTCCCTCATGAAACATGACAGGGGGTCAGAAAAGTCAGAGATGCTTGAAAATGGGAAAATTCACTTTTTGCACCATAGTTTGTAAACGCTATAACTTTTACCCAAACCAATAAATATACACTGAATGGGTTTTTTTTTTATCAAAAACATGTTTGTCCACATTTTTCGCGCTGCATGTATACAGAAATTTTACTTTATTTGAAAACTGTCAGCACAGAAAGTTAAAAAAATCATTTTTTTGCCAAAATTCATGTCTTTTTTGCTGAATATAATAAAAAGTAAAAATCGCAGGAGCAATCAAATAGCACCAAAAGAAAGCTTTATTAGTGACAAGAAAAGGAGCCAAAATTCATTTAGGTGGTAGGTTGTATGAGCGAGCAATAAACCGTGAAAGCTGCAGTGGTCTGAATGGAAAAAAAGTGGCCGGTCCTTAAGGGGTAGAAAGCCCTAGGTCCTTAAGTGGTTAAGAATAAATGCATTGTATTTTTTTTCTGGGTTAAAAAGAGTTCACTTCCTGACTTGCGTCAGGGAGTGAATTACAAAACTGCTTAGAAAACCGCTAAGCACAAAAACGAATCGCCCACCCAAGCGCTGGGAATCGTAAAAAAAAAAAAAAAAAAAAAAACACGCCTCGAAAAACTCCCAACGCGGACGGACACACGAACGGAACGCAATGTGCACAAGGCCTGAGAGATAGTGGCAACTGTACAGGATGGATGGACATAACTACCAATGCACTGCTACTCTGCATATACTAGGGCAGCTCAGGATGGGAGGCCATTTACCAGGATTGCTATATTAGGGAGGGAGGGGGAAGCACTACAACACCAGGAAAGCCACTCAAAGGTGGGAGAGAACCAATAGAAACCAGGGCATTGTATAAGATAGGGAGGGGAGCCACTAGATACCAGGGAACTATATATGGTAAGGATGGGGCCACTAGACATCAGGAAACTGTATAGGGGAAGGGGCCACTAGACACCAGGGAACTGTATAGGGAAGGGAGGGGGAGGCACTAGACACCAGGGAACTAACGCCAGAGAACTGTATAGGGGAAAGAAGGGGTCCACTAGACACCAAGGAACTGTATAAGGCATGTTTTTGTCACTTTTTTGCCATTCACAATGTTAATAGGGTCCTGTGTGTGTCTACACAGTACAGCATAGTTATATACATATCTTCAAAAGCAAATTACACCCACGAGGTTTATAATAATGTAACCTTTGTGGCTTAGGCACTACTTTGAGCCTTTATACTGTGATGCCTCTGTCTCCTTAACAGCATTTTTGTTTACGTGGATGGAGTGACATTTTTTAGCACAGGCGTCTCTGCTCACAAACTTGCTGGTCTGTACAGCTGTGATGCGAAACAGCTGTAAGCGGCTCATTTTTTAAATGGATTGCTGCCTGTTTTTTCTCTACCGTTTCTTCTCTACCACATCTGCATTAACCACTTGAGGACTACAGTCTTTCTAACCCTTAAGGACCAGGCACTTTTTTTCCACTCAGACCACTGCAGCTTTCACGGTTTATTGCTCGCTCATACAACCTACCACCTAAATGAATTTTGGCTCCTTTTCTTGTCACTAATAAAGCTTTCTTTTGGTGCTATTTGATTGCTCCTGCGATTTTTACTTTTTATTATATTCATCAAAAAAGACATGAATTTTGGCAAAAAAATGATTTTTTTAACTTTCTGTGCTGACAATTTTCAAATAAAGTAAAATTTCTGTATACATGCAGCGCGAAAAATGTGGACAAACATGTTTTTGATTAAAAAAAAAACCATTTAGTGTATATTTATTGGTTTGGGTAAAAGTTATAGCGTTTACAAACTATGGTGCAAAAAGTGAATTTTCCCATTTTCAAGCATCTCTGACTTTTCTGACCCCCTGTCATGTTTCATGAGGGGCTAGAATTCCAGGATAGTATAAATACCCCCCAAATGACCCCATTTTGGAAAGAAGACATCCCAAAGTATTCACTGAGAGGCATAGTGAGTTCATAGAAGATATTATTTTTTGTCACAAGTAAGCGGAAAATGACACTTTGTGACAAAAAAAAAGAAAAAAAAAAAAGAATCCATTTCTTCTAACTTGCGACAAAAAAAATGAAATCTGCCACGGACTCACCATGCCCCTCTCTGAATACCTTGAAGTGTCTACTTTCCAAAATGGGGTCATTTGTGGGGTGTGTTTACTGTCCTCGCATTTTGGGGGGTGCTAATTTGTAAGCACCCCTGTAAAGCCTAAAAGTGCTCATTGGACTTTGGGCCCCTTAGCGCAGTTAGGCTGCAAAAAAGTGCCACACATGTGGTATTGCCGTACTCAAGAGAAGTAGTAGAATGTGTTTTGGGGTGTATTTTTACACATACCCATGCTGGGTGGGAGAAATATCTCTGTAAATGACAATTTTTTCATTTTTTTTACACACAATTGTCCATTTACAGAGTTATTTCTCCCACCCAGCATGGGTATGTGTAAAAATACACCCCAAAACACATTGTACTACTTCTCCCGAGTATGGCAATACCACATGTGTGGCACTTTTTTGCACCCTAACTGCGCTAAAGGGCCCAAAGTCCAATGAGTACCTTTAGGATTTCACAGGTCATTTTGCGAAATTTGATTTCCAGACTACTCCTCACGGTTTAGGGCCCCTAAAATGCCAGTTCAGTATAGGAACCCCACAAATGACCCCATTTTAGAAAGAAGACACCCCAAGGTATTCCGTTAGGAGTATGGTGAGTTCATAGAAGATTTTATTTTTTGTCACAAGTTAGTGGAAAATGACACTTTGTGAAAAAAACAATAAAAATCAATTTTCCGCTAACTTTTGACAAAAAATAAAATCTTCTATGAACTCACCATACTCCGTACGGAATACCTTTGGGTGTCTTCTTTCTAGAATGGGGTCATTTGTGGGGTTACTATACTGCCCTGGCATTTTAGGGGCCCTAAACCATGAGGAGTAGTCTTGAAACCAAATGTCGCAAAATGACCTGTGAAATCCTAAAGGTACTCATTGGACTTTGGGCCCCTTAGCGTACTTAGGGTGTAAAAAAGTGCCACACATGTGGTACCGCCGTACTCAGGAGAAGTAGTATAATGTGTTTTGGGGTGTATTTTTACACATACCCATGCTAAGTGGGAGAAATATCTCTGTAAATGACAATTGTTTGATTTGTTTTACACACAATTGACCATTTACATAGAAATTTCTCCCACCCAGCATGGGTATGTGTAAAAATACACCCCAAAACACATTATACTACTTTTCATGAGTACGGCGGTACCACATGTGACACTTTTTTGCAGCCTAGGTGCGCTAAGGGGCCCAACGTCCTATTCACGGGTCATTTTGAGGCATTTGTTTTCTAGACTACTCCTCGCGGTTTAGGGCCCCTAAAATGCCAGGGTAGTATAGGAACCCCACAAGTGACCCCATTTTAGAAAGAAGACACCCCAAGGTATTCCGTTAGGTGTATGGCGAGTTCATAGAAGATTTTATTTTTTGTCACAAGTTAGTGAAAAATTACACTTTGTGAAAAAAAACCAATAAAAATCAATTTCCGCTAACTTTTGACAAAAAATAAAATCTTCTATGAACTCGTCATACACCTAACAGAATACCTTGGGGTGTCTTTTTTTCTAAAATGGGGTCACTTGTGGGGTTCCTATACCGCCCTGGCATTTTACGGGTCCAAAACCGTGAGTAGTCTGGAAACCAAATGTCTCAAAATGACTGTTCAGGGGTATAAGCATCTGCAAATTTTGATGACAGGTGGTCTATGAGGGGGCGAATTTTGTGGAACCGGTCATAAGCAGGGTGGCCTTTTAGATGACAGGTTGTATTGGGCCTGATCTGATGGATAGGAGTGCTAGGGGGGTGACAGGAGGTGATTGATGGGTGTCTCAGGGGGTGGTTAGAGGGGAAAATAGATGCAATCAATGCACTGGGGAGGTGATCGGAAGGGGGTCTGAGGGGGATCTGAGGGTTTGGCCGAGTGATCAGGAGCCCACACGGGGCAAATTAGGGCCTGATCTGATGGGTAGGTGTGCTAGGGGGTGACAGGAGGTGATTGATGGGTGTCTCAAGGTGTGATTAGAGGGGGGAATAGATGCAAGCAATGCACTGGCGAGGTGATCAGGGCTGGGGTCTGAGGGCATTCTGAGGGTGTGGGCGGGTGATTGAGTGCCCTAGGGGCAGATAGGGGTCTAATCTGATAGGTAGCAGTGACAGGGGGTGATTGATGGGTAATTAGTGGGTGTTTAGGGTAGAGAACAGATGTGAACACTGCACTTGGGAGGTGATCGGACGTCGGATCTGCGGGCGATCTATTGGTGTGGGTGGGTGATCAGTTTGCTCGCAAGGGGCAGGTTAGGGGCTGATTGATGGGTGGCAGTGACAGGGGGTGATTGATGGGTGGCAGTGACAGGGGGTGATTGATGGGTGATTGACAGGTGATTGACAGGTGATCAGTGGGTTATTACAGGGAAGGACAGATGTAAATAATGCCCTGGCGAATTGATAAGGGGGGGTCTGAGGGCAATCTGAGCGTGTAGGCGGGTGATTGGGTGCCCGCAAGGGGCAGATTAGGGTCTGATCTGATGGGTAACAGTGACAGGTGGTGATAGGGGGTGATTGATGGGTGATTGATGGGTAATTAGTGAGTGTTTAGAGGAGAGAATAGATGGAAACACTGCGCTTGGGTGGTGATCTGATGTCGGATCTGCGGGCGATCTATTGGTGTGGGTGGGTGATCAGTTTGCCCGCAAGGGGCAGGTTAGGGGCTGATTGTTGGGTGGCAGTGACAGGGGGTGATTGATGGGTGATAGGTGATTGGCAGGTGATTGACAGGTGATCAGTGGGTTATTACATGGAAGGACAGATGTAATTAATGCACTGGTGAATTGATAAGGGGGGGGGGGGTCTGAGGGCAATCTGAGCGTGTGGGCGGGTGATTGGGTGCCCGCAAGGGGCAGCTTAGGGTCTGATCTGATAGGTAACAGTGACAGGTGGTGATAGGGGGTGATTGATGGGTGATTGATGGGTAATTAGTGGGTGTTTAGAGAAGATAACAGATGTAAACAATACATTTGGGAGGTAATCTGACGGCGGGTTTGCGGGCGATCTAATGGTGTGGGTGGGAGATCAGATTGCCCGCAAGGGGCAGGTTAGGGGCTGATTGATGGGTGGCAGTGACAGGGGGTGATTGATGGGTGATAGGTGATTGGCAGGTGATTGACAGGTGATCAGTGGGTTATTACAGGGAAGAACAGATGTAATTAATGCACTGGCGAATTGATAAGGGGGGGTCAGAGGGCAATCTGAGCGTGTTGGCGGGTGATTGGGTGCCCGCAAGGGGCAGATTAGGGTCTGATCTGATAGGTAAAAGTGACAGGTGGTGATAGGGGGTGATTGATGGGTGATTGATGGGTAATTAGTGGGTGTTTAGAGGAGAGAATAGATGTAAACAATGGATTTGGGAGGTGATCTGATGTCGGATCTGCGGGCGATCTATTGGTGTGGGTGGGTGATCAGATTGCCCGCAAGGGGCAGGTTAGGGGCTGATTGTTGGGTGGCAGTGACAGGGGGTGATTGATGGGTGATTGATGGGTGATTGACGGGTGATTGACAGGTTATCAGGGAAGATAGATGCATACAGTACACAGGGGGGGGGGGTCTGGGGGGGGGGTCTGGGGAGAATCTGAGGGGTGGGGGGGTGATCAGGAGGGGGCAGGGGGCAGGGGGGATATAAAAAAAAAAATAGCGTTGACAGATAGTGACAGGGAGTGATTGATGGGTTATTAGGGGGGTGATTGGGTGCAAACAGGGGTCTGGGGGGTGGGCAGGGGGGGGTCTGAGGGGTGCTCTGGGCGATCAGTGGGCGGGGGGGGCAGATCAGTGTGTTTGGGTGCAGACTAGGGTGGCTGCAGCCTGCCCTGGTGGTCCCTCGGACACTGGGACCACCAGGGCAGGAGGCAGCCTGTATAATACACTTTGTATACATTACAAAGTGTATTATACACTTTGTATGCGGCGATCGCGGGGTTAACATCCCGCCGGCGCTTCCGTATGGCCGGCGGGATGTTACGGCGGGTGGGCGGAGCCAGTTGCCGGGGGAAGCGCGCGTCATCAATGACGCGATAGCTCCCCCGGCATGCCTAAAGGACGCGCCGCCTGAAGGCGTATTGCGGTCCTTTAGGCGTCCACTTTGCCGCCGCCCATGGGCTGTGGGCGGTCGGCAAGTGGTTAAGAATTATTTCCAAACAGAGAAGACAAACACACATTTACAGAACAATTAGGAACACTATATTCTACCACATATATTAATATATATCTGCAACCCAACTGTTATCCCACCCTCCCAGGTACCATGAAATATATCAAACTTCATTATGGACCTAATCAATAGCTTTAATTTCCGATAATTTACATTCTCTATTAGGTTGCTTCTAATTAAAGAGAATCAAAAGCTTAAAAACAACTTGTCATAAAATAACATCAGTGATAAAAATATATAGATCTATGATAAAAATAAATACTAATTCTTTCTGCAAGGTAATGAATTCTATTCATTAGCCCTAAAGCCACGCCCCCGTCTCAATTTCGCCCCTGGCGATTTCTCCTGGCCAGCGCGCACAGCATTTTGGGATTGCTGATGTCACTGGCAATCCCAGCTATTGAGTCCGGCTTCATTTGCAAAGTCTCGCGAGATGACGCATGGTTAACACCTGCATCACCTCACGAGCGAGAGACACGGAGGAGCGGCAGAGACCAGGAACCCAAGCTGAAGCTGCTGCATAGCGGGGAGAGACAGGCTGAAACAGGGAGAGAGGCTACTGGCTGCACATCGGGGAGAGACAGAGGATTTAGAGACGGCTGCAGGAGGATGACGTCATCAGTCCTTCCTATCTGCACGGGATTTCCCAGGCACATTTACATGAAGGGGAGGGCAGAAGACTGGAGGGGAGGACAAATGCTGGAGGGGAGGCACAAAGCTGAGAGGTGTACTGTCCCTGGCTTCAGCATGAGAAGCAAGATGGCGGTGCTGCAGCAGACACACATGTGAGTCTATTCTATCCACTAGGATATACGAGATGTAAACTTTATATGTTTATTTAACTGTACAAAGTGCCTAGACTGCATATCTGTATTGCCATTCAAACCTTTTTTTGGCTGCAGGTAGTCTTTAAGATTGTATCTTCTATGGTCAAGACATATACTATGCAGGTGTTATTATTTTCATTACAATGTGCACAGGTGTGTATTCTTTTTATCTCTACTCATCTATATCTCATAATTGAACAACCACCAGCTCTTATGTGAATATATAATTGTGAACAGTTAAGATTTATAGTATAGTACTTTTTATCCTTCTGTTTATTATGGGACGCTTTGCCTCTGTTTTCAGTACTATCTTCTGTATTACCCTTGTCCCTTAAGTGTGAAGTCAGTTCTTATCAGAAGATATGTATGTACACAAAACTGTCATGCTCTTGATTATATGTTGAACATACCTGACCATGTATATACAGTGGAGGAAATAATTATTTGACCCCTCACTGATTTTGTAAGTTTGTCCAATGACAAAGAAATGTAAAGTCTCAGAACAGTATCATTTCAATGGTAGGTTTATTTTAACAGTGGCAGATAGCACATCAAAACGAAAATCGAAAAAAATAACCTTAAATAAAAGATAGCAACTGATTTGCATTTCATTGAGGGAAATAAGTTTTTGAACCCCTACCAACCATTAAGAGTTCTGGCTCCCACAGAGTGGTTAGACACTTCTACTCAATTAGTCACCCTCATTAAGGACACCTGTCTTAACTAGTCACCTGTATAGAAGACACATGTCCACAGAATCAATCAATCAAGCAGATTCCAAACTCTCCAACATGGGAAAGACCAAAGAGCTGTCCAAGGATGTCAGAGACAAAATTGTAGACCTGCACAAGGCTGGAATGGGCTACAAAACCATTAGCAAGAAGCTGGGAGAGAAGGTGACAACTGTTGGTGCGATTGTTCGAAAATGGAAGGAGCACAAAATGACCATCAATCGACCTCGCTCTGGGGCTCCATGCAAGATCTCACCTCGTGGGGTGTCAATGGTTCTGAGAAAGGTGAAAAAGCATCCTAGAACTACACGGGAGGAGTTAGTGAATGACCTTAAATTAGCAGGGACCACAGTCACCAAGAAAACCATTGGAAACACATTACACCGCAATGGATTAAAATCCTGCAGGGCTCGCAAGGTCCCCCGCTCAAGAAGGCACATGTGCAGGCCCATCTGAAGTTTGCCAATGAACACCTGAATGATTCTGTGAGTGACTGGGAGAAGGTGCTGTGGTCTGATGAGACCAAAATAGAGCTCTTTGGCATTAACTCAGTTGGCTGATGGTGTAATGGTTAAGGGCTCTGCCTCTGACACAGGAGACCAGGGTTCGAATCTCGGCTCTGCCTGTTCAGTAAGCCAGCACTAATTCAGTAGGAGACCTTTGGCAAGTCTCCCTTACACTGCTACTGCCAATAGAGCGCGCCCTAGTGGCTGCTGCTCTGCTCTGGCGCTTTGAGTCCGCAAGGAGAAAAGCGCAATATAAATGTTATTTGTCTTGTCTTTTGTCTTAACTCAACTCGCTGTGTTTGGAGGAAGAAAAATGCTGCCTATGACCCCCAAAACACCGTCCCCACCGTCAAGCATGGGGGTGGAAACATTTTGCTTTGGGGGTGTTTTTCTGCTAAGGGCACAGGACAACTCAATCGCATCAACGGGAAAATGGACGGAGCCATGTATCGTGAAATCCTGAACGACAACCTCCTTCCCTCTGCCAGGAAACTGAAAATGGGTCGTGGATGGGTGTTCCAGCAGGACAATGACCCAAAACATACAGCAAAGGCAACAAAGGAGTGGCTCAAGAAGAAGCACATTAAGGTCATGGAGTGGCCTAGTCAGTCTCAGGACCTTAATCCAATAGAAAACCTATGCAGGGAGCTCAAGCTCAGAGTTGCACAGCCTCGAAACATTAGGGATTTAGAGATGATTTGCAAAGAGGAGTGGACCAACATTCCTCCTAAAATGTGTGCAAACTTGGTCATCAATTACAAGAAACGTTTGACCTCTGTGCTTGCAAACAAGGGTTTTTCCACTAAGTATTAAGTCTTTTATTGTTCGATGGTTCAAAAACTTATTTCCCTCAATGAAATGCAAATCAGTTGCTATCTTTTATTTAAGGTTATTTTTTAGATTTTCCTTTTGATGTGCTATCTGCCACTGTTAAAATAAACCTAGCATTGAAATGATACTGTTCTGAGACTTTACATTTCTTTGTCATTGGACAAACTTACAAAATCAGTGAGGGGTCAAATAATTATTTCCTCCACTGTATATACATGTATATGTGGTTGTTGCACATCTTCCAATAAAATATAATTGTTTGAACATAGATCTGCAACTCAGTCCTGAAAGAGGGACAGAAGCTGTTGATACAGAAGCTGTTCAGTAACAGCTTTACTGTAAAAATATATGAAATCTGCTACACAAAAATGCTCCAACGCTAGGCATGTTTAGAAAATCTCTCTAAACATGCCAAAAATCGCTCTGAAAATCGATTGCTTCAAAAACCTCTAGCGTTTTGCGGATCTGCTAGAGGTTTTTGGTGTGCACTGGCCCTTTACAAAGGAGATACCTGTGTATCATAAGATATTTCTGAAATGTTCCCAGGTAAGCACATCCAGCATTAATTGTGCAATGTAGGATGGTGTGCAAGTACATTTAAATAAAAGATAACACTTCTGACCCTGACAGCATCCACCCTGGGCTAGGAATCCAGTTCAGTCAATGATAGGCAATTTTACCTTAATTTATGTAATTTATTTTTTTTCATAAATTAGAGAAAAATGGAACACATGTGTGATATATTGGCAAAGAACAATATGCGCCACCACTTCAGTGATATAACAAAGTACAAAAAACTCTTTATTAGATCAACACAGCAATAAGCAACCGTGTGTGATATATTGGTCAGATTTTTCAACTGCTACAATCAGAAAAAATGATTACAATTCTCACATTGACAAGAAATATAAAACATTGCATCATGTGAGGCCACTTTTGGGACAGATGGCAAAGAGTGGTAGTAAACAGATCAAACTCAAGAAACTGGTAGGAGCGGAGTCCCACAAGAGTGAGAACTGGCTCCAATGCTGTCATGCATAGTCCCTGCCATTTACACTACGAAGGGCAGTAAAGCCAAACTGCCACCCAACTGCCCTCATTGGGATGCATGAAGGTGAGCATGGAGCATAGGAAGCACCTTGTCTTTAAGTTGAAAGAGGACTCGGACCAGCTCACATCACATGACCAAGCTAGGAATCTTGAAAATCACTGTTCTTACAAACTTTTAGAAACACTGTGACTTCACTAAATAGACATATTCAGTGGATGAGAAAAAAAAAACTTAAAATCAGAGTGATATGGAGGCTGCCATATGTTTAAAGCGTAACTGTCAGGCATAAAATAAAAAATCAACTCTATTTTTATGTGGTAAACAAATAATATGGATGGTAACCAAGAAATCCAAAAGTAAAAAAAAATAAAAATAAAAAAAATAAAATCACTCTTACTTTTGTTGTTGATAAAAGATCATTCCCCAGTTTATCCGGCTCTTATGTGTTGCATCTCCCGCACAAAGGAAGTTGCAGGGCATGCTGGGTTGTCTTTTTTTGCTTCTTTACTTTCTCCTCAGACTTAACTAATGCAGCCTGATTGGCTGAAGCCTCTTTCCCTCCTGTTTTTCCCTCCCACACCTCTGTTCCTTTTTTATTGGCTAATATTTCTCATGTTGAGATTCTGCAGAGTCACACAATGACAATGCACTTTCTATTGCAGAGCTGAGTAGGAGTGTCTGAAGACTTGCATTGGCCGCCTTCCTCTCAGAGTAAGGGAGGAAATGACATCAGGATTTGATTCAGACAAAGGGATTCCAAAATGGCAAATGCCTTAAACAGTTGTCTCTTAATTTACTATATAAAACTCACTTAAATCAAAACGTGGACAGTGCAATACATATGTTATATACGTATAGCAAGTATTTCTCTACTTATATATATTTTTTTAGTTTTTTTTGAGATAGTATAGCTGACAGCTCCTCTAAGCAATACCAGTTGCTTGGCTATCCTGCTGATCCTCTGCCTCTACTACTTTTAGCCACAGACCCTGAACAAGCATGCAGCAGATCAGGTGTTTCTGACATTGTTGTCAGGTCTGACAAGATTAGCTGCATGCTTGTTTCTGGTGTTATTCAGACACTACCACAGCCAAATAGATCAGCAGAGCTGCCAAGCAACTGGTATTGTTTAAAATGAAATAAATATGTCAGCCTCCATATTCTTCTCACTTCAGTTGTCCAAAAAAGTGACAAAATAGGATGAGAGAAGATAAAATGTGTACACTCAGTACCAATCCTACATAGAAGTTGATGGTGTTCCATTTTTATATTTCCTCAAGGGTTAATAAACCAGAGCTTTATATCTGCAGTCTTGTAAGTATTAGGGAACTTGGACTGCAGCGGTAGCTCTCCTGGAAACTAGAGGTCATAAAACATCTGTGTGGCTCTGCAAGCACTTATAGTAGGATAGATTTTAAAATTTTACAATCAATATAAGAATATGGCACAATGCAAAAGTTCTACAAATACAAAATTATCTCATAACTTTATTTTCACCTCAGGTTTATATTTAAAATTATATGCCTGGAAATCAGCTTTAAAGTAACCCTAAATCGAAAAAAAAAAAAAAAAAAAACACGATTTAACTTACCTAGGGCTTCTTCCAGCCGACCTCCTGTCCCCCCAGCATCAATGAGCGATCATCCAGTTCCTTGCAGCACCCCTCTTCATGTAGATGTGTGGCACCAGTCCGCGCACCTCCTGAATGCACTCTCATGGATAGGAGCACGCTGCGTATGTGCAGTGCGGAGAAATCTCTACTGCGCATGCCAAGAGCACTCCCCGTAATGGGATCGTGATCACATGTGCAGTGGCCTTTGACTCGCCATGTCGCACAGCTGAAAGAGGGGCGCTGCAGAGGACTGGAGGATCGCTCAGTGACGGTGCAGGCACAGGGCGGCTGCAGGGGGGTGGCAGAAGCCCCAGGTAAGTTAAACATTTTTTTATTTGAATTTAGGTTCCCTTTAAGGTTATGTCTCCACTAGAAGCATGCAAATTGCATGTGATTTTTGGGATGCGAAATGCATGTATGCAGTTTTTACATGCAAATTAGCATGCGCATTTGCAGAATAATTTTTTTGTATGATTTTTACAAACAAGAAAGTCCTATTGTTACTTTTGATCGCATGTGCGAAAACCGATGTGGAAATGCAAAAATCGCAGCGTGCGAAATTTTTTCTTCATGCAACGTCACAAAATAGTAACATAGTTGTCAGTTTTTTTTCTGGATGCGAGTTACGCAATAAGTGGAAACAGGCCCATGGAAAATCATTGCTGTGCAAATTAGTGTGCCCAAAAAGCATAAAAATTTGCACCTTGTGGAAACAGGCCCTAAATATTAATATTTTATTTAGCTATTTCTGTGTGCTGGGATGCTTTGTTTATTTTACTCTAGTTCTGTTTAAAGTAATTGGCAATTGGTATAAAAAAATGAAGCAGATACTTACCCAAGAAGATGGAAGGCTCTCGGTCCTATAGAGCCTTCCCGCTCCTCTCCTGAACCCCTCCATTAAGAATGGCTCCCCATTTAAATCCACCCCCCACCCCCACATCCCCCAAAGACAGGCAGCTCCATCCTGCGCATGCGCAAGTGGGGGAGAGAGGGCGCTCACACATGCACAGTATGGAGCGTCCCGTCTTTGGGAGCATTCGGGGTCACAAAGACTTCTGAAGCCTCCCTTAGGTGGCAAAGACAGCAGCATTTGGCCAAATAGGTTGAATACTGCTACGGGGGAGCCAGTGCTGCAACGGGGATTGGGAGAGGTTCCCTCTCCTTAAAGTGAATTCGAGGTGAAAGTGATATGGATGTAACAGTTGATGGTGCGCTCCTCACCTCCTGCCTATACTCAGAATGTATTACAATAGCTGTTGGATCGCTATCCCTCGTATTTTTGTGTTGGATCGCTATCTGCCACAAATGTGTGTGTCACACTGTGAATGTAATTAATATCTAAGAACAGCAGAGCGCTCAACAACACTATGAATACATACCACCTATGCCTTAATGTACATCAGCCACACGTTCAACATAGATGCATAAGTAAACACAGTTAGTCCATTCACTGAGAGTGATATGAATAGTCCATATGGTTCCATACTAGTTTCAGCTGCTGCCATCATCAGGGGATCCCTTGATGACGGCAGCAGCCGAATCTAGTCGGGACAAGAGCAGGCAGCACGGATACAGGATCATTTATTGAGGTCTTAGTACCACAAGGAGTGGGAAGCGTTACATGCCTGAGGAGGGTCCTAAGTGGATTAGGGCCCTCTGGAAGTAAGTGCTCACCTCATTTCGCCTGTATTTGTCCTTTATCCAGAAATAAATTGAATTTGACTCTTTCCACTGAGAGCATCTCTGTCTACTTTATTTGCACTTTGAGTGCATACAGGTGGTGGAGTGGAAGAAACGTTGAAGGAAGAATATACCTGCACTGTGAACAATCACTTTACTATTGACTATTTGGATACAAGGATTTATCCCAACACAGCTGCAACGATTTTCTTCAGACAAGTGGGGCACCACAGTATCCATTTTACAAGCAATAATGTCAGAAACACCTGATCTGCTGCATGCTTTTCAGGGTCTATGGCTAAAAAGTATTAGTGTAATAGATAGCGGAGATGCCGCCGCAGCGGTGAGCGGCATGGCGGCTGTCTCCGCGTCTCAGTCGGTGGCCTTCGCCGCGCAATTACATGGTGGAGTTTTGCCTGGTCCTTCAGTTGCACATAGACTGAGGGCTACACGCTCACGCGCACCAGGCGACAGGACCTTTATGCGAATAGAAGGGGAGTCAGCTGATCGGCCGGTCAGCTGACTCCAGCAGTGCCCCTGATTGGCTGAGTGACTGGGGCGGCACTGTGGGGTGCTCTCAGTATATATAGGACCTGCCTGTCAGTAGCTCCTCGTCTGCTGTTGCAAATGCTACGTGTTAGCACTCAGACCTTAGTCAGATCCCAAAGTGTGCTAGAACCAGCAGGAGCTGGGGAGCCACACTTAGTCAGATTCTGTTGATAGCTAAAGTACTAACTGAATTGTATTATTTGTTACGACCTTCTGCTAGCCTTGACAACTCTTCTGCCTACTGATTCTGTGCTTCTGTCTATCTGATCTTGTTGCCGACTCAGCCTGAACACTACTCCGATTTAGCCTTCTGTCTTTGTACCGTATCTGTCTGTTGCTGAATCTGCTTGTCTGACTCTCCTGCCCTCACCAGTGAGCCTAGTCCCTGGTGAGGCTTAATCACCTGCTCCTCAGGTGAACAGTAGCTGCAGTACAGTCTTAGTCACCTGCTCCTCAGGTGATTAGGAGCTGCAGTACAGTGTTGATCTCCTGCCCCTCAGGTGACCACCGGCTGCAGTGCTGTCTGAATCACCAGCTCCACGGGTGATCAGTATACGTTGTCTTACTGTGCACCACCCGCTCCTCGGGTGAACTGATTACTAGTTCATCTGCATCTCCGGCTTGCTGGAATGCTGATCCCTGTGTTCTATAGAGATATCTCCCTCAATTAGCTCCCCTGGGAAGTTGGTATCTCTATCTGTATTACTGTTGCACCAAACACCTATCTTTACATCTGGTTGTCCTGTGTCTCGCTATACTCGCATTATTTGCATATACTTCTGCAGATCACTACATAATCAGGTATAGCATCTGTATTATTGGTGATACTGCAGATCACCAATAATCAGAAAATCTGTTCTTGCTGACATCAATAGTTACAATTAGAAGCATAGGATCAGCAGGACAGCCAGGAACTAGTATTCCTTAAAAGGGAAGGTCCAAGCAAAATAGAAAAAGGAGTTTCACTTACCTGGGGCTTCTACCAGCCCCATGCAGCCATCCTGTGCCCTCGTAGTCACTCACTGCTGCTCCAGTCCCCCGCTGGCAGCATTCCAACCTCGGAGGACGGCGGGCCGCATTGCGTACATTTTTACGCATTCCCGCTAGTGCAGGAAGATTAACATATATATTTTTACGCGTTAGTGGTTTAATGCGTAAAAATGTACGTATTGAACTGCTAACGCGTAAAAATGTATGTGTTAATGTTTCTGCACTAGCGGGAATGCGTAAAAATGTACGCAATGCGGCATGCCGACCTCCGAGGTCTGTATGCTGCCAGTGGGGGACTGGAGCAGCAGTGAGTGACTACGAGGGCACAGGATGGCTGCATGGGAATGGTAGAAGCCCCAGGTAAGTTAAACTCTTTTTTTTAATTTTGCTTGGACCTTACCTTTAAAAAGGAAATAAATATGTCAGCCTACATATATACACTCACCTAAAGGATTATTAGGAACACCTGGTCAATTTCTCATTAATGCCATTATCTAATCAACCAATCACATGACAGTTGCGTCAATGCATTTAGGAGTGTGGTCGTCGTCAAGACAATCTCCTGAACTCCAAACTGAATGTCGAAATGGGAAAGAAAGGCGATTTAAGAAATTTTGAGTGTGGCATGGTTATTGGTGCCAGATGGGCCGGTCTGAGTATTTCACAATCTGCTCAGTTACTGGGATTTTCACGCACAACCATTTATAGGGTTTACAAAGAATGGTGTGAAAAGGGAAAAACATCCAGTATACGGCAGTCCTGTGGGCGAAAATGCCTTGTTTATGCTAGAGGCCAGAGGAGAATAGGCCGACTGATTCAAGCTGATAGAAGAGCAACATTGACTGAAATAACCACTAGTTACAACCAAGGTATGCAGAAAAGCATTTGTGAAGCCACAACACACACAACCTTGAGGTGGATGGGCTACAACAGCAGAAGACAACACCAGGTACCACTCATCTCCACTACAAATAGAAAAAAGAGGCTACAATTTGCACAAGCTCACCAAAATTAGACAGTTGAAGACTGGAAAAATGTTGCCTGCTCTGATGAGTCTCGATAGAGTCAGAATTTGGCGTTATCAGAATGAGAACATGGATCCATCATGCCTTGCTACCACTGTGCAGGCTGGTGGTGGTGGTGTAATGGTGTGGGGGATGTCTTCTTGGCACACTTTAGGCCTCTTAGTGCCAATTGGGCATCGTTTAAATGCCACGGGCTACCTGAGCATTGTTTCTGACCATGTCCATCCCTTCATGACCACCATGTATCCATTCTCTGGCTACTTCCAGCAGGATGATGCAACATGTCACAAAGCTCAAATCATTTCCAACTGGTTTCTTGAACATGACAATGAGTTCACTGTACTAAAATGGCCCCCCACAGTCACCAGATCTCAAGCTAATAGAGCATCTTTGGGAAGTGATGGAACGGGAGCTTCGTGCCCTGGATGTGCATCCCACAAATCTCCATCAACTGCAAGATGCTATCCTATCAATATGGGCCAAAATTTCTAAAGAATACTTTCAGCACCTTGTTGAATCAATGCCATGTAGAATTAAGGCAGTTCTGAAGGGGAAAGGGGGTCAAACACCGTATTAGTATGGTGTTCCTAATAATCCTTTAGGTGAGTGCACCTCACCTCGGGTTCAGTTTAAGTAAGTAAGTATCTGCTTCTTTTTTTTTATTAGCAGTTCCAAAACACTTTAATACTGTACATGAAACTGTGTAAATAGTTACCCTCATGTGGATTTTGTTTTTGTTTTTCAAAGTAGAGATTCACTTTCAGAATATTTTCTGTTTCTGGATAAGGGATTTGTACTACTACAGGGAATAATCAAATGTACTGCATATCTATGAATAGTAATAGCTCATTCTGGAAGTCTTCCAAATACCTGTGCTTAAATAGGAGTCGCTGATTACATCAGACAATGCATTGTGTAGCTGAAGGGTGTTCCTTCTCTGTCACCAGGTTGGAGATAAGTCATTCCGTGTATTACGTTGGGAGAAAGTATTTGGCTCAGTTTTCAGCTTCCAGGAATTGAAATAACTGACTCAATAAACTTTAACCTGATTTTGCAGATGTTGGGATGATTGCATCAAGACTAAAAACTGCCAGCACCCCTCACAGCAAACAGAGGGAAAACAAACCTGGGTGATTTAATATATTGTGATGGTCAGAGCGGATGTCTGCTGGATTTTGGTCTGGTTTTGGATGGAAAGGTCCTGGATAATGACTGTTGTTGCAATTTAGCAACAACATTATGTGGTAGATTCGTTTGGGATCCAGGGCTGGCGTTTATTGGGAGAAGGGTGGGCCTTACACGCCACTCCTCCAAGTCCAGGCCTGAGTCTGGCAGGCGGAGGGTTAATGGATTCACCTGTGTGGATTTGCATAAGTACCTGCATCAGGCAGGATGCATTGGGCTGTATGTGGAGCAAGCAGGCTCCGGAAAGGCTGTGTAGCCAAGAGGGCTGCCAGGCCTGTAGCAGCAGGGCAGCTGCTGATGCGGAAGTGCTGGAGGGGAGTTGGACTCCAGTACTGGAAACACCAGGAGAAGCCTGGGAAAGGTGAGTGGAACCAGGACTGCCATTAGGCCCGTGGTAGGGTGTCACTGAACAGCCAGTGTAGCTGAAGAAGGCTGTATATTTTTGTGCTGTGCCTACAGTGTGTTTACTGAATATCCAGAGTGATTTATTTTGTTTCTGTTTATGGACACTGTTCGACTGACAATAAAGCTGGATTGTTTTATTTTTACCCTAAAAAAAGACTCACTGGCTGGTGTGTTATGACCCTTGATGCTGCTGACCTACTCTACCATTGAGTTAAAAAAAAAACCAGAATATCACAATATAAACAGATGTATAGAAAACTGGAACAAAAGTGAAACACTATCTCAGAGCAACCAATCAGAATCCTTATTTAATTCAACCGGTGATACCTTACTGGTTGCTAAGGGAAACGGCTGCACCTTTGCTCTAGTTTTGTATGGAATCAAAGCATAGAGTCTGACAGTCATAAGCAATGCCTGCTAAGCACATACTTGTACCGATGAAACTGGGCACATACGCTTGGCATTATTAAAGCAGGATGCAAAGCATTTAGGACTGTTCTCAGCCAGCCTCCCATGCGCCTTAAAGCAGGCAGTAAGGCTAAGTTCACACTTCGGGCCTAATGCCCTAACTTTTCATAAAGTTGCCGTGAGCTCATTTAGCAAGTACAAGTGCCAGGCGGCATTGCACGTGCACGGAAAAGCAAGTATTTACATTTATCAAAATGCGATCACATCACAATGCACTTGCGTACACAATTTTCAGTGCAAAGAGGTCCGAATTAACGTTTAGGTCCCTTTCACACCGACACCTTTTCATTGCGTTGCCCCTTTTTTTTTTAACCGCAGGATAACAATACCGCAATGAAAAGTTGTGGGGCATTTCATACCATGTGGCAGAAGTTTCAGAGTTGACGCTTTGACAACAGCGTGTTTCCGGCGACCCCCCGCGGCAGCCAGAAATCATATAAGTGTGTGGCACCGCAGGTATTTTAAACCATTTGCCGCACGCATTGGGCATGTGCGGAAGCGTATTTTGTTAATACACTTCCGTGCACTATCTATTAGCCGGATTAGAGCTAGAGTGGTTTGCAAAAGTATTCGGCCCCCTTGAAGGTTTTCCACATTTTGTCATGTTACTGCCACAAACATGAATCAATTTTATTGGAATTTCACGTGAAAGACCAATACAAAGTGGTGTACATGTGAGAAGTGGAACGAAAATCATACAGGATTCCAAACATTTTTTAAAAATCAATAACTGCAAAGTGGGGTGTGCGTAATTATTTAGCCCCCTTTGGTCTGAGTGCAGTCAGTTGCCCATAGACATTGCCTGATGAGTGTTAATGACTAAATAGAGTGCACCTGTGTGTAATCTAATGTCAGTACAAATACAGCTGCTCTGTGACGGCCTCAGAGGTTGTCTAAGAGAATATTGGGAGCAACAACACCATCAAGTGCAAAGAACACACCAGACAGGTCAGGGATAAAGTTATTGAGAAATTATAAGCAGGCTTAGGCTACAAAAAGGATTTCCAAAGCCTTGAACATCCCACGGAGCACTGTTCAAGCGGTCATTCAGAAATGGAAGGAGTATGGCACAACTGTAAACCTACCAAGACAAGTCCGTCCACCTAAACTCACAGCCCAAACAAGAAGAGCGCTGATCAGAAATGCAGTCAAGAGGCCCATGGGGACTCTGGACAAGCTGCAGAGATCTACAGCTCAGGTGGGGGAATCTGTCCATAGGACAACTATTAGTCGTGCACTGCACAAAGTTTGCCTTTATGGAAGAGTGGCAAGAAGAAAGCCATTGTGAATAAAAAAGCATAGGAAATCCTGTTTGCAGTTTGCCACAAGCCATGTGGGGGACACAGCAACCATGTGGAAGAAGGTGCTCTGGTCAGATGAGACCAAAATGGAACTTTTTGGCCAAAATGCAAAACGCTATGTGTGACGGTAAACTAACACTGCACATCACTCAGAACACACCATCCCCACTGTCAAATATGGTGGTGGCAGCATCATGCTCTGGGGGTGCTTCTCTTCAGCAGGGACAGGGAAGCTGGTCAGAGTTGATGGGAAGATGGATGGAGCCAAATACAGGGCAATCTTCAAAGAAAACCTCTTGGAGTCTGCAAAAGACTTGAGACTGGGGTGGAGGTTCACCTTCCAGCAGGACAACAACTCTAAACATAAAGCCAGGGCAACAATGGAATGGTTTAAAACAAAACATATCCATGTGTTAGAATGACCCAGTCAAAGTCCAGATCTAAATCCAATCGAAAATCTGTGGCAAGATCTGAAAACTGCTTTTCACAAACGCTGTCCATCTAATCTGACTGAGCTGGAGCTGTTTTGCAAAGAAGAATGGGCAAGAATTTCAGTCTCTAGATGTGCAAAGCTGACAGAGACAATCCCCGAAAACTTATTAATTAGCTCGGGTAACTGTTTAATCTCTTGGGGCTTGTTTAATTAGTGGGTGTGAACGCAAGAATATTCATTATTTAACTGTGATCTATACTCCTATGGTGTGCAGAGTCTGCTGCTTGTCATTCTTTCAGGTAAAAAAAAAAAAAAAAAGAAAAGGAGAAAGCTGAGGAGAATTGTTGCTGGGGTAGCAACTGAATGACTCACCTGTGATTGGCAAGTACCCAAAAAGTGCGGGAGATCAGCTGGCCAATGACTGGTTCCAGGATAAATATAGCTCCCCGCCGGGAGCTCCGTCATTCTGCCTGAGGTGCAGCTGGATCTTTTTCCCTCTCCCACCCTCCCCTTGTCACGGGCGCTTTATTTATCGGTGTTTCAGCGGAGGTGATCTGGTTTGGGGCTAACCTATTTTATGGTTACCTGATTATTATTTTTATATTAGTTGGTCCATGTGTCGATCGTCCTTGAACTTTTGGTAAAGTCACCCACTAAGGTGGGTGGGCATTGTGCTCAGTTTATGTGGACTTTTATCTGGACTTTATTCAAGTTTTGTATGTGTTGATACGAAGTTTATGTAAATGTTTATTAAAGTTTTAATAAACAATAACAAAGTTATCTTTTGGAATCATATAATCACACAGACTTTGGCGGCCACATGTTAGAAATTAGCACCACTCAGCAAGGAGGAAACACACTAGTAACCTAAATCTCGATTTGAACCAATGAAACAACCAGGGTGTCTTCATGTGCCTAAATTTACTTTAATCTTGGATTGCAAAAATTGACATACAAAACCATGTTGTGAGGCACCTTTTATATGCCAATTTTTGCAAGCCAAGATTAAAGTATATTTAAGCACATGAAGACACCCTGGTTTTTTCATTAGTTAAAATCGTGATCTTTTGGAAGTTTTAATCCACCAATAAAAAAGTGCCTGTGGCCAAATATTTTCCAAAATCGGTGTGTCAAGTCATTTAATAATAATAATAAAAAATAAAAAAAAGAAATGTTTGGGTTTTGTACCTTTGTATGCACATGCACTCCCATGGCACCGGCACGGGATGTACAGTACTGTACAAATAACCAGTCTGGGGAAAATGAGGAATAATGTGAACTTCAACAAAAGAGTATGCAGCGTTATCACTCCCAATTTGAAATCCCTGATAAAAAGTATTGTCCCAGTCCTCCCACAGGATTGAACGCTATCCCGGATATCTCTTCCCTTGTTAGCGGTTCCGCTCCTGGTATTGTGTGGAGCGAAGTACAGGCTACTTTCAGTTTTAGTGCAAAGCAGTGTGGGCCTACTTGCTGCAAAATTAAAAGTGGAGAGGTGAGTGCTAAGTCCCGCCTGCGGAGGTATCGGAGTGGCTTATCATGATTGGCTGAATTTTGAAGAGAGGCTTCATGATTGGCTCAAGTGTGAGCAGAAAGTTTTGCAGGACCGCCCACAAAGGTATTAGAGCCACTCACAGGAAGCAAGTGGCTGCTTCTATTCAGTGACGGCTACAATTTTTAAGAAGCCCTGGATACTCTACCAGCAGTTTGTCCAGCCTGGCTATGCAGTAGATTGTAGGACTGTAATCCACCAAACGTGCAAGTGCTTTTACTGTTCCTCCAACTGGAGGACAGAGTTGCTCCATTGCAGCAGAGAATGTACCAGGTCATGCTGGGCAATTTCTAGGACAATTCATGTTATAGTAAATCACTTTCCTGGTCCCTTGGAGTGCTTTGAGTCTGCCAGGAAAAACAGCAATATTCTGTGTTTTGTCACAAAGCACATAAAACATTTTAATTTAGTAAATAGACAAATGCCAAAGTTGCTGGATCAAAGATCACCAACACATCTCAGCTTTCGTACCAACAGGATGAGAGGCGCAATGTAGACACAAACTGATGTAGATATCACTATTAAAATACGTAAACAAGAGGTAGCTTATCTGAGAAGAAGTGTCTAGGCTCGTGTTCACAAACAATAATTTATTTGCAGTTTTTAGTTTGTCTAAAACTGTGGAAATAAGTTACGGACTGTGAACACAAGCCTAGATACTTCTTTTGAGATAAGTTACTATATATATATATATATATTTTAATACAGTATAATCTCTATATAGTAAACTCCAAGGGACCATCAAAAGTGGTTTACTATATAAGGTGTTAACTATATCAGAAATTGTCCTACAAATGGCCCAGCATGCCCTCATACTTTCTCTTCTGCAAAGGACCAACTTTGTCCTCCCATTGGAGGTACAGTACAAACACCTGCACATTTGGTGGACCACAAGGTAAAGGATACCTTAGGGCTGTAAAGCCAGGCTCGACAAATTGCTGTTACAGTATCCAGGGCTCCTTAAAAATTGCAGCTGTCACTGAAGAGAGGCGGCCACTTCCTTCCTGTGAGTGCTCAGATACCTCTGTGGGCAGGATTTGCAGCAAGTGTCCTGCAAAAATTGGCTGCTCACACATGAGCCAATCATGTAGCCTCTCTACAAAATGCAGCCAATCATGATAAGTCACTCCCATCTGTAAGGCGAGTGGCTCCTATACAGCTGCGGCACTCTCCACTCTCCTTAGTTTTGCAGCAAGTAGGCCTGCTCTGATCTGCACTACAAGTAAAAGTAGCCTGTACTGTACTATACAAGATGGCATGGTACTAGAACACATATCTGCAAGTTTTTACAAGAAGAAAAAACAATATGAAATCTGCAGTAACCCATACCAGACAGTCAGTCTATTGTTCACTGCATTGCAAGCTTGTTCACTGAAATGCCAGGTGTAAATGGACTATGGTTGGAATTTGGCTTCCACAAATTGCAGTGCAGACAATTATTATACTGAAGACACTCAAGTTACCTTTTAATATACCTGATTCAATGGATTTTACGCACCCTGTGTGGTCATTGTAATACAGTATTCTGTCATTATGTAACTAATGGATAATAATTACCTTACTATCTCTATAACCTTCAGCCTAGGTATGATCACTTCAGTCTCCTCTTGAAATTCTCAAACAATCATGCTGTAATTAAGACTTAAACTGTACACGTATTTTCAGCCACACCACTAAAATCATGCTAATATCTCCAGTGCTGCTCTGTTTAATGACCTGATTTTATGGACAGTCCAACTTCATAAATAGGATGATTGTGTCTGTTGTGTTCATAGAATAATAGTGGCACAATGCTGCTACATGTAGTTATGGACAATCATGAATAGATGTTTTATGATCAGAAGTGAATGATTCTTTCTGTGAAGAGAATTTCGCTGAGGAAAAAAATTTAAATGAGTCTTTCAAAGATGCAGAAGAGGAAGATTGGACTTGCACTAGCTGCATACATACTGGTCGACAAAGAAAATAAAAAATGCTAACATTTATTATGCAATTATTATGCATTTCCTTAAAGAGGCACTTAAGTCTCCCAAAAAAAAAAAAAAAGGAGGCAAGGAGGCCGCAATAGCAGCATAGGGGGCGATATTGTGGCTGGGAACTCGCGTTCCCAGCCTGTCGGGTCCTGACGGCGAAACCGGAAGTGGTCGCCGGCAGGGACGGGAGGATCGCAGAGACACGGCGAGGGCACCGATCGGCTGCAGGGGGCTGAGGGAAGCCCCAGGTGAGTAAAACTCATAGTTTTTTTTGGAGACTTAAGGTTCACTTTAACAATTTTTTACAATTAACCACTTCAGCCTTCAGTGTTTTTTCACCTTATGCATCCGAGCAACTTTCACCTCCCATTAATTCATCAATAATTTTATCACTACTTATCACAATGAAATGATCTATACCTTGTTTTTCACCACCAATTAGGCTTTCTTTGGGTGGTACATTTTGCTAAGAATTATTTTTTTGTAAATGCATTTTAACAGGAATATTAAAAAAAAAAAAAAAAAAAAAAATGTATTACTTCTCCATTTTCGGCCATTATAGCTTTAAAATAATACGTGTTTCAATAATTAAAACCCACATATTTTATTAGCCCATTAGTCCTGGTTATTACACCATTTAAATTTTGTCCCTATTACAATGTTTGGCGCCAATATTTTATTTGGAAATAAAGGTGCATTTTTTCAGTTTTGCGTCGATCACTATTTACAAGAGTATAATGTAAAAAATGATAGTAATATACTCTATTGACATGCATATTAAAAAAAAGTTCAGACCTTTAGGTAACTATTTATGTTTTTATTTATTGTAATTTTTTTTATTTTTAATTAATTTATGTGGGTATTTTTGGGAGAGGGTGGGGGTTTCATTTTAAGTGTGGGTCTGTACATTAAAAAAAATGTAAGAAGATATAGTTTTACTATTTGGCCACAAGATGGCCTCAGTCTTTTTTTTTTTTTTTTTTTTTTTTTTTTACAGACATCCTGTAAGCGTACCATGTACGCTAACAGGAAGTGAAAAGGGGATGTGTTACTTAGAATGATCGCGGCTTCTCATAGAAACCAGCGATAGTTCTAACGGGGACTTAGATCAAGGAATAGGAACTGAGTTCCCATTCATTGATCTGCGGGATAACAGGCGGCGGCACGGAAGCGCACGCGATTGGCCGCAGGAGTGCACAGCAGCGGGGAAGCAGCTTTTTGAACGTAGCAGCTAAGTCCAAGAGGCTTAAATGGTTAATATTGACAAAACACACACACAACTTCATTTTACGATAAAAACTATTCTCTTTATATTGTTAAATTCAAACAATGCCAATTAAACTATTTAAACTAAAAAAATAGATGATGGAGAAAAATCCAAATTTTGGTTTGACGAAAATCCAATCAGATGAATCAATGTTTTTATAAATCGTAAGTAAGCGATTAAGTCTATCAACGGAGATTATTTACAACCAATCAGATCACATTAGATTAAAAATTATCTGATAGCTCAAATGATTTTTCGCTAGAAATTGGAGCAATAGTGGCCACCTTAAGGCAAGAACAACTTCTCATGACACCATAGGTACAACAAAATAACTAAATGTGCCCACTAATGATACAATCTTGACTGTACAATCTTAACACTTGATTGTAATATGAGGGACTACCTAAAGTATTTGCTCAGTCTATTCAATCAATTTAACTTCATACTACATTAATTGTGTAAGATTGTACAATCAAAATTGTATCATTAGTGGGCCCCTTTAGTCTCCTAACCTACCCATCAATATATGCCCCATCCCTGTAACACTGATGAAATTTAAATACTGAACACAAATGCCACAGATCTTAAACTATTATCTAAAACAGTAATATTCAGAGTGTTCAGATAGGACCTTTTTAATGTAAAATGAGGCTTCTGTGGCTAAAAATCTTATCTTGGAATACTGATCACATGGACCAGGAGCAAATAGGTACAAGGTCTTTGAAGGGAGAACTTAACTCCAGCCCTGGATCGTAGTAAGCGCAGCGCTGGATCGTAGTAAGTAAATATTTACCTCTCTGGTGTTTGGGGGCTTCAAGCGATGCAACGGAGGGATGGCGGAAGACAGGGGGAAGTTTCTTTAGGATCCAGAGGCTTCCCCTATCCCGAGTTAAGTATCCCCCGGGGGGGTTTAATTACACGTTTTCTTTAAAGAGAGTCTGAAGCGAATATAAATAATGCTTTTTACCTGCTATTTAGCTTAAAGGAATACTATCGATACCCAAGTGTTCTAAAATGACAATGTACAAATAATGTCTAAGTAGCTGTATAAACATTTTCCTACTTTTCATGTTAAATATCAGACGCAAAATCTGTAATTTATTGAGGGTAGGATTTAGCTATATTGGGACAAATCAATTGGAGAAGGGGTGTCTGCTTCAATGCACAGCCAGAGTTGCATATCAGACTACAGAAAGCAAATATCAAACATATCAAACTCTGAAAGCAAAGACAGTATGAAAAGCTGTGACAATTAGTTACATTTCCTCTGCTCTCTTCAAACACTTTGTTAGGAATATGGTCATGCCACTCCCTGCCTGCTGGTGGTGTTGAACTCTGATGAACTTCCTTTATTCCACCAGCAGGTGGCTCTAGAGACTTTGCATGACCTGAACTTTCCTTGTTCCACCACTGGGTGGCTCTATGCTGGCTGGAGACAGCTCTGCCACTGCAAGGGTTGCTCTCTATGGACTTTGCTTGTTAGTCATGCTGCAGGCGTGTCCTCCTTATTTAAGAGCCCTGCAAGGAGCAACCTTTGCCAGAACTTTGTGCTCGCTAGCTGGAGTATCTGGACAACCCTGGTTCTCTGGTATTCTGTATCTGTTATCCTGTTACTGAACCTTGATTCTGTCTGACCTCGTTTACTGCCTGCTCCTTTTGTACCGTGATTGCTCAAATGTTGCCGACTTATGCTTTGTTCTGACTGTGATTTTGTGCCTGCCTCCTTGTACTGCGATTGGTGTATATATTGTATATATTTGTCCTGTGTATATGTGTATATATATCCTGTGTATATAGATAGATAGATAGATAGATAGATAGATAGGGTTTTGGGGGTTTTGCACCTTGCTTTGGTTGTATGGTGTGTATGCATGTGGTGGTTGCATTCTTGTATATAGTTGCCACCATATTCTCTGACTGCTGTACATAGTTGTTATGCATGCTGCTGCATTGAAATTGCATAATACTGTATGCACGATTGTAAATAAACCTTCCTGCATAGTATATTCCTGTCTCAGTGTCTGTGTTGCTGCAAACTGCAATCAATCCCAGTTTCTCCGTTCAGGCTCGTAACACACTTCAGTCAGAAACACAGGACACAGGATCTGCAGCTGTTAGGAGCTCTCTCTCTCTCTCTCTGTCACACACAGAGCTACACAGAGTTAACTGATCAAGTGTGAGGGGAATTTCCCCTCTCCTCATGGCTCAGTCAGCCGTCAGTTTTGGCGTCAGTAAAGTTTGAAAGTATTTTGGTAACAGTAAACAATGAAGTTGCTACTAAAATGTATACACCAGTACTTAGCAGCACTTCCCAAACAATTCCTGTGTCAATTAAAAAAAAAATGTGAATCGATAGTATTCCTTTAAGCGATATGAGCAGAGGCAAAATGCGGGCTTTATACCCCACAAAACCCTAGGCAAAAATCCACGACTTTCCAGATGGTGGATTTTGCTGCCCGGGAAGGCAGAGCTTTGAGCTGTAGCTTTGCCTCTAATGGAGTCAATCTCCATGCGGATCTCCGCCTCTCCCCACCCCTCTCAGTGAAGGAAGACTGAGAGGGGCAGGGAGAGGCGGCGATCAGCAGAGATTGACTCCAGTAGAGGCAAAGCTACTGCACAAAGCTCTGCCTCTACCAGGAAGCGCTCCCCGCATTTTGCCGCGGGGATTTGGGGGGTATAAAGCCCTCATTTTGCCGCAGGAATGCGGCTTTTCACCTCTGCTCATATTGCTTAAAGGGACCCTGAGCAGTGGGTTAAATTTAAAATTAGTACTCACATGTGGCTTCCTCCAGCCCACCATAGGCTGTGTGCCCCCCCAGCCTCGCAGCCTACGGTTAGAAAAATGCGCATGCGCAGGACTGTCATGCCGGCCCCCGCAAAGACGCGTAGTGGCTGGCGTAATGACGAGGAGCGCCTTGGATCAGGAAGCCTTGGTCCGATACTCAGTGGGAGTGTCGCTGGTAACGGAGTCGCCAGAGGGACTCAGAACAGAGCCAGGAGGATGCCGGGGGACCTCGCAGCCTATGGTGGGCTGGAGGAAGCCCCAGGTGAGTACCAATTTTAAAATGTGACCCACTGCTCAAAAAGCAGTATTTATATTCACGTCAGACTCACGTCAGGCTCTGTGAGGGGCCATTCACATTAGAAGCATCTTTTTGAGCGTTTTGCGATTGATTAGCGGTTTTTAAAATCGCTTCCATTCACTTTCATTAAAATCACGGTGAAACCGGTGGAAAAAAAAAAAATCGCAGAGGTTTTCGCGTATGCGTTCGCAAAATCGACGCGATTTTTTTCTTCAATTCTAATGTGAAATGGGAGCGATTTTAAAAACGTTTAAACGCAAAATGCTCAGAAAAGCGCTTCTAGTGTGCATGGGCCCTGAATGGGATGCCTGGATTGCATCATTGGCACTTCAGTCTGCAAGGGGGAAGGCAAAGGTTTAATCAGTGTGAGAAGACTGGTCCCTGTAGCGCAGACAGGCAGTGGTACAGGAAGTGGACCGTGTCTGGGCTCCTAACCAGGAATTTTACAAGCAAATTATTTGGGATGACACAAACATGCTCTGCAGCAGAGTGCCTATTCAGGACTACAAACACTTTAGTGACTGAAGGGGGCTTTAACACAGGGGTGTGTTTAGCATTAGTGACAATGTACAGTATGTATGGACCACTCGTGACATGGTTTGTCAGCTCTATAGAGCACATTTATATAGGGAGAACAAGTATTTTTCTACAGCAAACTAGAACAAAAGAAAGTCCAATGAAAAGCAGTTGTAAATGACAGAGTGGTGAGCAATGTAAAAGTAGCAAATAATTACTATAAAACTGGGGAACTTATTGAGATGTATTGGAGTGACCAACAAGGGAAGATTCCAAAAGAGTGTGTCTGAGGTACTTCCTCCCTTTCCTTTGTACAGGCCTAGGGACAAAAAGCTCATCTGCCAAGCTTTTGTATCGTCCACTGATGTAGTTATACATGTTAATCACCTTAGGCATCTTTTTTCCAAGCTTTCAAAGTGAGACTTCCCATCCCTCAGTTGTGTCTTTTTACCTGTTCAGTGGGATGATTCATCAATCTATATTGTGCAGTGGAGTGCGAGGTATATTGATGACCGCGTGTAAATGTTACAGGCGCCACTGGCAGCGTAGCATCCGTTCCTAAGGTGTATGCGCTCTTTGTCAATTATGCATGCTAGTGCAGCACCGCAACCTTGATACTTGACTAGCATGGCTCCTACTACATTACCTTAAGAAGGCACACTATGCTGCCAGTTGTGCGTGTAGCATGCACTAACAACAATTACCCCGCAGTCATCAATTTACCTCGTGCTGCACAGCACTATATAGATTGATGAATCAAAATCCTAATATGTTAATTTCGTCCTATAGTGTGGTTCCTAAAGCTGTACCCCATACTCCAGATGCGGCCTCACAAGTGACTTATACAGAGGGAGCAGCATACTAGCATCTTGTGCTTTTAGTTCCTGTTTTATGCATCCCAGAATTGTTTTTGCTTTAGCTGCTGCTGCTGCTGCTGATGATGATCTTTGTTTGGGTTTACTATGATCATCACATGGGACTGTAATGCTTATGTAAGTATGGTAACCAGTGTCTCTCCAGGTCTGCTAAGGCATTAAAAGCCTTCAATAGGCAAAGAACTAGTATCCTCTTAAATATTTTTGTCGTATTCATTCTATGGGGTAACCATCTGGTCCAAATGTTTCTTACAGATTTGATGTTCCCATTTACATTGCTGATTTCTATTTCTGTAAATGGTTCTGCCATAGCCTTGATCATGTCAATATCTAGCTTTGTCATATTGCTACAAATATAGTTCCATCTCACTTTTCAAGGATTCCCCACTATTCATCCTACCAAGCTGGGGTAAGTTATAGAGCTTCAAATAAAATTCTCAAAAACTATGCACTATAGACTCACTTCCAATAGGTTTTGCTGCCTTAGAATCATAAATCTGTGCAGTGAAAGAAAGTGCCGGTTTTCTAACATCTGTATAGGTTATTTCAGCATACTGTACTAGCCTATATAACCCTTCAGAATTATCCTGAACGTATGTCCACGGACAGTCTGGGAGCAGGTAATTTCTCAAATTTCATGTAGGAAGGCATTCTAAGGTCAGACACCAACAAATGTCCGGTGCCTCAACCTTCCAGTCTCCTTTGTTCAAAGAAAGGCGAGATCAATCATAAGGCTTCCACTCACTCATTAATATACTGTCACCTGAGGCCTTTATATGACTGGTCCTCTGACATTTTGTAAAAAGATCCTCCAAGCATGGAGAGAACTAACGAAAAAACTCAGATAAATAAGCAAAGGGCTTTTCACGTAAAATCAATATAGAAGCAAGCAGATTAACACACTGGGTCGCAACATGTGTGGAAGAGTAAAGGAAATGTACATATCTGACCCAGGCTAGCGATGTCATGATCAAAGATGGCATATAACTCTTATTATACTGGATGCTCAACTCTTCTCTGTCGTCACACTCTCTGTTGTAAGCCCGCTGATATCCTTCTCGGTTGCCAGTAAGGTACTTCAATTCAGGGCTTTGAATAGATCCGGATGCTCCAATGGTGGCAGGCTATGTAGATAGCCCCACCTTTACCAGTTATCTGAGTAGCATAATAGCATGCAAAGTACTTTGTCACCGGTGGTTGGATCAGAGAGTTGTTCTCTCAAGGTGTTTTGTTTCCTGACCCCTTCTTGGAGCTTCTTGACATTATCCAGTATAGAACCAGACATATGAAGTGGTTTTTGCTGGTGTTTTTCCTCGAGTTGTGAGGAGTTCCAGGGGTCTGTGTCCACACACAGCCATGACTACCCTGCATCCAATGCTTTTAATTACACTTTGCAAGCAACTGATTGGCTATGGAAATCCATTCCCTATGCTCTCTACACAAAGTTCTTGAGGTAATCTGAAGGCCATTCGAAGTCTTAAAGGAATACTATCGATGTATGCATTTATTTTTAAATGCTGTATGTTGTAGCACACATTAGGGCCAGTACTAGGAGCAATTTGATTCCTCACACAGCTGTTCCTCTCAGCTGTAAAATCCTCCGTCAGTTTTGGCGTCAGTGTTGGATACAAAATGTATCTAATACTGAGCTCCCAGAGGGCTAGACCATGTCTCTGCAAAGGGGAGATGCTATCAACTCCTCAGTTTACAGTTTAATTATCACCTTGCTGAAAGAATCTTATTGATATGGTGGTAAGGGGTTAAAGAGTCTAGCAATGTGTGTTTATTATCTTTGCTTCTCTTGACTGATAAAGATACTAATAATGCTAATTGTAGACAGTGGTCTGCCCCTCTCAGCAGCTTGTAAAGTGGATGCAGCCTGGAGTGAATGCCTCAAGCAGGCAGCCAGTCTGAGTGTAAACACAGACTCCTGGTATAGCTAGTTATATTCCAGCAATATTACAGCTCATTTAGTTACCTGATACCACCTCAGATCAGCCTATTTCTCCTCAGCTCTCCTGCATGCTGTGAGTGACACAGTGAAATATATTTGTGAGCTGTGTGACAGAGTAACCAAGCAGCTCAGGGTGACCCAAACTACTATGAGCTGTGTGAGAAATGAATTTTTAAGCAGGGATAGTGAGAGAGAGACCTGGGTGAATAAATAAAGTGCCCCTAGCACTAGTGGTAATGTGTACACTAATATAGAGTATTAAAAAAAAAGTCGTTTCAATCGATAGTACTCCTTTAAGTCTGTAGCTATTAAAGAAAGACGAATTCTGCGCAATGTACCCCTCAGTATGTACTGACCCCATTCTGTGATTTTCCATAACCTACCACTATGTTGCTGAGTTGTTGTTGTTCTCCTTTGCTTCCACATTGTTGTAACACCACAAACAGTTGACAGTGAAATATTTAGTAGCAAGGAAATTTCACGAATCGACTTCCTATTACGGTAGCATGCTGAAATTCAATAAGCTCCTGAGAGCAACCCACACTTTCACAAGTGTTTGTATAAATAGTCTGAATGACTTTGTGCTTAATTTTACACACCTACATGCCATACAAAGTGGTTAAAACACCTCAATTCAATGATTTAGAGGGTGTCCTCATGCTTTTAGCAATACAGTGTATGTGCTGTTGATCACACCAGAAAATGATGAAGACTCCTATGGCAGTAATGAACCCGAATAATTATATCCCTAAATGACAGACAGACACAGAACATTTATATCATGCTCTTCTCCTGGCGTACTAAAAGCGGCATAGTTGCAGCCACTAGGCCACGCTCTATAGGCAGTAGCATTGTAAGGGAGTCTAGCCCAAGGTCTCAGAGGAAGAGCCCTTAACCAGTACACTATCCAGTCACTACTGCACTATACAGCCACTACTGAGGTAGACTACCACATCCATGATGCAATCAGCTAATTATATAGCTCACTCACCCTGAAGATAGCAATAAATGGATAGTAGGACAATCACAAAGAGAGAGATTGGAGTATGGCAGAATGAGCAAGCAGGGGCACAAAGGGGGATGTGTTTCATAAATAGGTACAGGTGGTGCTGATGCAGAAGAGGCAGCAGCAATACTTACAATCACAGTGGAATGTGAATGGGCTTAGCGGTGATGTGGTGAAGCCCCTCAGAAGAGGCACCACATAAGTAGTGAAGACTCTACCTAAGTGACTGACATTTATAGGAATCAGTATAATGCCTGATACACACCATGCAATTTCCCATCAGATCAATGGGTCGAATCAATGATTTCTGACATGTTCGATCGATGTTTCTGATCGATTTTGTACATTAGTGATTGGAGAAGTGACGAGACATTGCATGGTGTGTACCAGGCATTAATTGTCCAATAAAAATAAATAAATCTGTAAACACTTTAGATTTCCACTTGCAAAGGAAATCAGAACTCATCATTTCAGCTTTACTGTTAACTTTCTATTAGTTTGAACCTATTTAGTTCCCTCACTTCTCCTGTGAGCTAAAGGTTGTCAATGTGAACCGAGCCTTATGGGTATGCCAAAAGCAACCAGTCTTGCACCAGTGATATGCCATTGTCAAAATCACCAAGGGCAGTTTTCCAAAATTCAGGGGTCCGATATGAACATTCACTTAGGCCTGGAACCCACTGAAATCCGCAAACACAAAACGCAACCGCTAGCGTTTTGTCTGAGCGGTTTGCAAGCGGATTCATGCGCGTTTTCGGTCGCGTTTTGCAACAGTGTATTTTTTTGCTCAGCGGTTGTGTAGCATTTTGCGTTTTGCGTTTTTATCCTGATTGGTCCTGTGAATTATTTTTAATTTTGTTACAGTGTGCTGAACCGCAAAACGCTAGCAAAACCGCTCAGTTTAGGTTTTGCTGAGCGTTTCCGCTAGCGTTTCAATACTATACATTGAAGCGCTAACGCTCCCAAAATGCTGCAGGTCCTGCGTTTGCGTTTCTGGGAAACGCAAACGCTCCTGTGGAAGTTGCCCCATCCATTAACATCAGCTGAGCGTTTTGGCGAAACGCTAGCGTATCGCAGCGCTGCCAAAATGCTCAAAAAAACGCTCTTGTGGGTTACAGCCCTCAGAGTAAGCCACTACAATTTTGCAAAGCAATATTTTATTATTATTTAAAATTTATATAGCGCAGCGCTGTACAGCATATATTGTCTTGTCACTTAACGGTCCCTCAGAGGGGCTCACAATTTAATCCCTGCCATAGTCATCTGTCTATATCATGTAGTGTTTGTATCGTAGTTTACGACCAACTAAAGGGGAAAGCCAATTAACCTATCTGTATGTTTTTGGGATGGGGGGGACACCAGAGTGCCCGGGGGAAACCCATGCAGGCACGGGGAGAACATACAAACTCCTTGCAGATAGTGCCCTGGCTGGGAATCAAACCGGGGACCCAGGACTGCAAGACGAGAGAGCGCTAACCACTATGCCACCGTGCTGCCCAGTGTGCTTTGGTGGTATTTTAAAGGAATTTGTGTTTTTGCACAATTTCTTCAAAGTTAAATTGCTCAGAAAATGCTGCATGCAGCATGATTGTATCAAAATCGCAATGTTGCAGTGGGAACACCCTCAGGTGGTTCCCATGTAGTAGCACTTTGCCTACCTGTCGGCGATCAAAAAGCACCACAAAAATAAAGCAGGCCTGACACACAAGGTCAGTCAGGCCAATCAAAATTGCCATACAGTGCATTGGATTGGTTAAATTCTAAACTACTTACAATTTGCATTACATTTGTGTGTAAGGCCTAATTATTATTATCATCATTGATCATGTCTTGTCAATTTGATATCCTATTGGCAATTTTGCCTGTTATCTGTGAAGTCTTTGCCGTACACATGCAGGATGATTTCCCTCCCCTTGTGGGGATCGCTGATTATAGGGCAGCTCAGTTGACGCTCTTGCAAGGCACAGAGTCCCTGGAGCTCCTAGCCATGTCAGTGTGATTACAAATTGGAGTTTTTCGACAATAACACCACTTCTCTTCAGAGTTGCTATACTGTAACACTGTGTAACGTTACAGCACATGGTGTGGCAATTTAAATACAAACTTTGTTTCCATAATTTAATTATAGATATATGAGGCACTTCCCAGTAGAAGTGGTAGCAATGCCAACCCTCTATGTGCTGTCTCTTGGTACTTCAGACTGCACTGCCTGTGAAATCCTGACTATTTCTTACCATTCACAGACACTTAAACACCTGTCAATCTGCCTGACATTTCCTGCCTAGTCACACAGAGGAGAAGGTGATAAGCAACACCTCCCTGCTAGCAGCCTATCATGGTTTCTGGCTTCTTTTAGGGCTGGTGCACACCAAAAACCGCAAGCAGATCCGCAAAACGCTAGCGTTTTTTGAACCGCTTAGTGTCATTTTGATAGCGCGGTTTTGGGGCGTTTTGGGGGCGTTTTGCGTTTTTTGCATGCGTTTTTGCAAGCGTTTTTGGAAGCGTTTTGCGTTTTGCGTTTTTCAGGAAAAGAGGTAGAAAGACCTTAAACAAAGGGTTAAAGTGCGATATATTGATGACACATGTGAAGCACATTGAGCAATTGAAGTAAAAAACCCAATATAAAAAGGGTGGGGTCCTTAACAACATTGTGGGTTAGTTCAGGAGAGGTGACACTGTGGTTTGGAGAGAAGAGTGACTTGTTTTTGAAAATGTTTCCTGATGTGCTGTTATTGCTCTGTGTAGCAGCATATATGAGACGTAGGCCAAGGACAAGGAGATACTAGATGCATCCCATGCTACAAGAGCGGCGCCGGAAGGGTCAATTTAGGACCCTATATAGAGATTTGAGGCACCATCCAGAAAAGTTTTTGGGCTACACCCGCATGTCTGTGTCCAGGTAAGAATACTTGTCACTTATTTTTATCATGGGGCTAAGTATTTTGGGGAGGAATGAAATTGGAAGCACTTTTTGACCCTTAGTTAACTGTGTTTGACTGTAAACAGAAAAACAACACAATAATCAATCCGCTGTATACATAAGCTAACCAAATAACTGTGATACTTGATCCTGGTGTGTTATGTATTCAATGCCTAAGGCCTCCATCTAATTTTTCTATAGGAGTAACTACTATATTATATATCCATAGTTTACCCAAAACATTTGGAGTATATTATGACCTTACATACTCCTGGTGCATACTTCATTAAGTATATGGCAACAATCAGCATATGGGGACACAGTAATGAAGCAATGTTTGAACAAAATCTTTCGTTTTAATGTTTTGTTCTTCTGTGCAAAGAATATTTTGGACATGTGTTGTCCATACTTTGCTTTCAGTAGCAAAAGTAATATGTCACAAATGAAAAATGTTTCTGCAACAAACAACAGTAGATCTAAAGATAAGCATGCTCTTTTTTCCTAGTTTTGATGGCCTTTTAGCCAAACTGAAGGATGCCCTTCGCCGACAAGACACTAACTTTCGCCTAGCAATCACACCAACTGAGCGACTCCTCATAACATTGAGGTAATGTAAACTAAGATCCAAATCTGAGCATTGAACAATAAAATAAAATGTAAAACTACAAAAAACTAGTCATGTTGTGATAGCAAATCACACATACAGGGCCCTGATTGTAAGCATGTGTACCTGATTCAGCATTTGTATGAGGCTGGCTGTGCGATGTTAAATCAGTGTACACTGTAGAGTCACTGTGCATAGATGATGTTTGAAATCGCATACCTTGATCAGGGCGCTGAGGTGGAGGCATAGAGTAATGAGGCTGTTGACCATATGGCATGTTATGCATATGCATTGGTGGGTAGTGGGGTGGGTCATAAATGCGTTGCATATGGTAAGAGAGTTGTGGGTGTGCATTATATTGTTGGCTGGAAGCAGGCAGGTGTGGTTGCTGCAAGTAGTTGTGCACATTGTCATCTGCACGGCTCTCAGGTAGTAAGAATCTCCCCAGGGTCTCAGAGATGGCATGTCTGGCTGCCCATTGCTTATCAGGAGGCACTTTTTGTAATAGTGGCACCAAACTTAAAAGATACTGTGTGCATGGCTCTTTAAGTTGTTTCATTTCATCCTCTCGCTTCTCCATATGATCAACAGCCTTTTCTATTGAACTAATCAGCTTCTGGTCATATTCAGCCTTGCTCATACCTCTTCTTATTCTCCTGCCTTGTGTAGCTACCCTCACACCTCTACTAGACCTGACAGTTGTGCGTGTCCGACTACTCCCTGGGCTGTGTGGTGTGTGATCTGGGGTAGTAGAGTCACTGTCTTCCAGTGTAGCAGTGTCAACATCCTGTGTAGTGTCTTCTTCAACTTCCACATCACTGGTGGTGGTAGGTGGCACCTCTACATCGTCCTCCTCAGGATCTGGTGGTAGGCTATCTTCAGTCCTTTGGAAAGGGGAAAGCACAACTTTAGTTCATGGAATAGTGACCATGGATGTCACAGCAAATATATGGGCACAATGCGATGCATCTTTCATTGCAAAACAATAGCAGTAGCCTGTCTATTTTTCCCATTATTTGTGTACATAGCTTTTAGGCACAGCCCCTGAGCAAGCATAGAGCTAAACTGGCCTGAGTAAACTAGCACTGATTTTGGTAGATGTGTGTTACAGATGTGTGATGCAGACACTACTGCAGCCAAACATATAACCAGCACTGTCAGGCAACTGTTATGTTGGGTAACGAACAGTCCACATTCCTGTCATGTAATAATCATTTTAAACTGGACCTATGCCATCCTTACATTAAGCTACGTCCCCCAATATATTTGGTAGAGTGATGGCAGATTATGCGTTCCACACTACTGAATTGCATTGTGGGCCTACTCCTTCCTTCACTGTTCTATTGGCGAAGTTGACAAACATTGCAATAGGTTAACATTTACGCCATACTTACTCAGCCGGTTCATGATGTTTTCTTAGAAATTCTAATATGCCACAATATTTATATTTTGTTCGCTGCGAACTTCCAGACCCACTTTTGGATTCATGGTATTGCTTTTCAATCTCCTTTTTGTAACTGTCTCTGACCGACTTCCATCTTGTCCGCAGGAGGGCAACTAGGAATAAAAATAAACATACATGTTATTTCTTTTTTTTTGCAGATTTCTGGCAACAGGGCATTCATATGCAGCACTTCACTACCAATTCCTCATGGGAAGAAGTACAATCCGATACTTAGTTTTGGACACCTGCAAATTGATCTGGAAAGTACTTCAACCGGAATTTATGCCAACTCCTGACGTACCTATGTGGGAGGCTAACATGCAGCTTTTTTGGGAGAAACATGATTTCCCTAACTGCCTTGGAGCAGTGGATGGGAAACATGTCAGACTGGTTATGCCTGCATTCACTGGCAGTCTCTATTACAATTATAAAAAATTATTTTCACTAGTGCTCATGGCTGTTGTGGATCCTAATTTGAAATTTATCTATGTGGATGTTGGGGCTTACGGAAGTTCCCATGATTCCTCAGTCTTCCAGCACAGTCGATTTGGCGTGAAGCTTCGCACAGGCCAGATGACTTTACCACCACCACGCCCCTGGCCTGACACTGTAGAACCACCTTACCCCTGTGTGTTTGTGGCTGATGAGGCCTTTGCACTGTCTGAGCATGTTATGAGACCGTATGCACAGAGAGATATGACTCATAAGAAAGTAGTCTTTAATAACCGCCTGACCAAAGCCAGACAAGTAGTAGAATGTGCTTTTGGAATTCTGGCAAACAAATGGCGCATTTATCACACTGCTATAAAAATGCAACCAAAGTATGCTATAATAGTGGTGAAGGCAACATGTATTTTGCATAATTATGTGAGAACACTAGATAGCATGACCATAGAGGAGGAAGAGGGGGATCTTTCAAACAGTGCTCTTGTCACTTTACCACCAGCTACTTTACGTGGTCCCATTTCTGCCATTCACAACAGAGACAAATTAGCTGATTATTTTGTGCCATAACTGTAAGAACTAAAAAACCTGCAGGCTGCTATTTACTTACATGACGAGATCAGTATTATTGTGCAAATAAACATTCTTGAAACCGTGTTATATGTCTATATCAGTGGTCCTCAAACTAAGGCCCGCGGGCCGAATGTGGCCCCCTAAGGCTTTCTTACCGGCCCCCCACACAGAAAATGTATTGCTTATAAATGCAGTCAGCTACATCTTTAAATATTGGTGGTCCACATATGGAATAGCAGTGCAGCACCCCCCATCCACATGGAAGCCAGAAAGCAGAAATTTTGCTGGTTTCCAATCAAATTCCACATCAGGTGACACTGCTGTCCAATTGGCTTGCAGATTGTCACCTGGGTATGCTTCACTGTCTGGTCCGCAAAGACTTCTACATCATTTTATGTTTACTCCGGCCCTCCAGCCGTCTGAAGTATGTTGACCCGGCCCTCAACCCAAAATGTTTGGGGACCCCTGGTCTATATCATTCATGACACTCTAAAGTGGCAAATAGCGCCCTAATAATACATGTGAGTACATACACACACATGTACCTGCTGTTTATAAGGAGAGATGGCTATAGAGAGAACAGCTTTGCCAGAGACCTGTGATAATGAAATTTCTAATTGTTTAATTACTCATTTAGTGGAGGGGTGATGATATATTGTCTGCAAAGTGCTGCATGAAATCAATAAAATACAACAATTCTGTACACATATACTTACTCTTAGAATCCTTGCCCTTTTGGCTCAAAGTATTCCATTTTTCTCCAAGAAAATCTTTTGCAATGTTGCTCCAGATTTCATGAGCCCTTTGGTGGTCTTTATATCCAGGCAAAGACTTGTCATAAAGTTCTGGGCTGTTTTCAATCTTAATTATCAGGTTTTCTGTGGTAAACCACTTTGCTGCCATCTTCCTCCTGCGCAGTCTAAAATCACTCATGCAAATCTGCCACACAGGAAGCACACTTTGACCTGGAAGTGCGCATTCTTGAAAAAAACGCATCCGCATCCGCATCAAAATCCGCTTGATCAAGCGGTTTTACAGGCGTTTTGCGTTTTTCCTATACTTAACATTGGAGGCAGAAACGCATCCGAAATCCAAAAAATGCCTCACCCAGGCATTTTTCATTTCTGCAAAACGCCTGCCGCTCTGGTGTGCACCACCCCATTGAGATACATTGACCAAGCAGATCCGCAGCCGCAAGCGGATCTGAAAACGCCCAAAAAGCCGCTCGGTGTGCACCAGCCCTTTGCTAGCAACACAAGAAGAAAATCGCAGCATGCAGGACTTTTTTCATGGCATATAAAAAAAAAAAATAAAAAAAAAAATAAATTTGGATAAAAATTGGAAATCGGATCTGTTGGGAGAGCGGATTTCAGTAGGTAGGTATTCATTTTTGTGCTTAGTGGTTTTCTACGCGTTTTTTTCCAGGCGGTTTTGTAATTCACTCAAGTCAGGAAGTGAACTCTTTGACCCGGAAAAGAATAAAATACAATGTATTTATTTTTAAAAATGCAATCGCTACACAAATCGATTTTGTGCACGTTTTGCGTTTCTCCTATACTTTCCATTGAGGCGAAATTGCCTCAAAAATGGTACATGCACCGCTTTACTGAAAGGACAGCGCACAACCCACGCTGATATGAACCTTCTCACAGACATTCATTGCACAAGCGTTTGGTGAGCGACTTTAAAAATCGCCTGCGGGTTAAAAAAAAAAAAAAAAAAAAAAAAACGAAAACACCTGCAGTGTGAACAAGCCCTAAAGGTGGCCTTCCCATAGAGTCACACCTGGGTGCGGCTGCAGCAGTCTTTAGACCCGACATATCACAGTTCTCTGCCACTGGGCAACGCCACCGCGTTGTCTGAAAGAGGCCTTAATAGGACTTGGGCTATTGTGAGGACTAAACTTTGTGCTATTTGGTTCCATAAGTTCATGAAATAAAAAAAAAAAAACAGCTGTGAACATTTGCAAACATTTAGTTCTTTACTGAGTTTCACTTACATGTGGTGGCTGGATAGTGTACGTGGTGGCTGGATAGTGTACTGGTTAAAGAGGATCTGTAACATCAAAAGATCCCCTGGGGGGTACTCACTAGAGTTGGGCCGAACCTCCGATTTTAGGTTCGCGAACCTGGTTCGCGAACTTCCGCGGAAGGTTCGGTTCGCGTTAAAGTTCGCGAACCGCAATAGACTTCAATGGGGATGCGAACTTTGAAAAAAAAAAATTATGCTGGCCACAAAAGTGATGGAAAAGATGTTTCAAGGGGTCTAACACCTGGAGGGGGGCATGGCGGAGTGGGATACATGCCAAAAGTCCCCGGGAAAAATCTGGATTTGACGCAAAGCAGCGTTTTAAGGGCAGAAATCACATTGAATGCTAAATGACAGGCCTAAAGTGCTTTCAAACATCTTGCATGTGTATACATCAATCAGGTAGTGTAATTAAGGTACTGCTTCACACTGACACACCAAACTCACCGTGTAACGCAGCGCAAACAGCTGTTTGTGTAGTGACGGCCGTGCTGGACTGGTGCGCACCATGGCGAGAGTGCAGGTTTTGGTGGCTTTACAGCCCATATGGTCGCCTGGCTGATGTAGCTGAATGACAGAACAGTGACTGTCCAGCTGATCAAATTTGGTCTGACCACAATGAGGCAACGACCTTATTATCGTGGGTGTGCCCCCCGAGACACTCATCTAGGCGCCGGTCATTGCTTCATTGTGATACGCAAGCCCCTTCACCACGGCAAGGTAATGATCACGAAGGGGAATGGGCGCATGTACATGCCTTTTCTTTTGTTGTTGCAGCTGCCCGCAGTGCAGCCAGAAAAATTAGGCAGTCATGTACACGCACCAGAAAAATTATTACAGCGGCCGCTGCTAGCAGCGGCCTAAAAAATTCAGCAATCCGCCTGGAGTCCCGGACCCTGTTGGTGGTGGCGGAGAAGGTAGTCAAGCGGCCTGCAGGCAGACATGCTGTGTGGAGGGACTGGGAGCGACTTAGTCTTCTTGGGGCAGGCCAGGCAGCCAGTCACACGGCGTGCAGGCAGAGATGCTGTGTGTGCGGGGACTGACTTAGTCTTGGGGCGGGCAGCAGCCCTCCGGGATCCATGCCTCATTCATTTTGATAAAGGTGAGGTACTTAACACTTTTGTGACTTAGGCGACTTCTCTTCTCTGTGACAATGCCTCCAGCTGCGCTGAAGGTCCTTTCTGACAGGACGCTTGCGGCAGGGCAGGAGAGAAGTTGGATGGCAAATTGGGACAGCTCTGGCCACAGGTCAAGCCTGCGCACCCAGTAGTTCAAGGGTTCCTCATCGCTGTTCACAGCAGTGTCTACATCCACACTTAAGGCCAGGTAGTCGGCTACCTGCCGTTCCAGGCGTTGGTGGAGGGTGGATCCGGAAGGGCTACGGCGAGGCGTTGGACTAAAGAACGTCCGCATGTCCGACATCACCATGAGATCGCTGGAGCGTCCTGTCTTTGACTGCGTGGACACGGGAGGAGGATTAGTGGCAGTGGTACCTTGCTGGCGTTGTGCCGTCACATCACCCTTAAAGGCATTGTAAAGCATAGTTGACCGCTGGTTCTGCATGTGCTGCATCCTTTCCACCTTCCGGTGAGTTGGTAACAGGTCTGCCACTTTGTGCCTGTACCGAGGGTCTAGTAGTGTGGCCACCCAGTACAGCTCATTCCCCTTGAGGTTTTTTTATACGGGGGTCCCTCAACAGGCAGGACAGCATAAAAGACGACATCTGCACAAAGTCGGATCCAGTACCCTCCATCTCCTCTTGCTCTTCCTCAGTGACGTCAGGTAAGTCAACCTCCTCCCCCCAGCCGTGAAGAATACCACGGGAAGGTTGAGCAGCACAAGCCCCTTGCGATGCCTGCTGAGGTTGTTCTCCTGCCGCTGTCCCCTCCTCCTCCCCCAACGAAACACCTTGCTCATCATCCTCTGAGTCTGACTCGTCTTCTGCACACGACTTCTCTTCTTCCTCCTCCTCCACCAGGTTGGTCACCTCCTCAAACGGCCGCATGAGCCTGCATGCATTTTCCATCAGTGTCCAGTTGTCGGGCCAGAACATTCCCATCTTCCCAGACTGTTTCATTCTACTGTAGTTGTAGAGGTAGTGGGTCACGGCTTTCTTCTGTTCTAGCAGGCGGGAGAACATGAGCAGGGTCGAGTTCCAGCGAGTCGGGCTATCGCAAATGAGGCGCCTCACCGGCATGTTGTTTTTGCGCTGAATTTCCGCAAAGCGTGCCATGGCTGTGTAAGACCGCCTCAAATGCCCACAGAACTTCCTGGCCTGCTTCAGGACATTCGCTAAGCCAGGGTACTTTGCCACAAATCTTTGAACCACTAGATTCATGACATGTGCCATGCAGGGTATGTGTGTCAGCTTCCCCATATGCAAAGCGGCAAGCAGATTGCTGCCGTTGTCGCACACCACGTTGCCTATCTCCAGGTGGTGCGGGGTCAGCCACTCATCCACCTGTTTCTTAAGAGCAGCCAGGAGAGCTGCTCCAGTGTGACTCTCCGCTTTGAGACATGACATGTCTAAGATGGCGTGACAGCGTCGTACCTGGCATGCAGCATAGGCCCTGCGGAGCTGGGGCTGTGTAGCTGGAGAGGAGAACTGCCACTCAGCCAAGGAGGAGGAGGACAGCGAAGAGCATGTACCAGGAGGAGAGGAGGTGGCAGGAGGCCTGCCTGCAAGCCGTGGAGGTGTCACAATTTGGTCCGCTGCGCCCTGCTTGCCATCGTTCACCACCAGGTTCACCCAATGGGCTGTGTAGGTAATGTAGCGGCCCTGCCCGTGCTTGGCAGACCAGGCATCCGTGGTCAGGTGTACCCTTGACCCAACGCTCTTCGCAAGAGATGACACCACTTGCCTCTCAACTTCACGGTGCAGTTGGGGTATGGCCTTTCTCGAAAAATAAGTGCGGCCTGGCATCTTCCACTGCGGTGTTCTGATGGCCACAAATTTACGGAAGGCCTCAGAGTCCACCAGCCGGTATGGTAACAGCTGCCGAGCTAACAGTGCCGCCACGCCAGCTGTCAGACGCCGGGCAAGGGGGTGACTGGCCGAAATTGGCTTCTTCCGCTCAAACATTTCCTTCACGGACACCTGACTGCTGCTGTGGGCAGAGGAGCAGGAACCGCTCAAGGGCAGAGGCGGAGTGGAGGAGGGTGCCTGTGAAGGTGGAAGGGAGAAAGCGGCAGAAGCAGATAATGCACCTGATGGAGGAGGAAGAGGAGAAGGAGGGTGGCTTTGCTTTTGTGTGTTGCTGCTGCTTTTGCTCAGGTGGCCATCCCATTGCTGTTTGTGCCTTTTCTCCAGGTGCCTTCGTAAGGCACTTGTCCCTACGTGAGTGTTGGCCTTTCCACGGCTCAATTTTTGTTGGCAGAGCGAACAGATGGCTTTGGTCCGATCTGAGGCACACACATTAAAACATTTCCACACCGCTGAGCCACCCTGGGATGTGGGCACTATGGGGACCTCAGCAGCTGATGCTGAAGGGCAAGTTGGCTGGCTGTACATAGGTGGCAATCCATGGTGCCGGACTCTGCCACCAGCTGTTTCTGACGAAGAGCTGCCCCAGCTTCTTTCAGCAACTTCTCTCCTCCTACTACTCTCTGACTCCCCCTCTGAACTGTCCCCCTCTTCATCTCCTCTATTGGGAACATACAGAGGATCATCATTGTAATCATCCTGCCCAGCTTCGCTTGCCTCAGAAAAATCCAAACATGCACCATCAGTAGGTCCTTCATCCTCCTTACACGTTACATCCATAGTGTTGCCGCGTAACTCAGACATATGAGCTGGTGAAAATTCATCTGGCTGTAACAACAATGGCTGTGCATCAGTGATTTCAACACTAAATAATTCTTGCGAAGTGTCAAATGCAGCGGAAGTGGTGCTAGTAGTAGCGCTGGTGGCTGAGCAAGATGAGGTGTTCTGTGTCGCTAAATACTCAACCACGTCCTGACAATCTTGGGAGGTGATGGGACGTGCCTTCTTCCGAGCACTGTACTGTGGGCCAGGTCCACACGAAATTACATTTACACGACCTCGTGCAGACCTGCCGGGTGGCCTTCCTCTGGCTCTGGCACTACCTCTTCCTCTACCTGTTTTGTCCATATCGGGTATGCACGGAGTGGTATATCACACTGCGTGCACTCACGTAGGTAGGTGGGTTCACTTAACTGCACAGGTATGCGCACTGATGCGGTGGGTTCACTGAACAGAGCAGGTATGCAGTGGCGGGTCCACTGAACAGAACAGGTATGCAGTGGCGGGTTCACTGAACAGGTATACAGTGGCGGGTCCACTGAACAGAACAGGTATGCAGTGGCGGGTTCACTAAACAGAACAGGTATACAGTGGCGGGTTCACTGAACAGAACAGGTATACAGTGGCGGGTTCACAAAACAGAACAGGTATACAGTGGCGGGTTCACTAAACAGAACAGGTATACAGTGGCGGGTTCACAGAACAGGTATGCAGTGGCGGGTCCACTGAACAGAACAGGTATGCAGTGGCGGGTTCACTGAACAGAACAGGTATACAGTGGCGGGTTCACAGAACAGGTATGCAGTGGCGGGTCCACTGAACAGAATAGGTATGCAGTGGCGGGTTCACTGAACAGGTATACAGTGGCGGGTCCACTGAACAGAACAGGTATGCAGTGGCGGGTTCACTAAACAGAACAGGTATGCAGTGGCGGGTTCACTAAACAGAACAGGTATACAGTGGCGGGTTCACTGAACAGAACAGGTATACAGTGGCGGGTTCACTAAACAGAACAGGTATGCAGTGGCGGGTTCACTAAACAGAACAGGTATACAGTGGCGGGTTCACTGAACAGAACAGGTATACAGTGGCGGGTTCACTGAACAGAACAGGTATACAGTGGCGGGTTCACTAAACAGAACAGGTATGCAGTGGCGGGTTCACTAAACAGAACAGGTATACAGTGGCGGGTTCACTGAACAGAACAGGTATACAGTGGCGGGTTCACTAAACAGAACAGGTATACAGTGGCGGGTTCACTGAACAGGTATGCAGTGGCAGGTCCACTGAACAGAACAGGTATGCGGTGGCGGGTTCACAGAACAGGTATACAGTGGCGGGTCCACTGAACAGAACAGGTATGCAGTGGCGGGTTCACTAAACAGAACAGGTATACAGTGGCGGGTTCACTAAACAGAACAGGTATACAGTGGCGGGTTCACTAAACAGAACAGGTATACAGTGGCGGGTTCACTGAACAGGTATGCAGTGGCAGGTTCACTGAACACAACAGGTATGCAGTGGCGGGTTCACTGAACAGGTATACAGTGGCGGGTCCACTGAACAGAACAGGTATGCAGTGGCGGGTTCACTGAACAGGTATACAGTGGCGGGTCCACTGAACAGAACAGGTATGCAGTGGCGGGTTCACTGAACAGGTATGCAGTGGTGGGTTCACAGAACAGGTATGCAGTGGTGGGTTCACAGCACAGGTATGCAGTGGTGGGTTCACAGCACAGGTATGCAGTGGTGGGTTCAATGAACAGGTATACAGTGGCGGGTCCACTGAACAGAACAGGTATGCAGTGGCAGGTTCACTGAACAGGTATGCAGTGGTGGGTTCACAGCACAGGTATGCAGTGGTGGGTTCACAGCACAGGTATGCAGTGGTGGGTTCACAGCACAGGTATGCAGTGGTGGGTTCACAGCACAGGTATGCAGTGGTGGGTTCACAGCACAGGTATGCAGTGGTGGGTTCACAGCACAGGTATGCAGTGGTGGGTTCACAGCACAGGTATGCAGTGGTGGGTTCACAGCACAGGTATGCAGTGGTGGGTTCACAGAACAGGTATGCAGCCAGACAGGAACAAGTTAAGCCTAACTAATCTTTCCCTGAGAGACAGTCTGCAGCAGCTCGCCCTACTCTCACTAACGCAGGCAGCACACGAGTGACCGTAATGGCCGCCGCTGCCTGCCTTATATAAGGGGGGGTGGGGCTCCAGGGGCTAGTGTAGCCTAATTGGCTACACTGGGCCTGCTGACTGTGATGTAGAGGGTCAAAGTTGACCCTCCATGTGCATTATGGGGCAAACCGAACTTCCGCAAAGGTTCGCCTGCGGGACGCGAACGCGAACCACTGAAGTTCGCATGGAACCGTTCGCAGGCGAACCGGTCGGCCCAACTCTAGTACTCACCTCGGGTGGGGGAAACCTCCGGATCCTAATGAGGCTTCCCACGCCGTCCTCCGTCCCTCAGGGGTCCCGCTGCAGCCCTCCGTGAAAGATGACGTCAATATTTACCTCCCGGCTCCTGCGCTCTGACGGCTGTCGGCTCCAAACTACACGGAAATACCCGATCGCCGTCGGGTCTGCTCTACTGCGCAGATGCAAGTTTCCGGCGCCTGTGCAGTAGAGCGGACCCGACTGAGATCGGGTATTTCCGTGTAGCTCGGAGCGGAAAGCAGCCACAGCGTCCCGCTGGAGCCAGCAAAGGTAAATATTGATTTTACAGTCGGGTCTGTCGCCGGCTGTTCAGAAAGCTGCAGCGAGACCCCGTGGGACAGAGGACGGCGTGGGAAGCCTCATTAGGATCTGGAGGCTTCCCCCACCCGAGGTGAGTACCCCCCAGGGGATCTTTTTGAGGTTACAGAGTCTCTTTAAAGAGACTCCGTAACAAAAATTGCATCCTGTTTTTTATCATCCTACAAGTTCCAAAAGCTATTCTAATGTGTTCTGGCTTACTGCAGCACTTTCTGCTATCACAGTCTCTGTAATAAATCAACTTATTTCTCTCTTGTCAGACTTGTCAGCCTGTGTCTGGAAGGCTGCCAAGTTCTTCAGTGTTGTGGTTCTGTGATGCATCTCCCCCCTCCAGGCCCCTCTCTGCACACTGCCTGTGTATTATTTAGATTAGGGCACCTTCTCTCTTCTCTCTTATCTTTTACAAGCTGGAAATCCTCCTCTGAGCTGGCTGGGCTTTCACATACTGATGAATTACATACGGGCAGAGCTGTCTGCACTCTGCAGTAAGAAACAGCCTGACACTTCAGTGGAAGATAGCTGCAGGGGGAAAGAAACACACAAATGATCTCTTGAGATTCAAAAGGAAGGGTGTATACAGCCTGCTTGTGTATGAATGTATTTTCTATGTGTGGACATACTGTACATCAACCTACTTCCTGTTTTGGTGGCCATTTTGTTTGTTTATAAACAAACTTTTTAAAACTGTTTTTAACCACTTTTAATGCGACGAGGAGCAGCGAAATTGTGACAGAGGGTAATAGGAGATGTCCCCTAACGCACTGGTATGTTTACTTTTGTGCGATTTTAACAATACAGATTCTCTTTAAGGTCTCTGCCTTTGACATGGGAGACCAGGGTTCGAATCCTGGATAGGTCAAGTACCTATTCAGTAAGGAGTTCAAGGCAAGACTCCCTAACACTGCAGGGTGGCCTCCTGAGCGAGTCCCAGTGGCTGCAGCTCTTGAGCGCTTTGAGTCCGACAGGAGAAAAGCGCTATACAAATGTTCAGATTATTATTACAAAATTAACTAAAAATGTTACTGCAAACAATTGCATAAAAGTGTCCAAATTGTCTCCAAAATGAATTGCGGCATTCATACATAATGGTAACAGCATAATCTATAGGTTGTCCCACAGGAAGAAAAACTCTTCTATAAACATTCAAGTTCAAGTAGGTGGTATTAGGATTCTAATTAAAACATAATTCCTTCAGCTCTGCAGCCCTTCCGTGTTTTGCAACACGGCAATCAGCAAGGCAGATTACATTCATTGCAATTCACTGCTCTAGGCAACTACTGCTTGCACATATATCTGTAACAGCCACACAGACAGCAGGAGACACGTACAGCGCGGGCTTCAGTTATTCCCGTGTTCTCAGCACATGACAGATCCTTGTCTCAGGACAGTATTCAGTCACTTACGTTACTTGCTACATGTCGCCTGGGTGCTGCCGCAACAACCGGAACACTGCTCGGGATCAGGAGCGCGAGCAAACAGACGGCGACTAGAATCCCTCCATTCTCTTCCTGCCTCTTGTGGCTGCGTTCCTCTCCGCGCGTAGAAAGTTACTGAAAGTGCATGGATGCATTTATAGCCCACATGTAAAAGGAAGGCTATAGCAGCAGCAGCAGCAGCAGTCTCCTGCCCGGGTGTCCCGGACTCTCAGCTAAGACTCTCTGCTTGCTCCGCCTTACATACCTTCCCCTGCCATGCCCTCGTGTAGTGCAGAGCTGCGAGAATTTCCTTATTGCTGCTCTGGTCTGCTAGCAGAAAGAAACAACACTGCAAGTTTGACTAATAGGAACATCATCAGTGAGCCCAATATATGGATGGGTGACCGACAAGGTCAAAATAAATATAATGCAAGCACATGCAGAAAAAGCACGTGAAGTGAGCTTACTATTGCTATTTGGTCACTCCGCACCAAAACTGAGTAGAACACACAGGGGCGTCTCACCCACCAGGCAAGTATAGGCGGTTGCCTGGGGCGCCATGAGGTGGTGAGGCGCCATGAGGTGGTGAGGCGCATTCCCCCGCCGCTGCTACCGTGACCATGTTTTTTTTTTTATATATTATATTACCTCCCGACAGTGGCGGCTCCAGGAAAAATTTTTAGGGGGTGCTATGCAGGTGCTGGACCAATTTCCGGGGGAGCTGACGACCTGCGGCGCGCGAAGCGCGCCGCGGCAAAAAATGGGTGTGGCTACAACCTGCGGCGCGTGAAAAAATGGGCGTGGTCATGACCGGATGAGGGCGGGGCTAACTGTAATTTAAAGTGAACCCAGGGTGAGAGTGATATGGTGGCTGCCATATTTATTTCCTTTTAAACAATACTAGTTGCCTGGCAGCCCTGCTGATCTATTTGGCTGTAGTAGTGAACTGAATTACACCAGAAACAAGCCATGCAGCTAATCTTGTCAGTTCTGACAATATTGTCAGAAACCCCTGACCTGCTGCATGCTTGTTCAGGGTCTATGGTTGAAAGAATAAGAGGCAGAGGACCAGCACGGCAGCCAGGCAACTGGTATTGCTTAAAGGGAGATAAATATGGCAGCCTCAATATTATTCTCACCTCGGGTTCCCTTTAAAAGTGCAACGCAAAGACAGAGGGCCCAAGTTTTGGTGACCCTTTTCCCAGAAAATTCACATAATTGTGCAGGTTTTCTCAAGAAAATACACGTAATGTGAGCAGATTTTAACAAAAAACACGTCCAATGGCCCCAATATGCACAATCGTTATCAGATATGGCCCCAATATGCACAATCGTTATCAGATATGGCCCCAATATGCACAATCGTTATCAGATATGGCCCCAATATGCACAATCGTTATCAGATATGGCCCCAATATGCACAATCGGTAGCAGATATGGCCCCAATATGCACAATCGGTAGCAGATATGGCTCCAATATGCACAATCGGTAGCAGATATGGCCCCAATATGCACAATCGGTAGCAGATATGACCCCAATATGCACAATCGGTAGCAGATATGACCCCAATATGCACAATCGGTAGCAGATATGACCCCAATATGCACAATCGTTTTCAGATATGGCCCCAATATGCACAATCGGTGGCAGATATGGTCCCAATATGCACAATCGGTGGCAGATATGGTCCCAATATGCACAATCGGTGGCAGATATGGTCCCAATATGCACAATCGGTGGCAGATATGGTCCCAATATGCACAATCGGTGGCAGATATGGTCCCAATATGCACAATCGGTGGCAGATATGGTCCCAATATGCACAATCGGTGGCAGATATGGTCCCAATATGCACAATCGGTAGCAGATATGACCCCAATATGCACAATCGGTAGCAGATATGACCCCAATATGCACAATCGGTAGCAGATATGACCCCAATATGCACAATCGTTTTCAGATATGGTCCCAATATGCACAATCGGTGGCAGATATGGTCCCAATATGCACAATCGGTGGCAGATATGGTCCCAATATGCACAATCGGTGGCAGATATGGTCCCAATATGCACAATCGGTGGCAGATATGGTCCCAATATGCACAATCGGTGGCAGATATGGTCCCAATATGCACAATCGGTGGCAGATATGGTCCCAATATGCACAATCGGTGGCAGATATGGTCCCAATATGCACAATCGGTGGCAGATATGGTCCCAATATGCACAATCGGTGGCAGATATGGTCCCAATATGCACAATCGGTGGCAGATATGGTCCCAATATGCACAATCGGTGGCAGATATGGTCCCAATATGCACAATCGGTGGCAGATATGGTCCCAATATGCACAATCGGTGGCAGATATGGTCCCAATATGCACAATCGGTGGCAGATATGGTCCCAATATGCACAATCGGTAGCAGATATGGCCCCAATATGCACAATCGGTAGCAGATATGACCCCAATATGCACAATCGGTAGCAGATATGACCCCAATATGCACAATCCGTAGCAGATATGACCCCAATATGCACAATCGGTAGCAGAAATGACCCCAATATGCACAATCGGTAGCAGATATGACCCCAATATGCACAATCGGTAGCAGATATGACCCCAATATGCACAATCAGCATCACCTGAAAAAGAAAAGAAAAACCCATTTACTCACCAGGCAAAAAATGGGTGTGGCTACAACCTGCGCCACGGCGAAAAAATGGGCGTGGTCATGACCGGATGAGGGCGGGGCTAACTGTAATTTAAAGTGAACCCAGGGTGAGAGTGATATGGTGGCTGCCATATTTATTTCCTTTTAAACAATACTAGTTGCCTGGCAGCCCTGCTGATCTATTTGGCTGTAGTAGTGAACTGAATTACACCAGAAACAAGCCATGCAGCTAATCTTGTCAGTTCTGACAATATTGTCAGAAACCCCTGACCTGCTGCATGCTTGTTCAGGGTCTATGGTTGAAAGAATAAGAGGCAGAGGACCAGCACGGCAGCCAGGCAACTGGTATTGCTTAAAGGGAGATAAATATGGCAGCCTCAATATTATTCTCACCTCGGGTTCCCTTTAAAAGTGCAACGCAAAGACAGAGGGCCCAAGTTTTGGTGACCCTTTTCCCAGAAAATTCACATAATTGTGCAGGTTTTCTCAAGAAAATACACGTAGCAGATATGACCCCAATATGCACAATCGGTAGCAGAAATGACCCCAATATGCACAATCGGTAGCAGAAATGACCCCAATATGCACAATCGGTAGCAGAAATGACCCCAATATGCACAATCGGTAGCAGAAATGACCCCAATATGCACAATCGGTAGCAGAAATGACCCCAATATGCACAATCGGTAGCAGAAATGACCCCAATATGCACAATCGGTAGCAGAAATGACCCCAATATGCACAATCCGTAGCAGATATGACCCCAATATGCACAATCCGTAGCAGATATGACCCCAATATGCACAATCAGCATCACCTGAAAAAGAAAAGAAAAACCCATTTACTCACCTACAGCCAGAAGACCTTCTTTCCCGACCTCCTGTCCCGAGTCCCGACCTCATTGTGGCGCGCAGCGCCCGCGCGCCCACGATCCTCTTCCTTCCCGACGTCACGACGAGACTTCCTGCCTGCATGCAGATAGCAGGGCTACGGGAAAATGGCCGCCCGAAGCCATGCACTGCAGACTCGAAGTCTGCAGAACAGGGCTCCGAGCGGCCATCTTACCGTAGCCCTGCCTGCTGCTCCGTGCTGCCGCTGTGTGAACTGACTTGGCGTCTTTTAGACGCCTGAAGTCAGTTCACTCCAGGGGGTGCTTTGGGGGTGCTTGGACAATTCTAGGGGGTGCTCGAGCACCCCCAAGCACCCCCCTGGCGCCGCCCCTGCCTCCCGACTCAGTCCCCGGTGCTTGGCACGCTACCATGTGCTCAGCAGTGCCTCCACCTCCACTTCTCCCCAGCCAATAGAGCAATCAATACTGCTCTTCTCTGCCAGGCTCCTTCTTTAAAGCCGTGCCTCTTCTTCTCAGTAGCCACACAGGTAAAGTGTTTACCTCGTGTGGCCCAGCCTTTAACTCCGCCCCACGCCAGTCAAACCAGGAGCCAGCGGCCAGCCAGCTTATGCCCCCGACAGTCTGACCCCCCACCTGTTTCACTGGCTGCACACAGACACTGGAGCGAGACAGCCAGGGGACAGATGCAGTCACAGAGAGAAGAATGTGATGTGTCCATGTTGGAGCCCCGCCCCCGCACAAGACAGCAACACAGCCCGGGAGAAGGGAAGTTTCTGCTCCAGAGATGATAAGCTGCATGCACAGGCAGAAGAGAAGGTATGCAGGCAGGGAAGGTATGCAGGCAGGCTGCTAAGAACACTTCCTGTCCTGTGTGCAGACTCCCAGTACTGTTATAACTGCTAGAATGTGCCCTGCTCTTTTGATACTAGAGTTTTCTTTGAAAGCTGGTTAGGCTGTAGGCTGGTAAAGCTGTAAACCTGTGCTTTAGTGCTGTGCTGTCTCTCCCTCTCCCCTCTCTGTTCCTCTGCCCCCTCTTCCATCTTATGCTGTCTCTACCCCTCTCTGTTCCTCTGCACTCTCTTCCATCTTATGCTGTCTCTCCCTCTCCCCTCTGTTTCTCTGCACCCTCTTCCATCTTATGCTGTCTATCCCTCTCCCTCTCTGTTCCTCTACCCCCCTCTTACATCTTATGCTGCCTCTCCCTCTCTACTCTTTCCCTCTGCTCGGATTACGTGTATTTTCTGGTGAAACGCTTCCACATTACGATTATTTTCTGACAACGCTGCCCCATTTCGATTATTTTCTGGTGAAACGCTGCTGCCCTATGATTAATTTCTGGTGAAATGCTGCTGCAATAAGTGTATTTTCTGGTGAAACACTGCCACATTACGATTATTTTCTGGTGAATTACGATTCTGAATTACGATAATTACTATTATTTTCTGATGAAACACTGCCGCATTATGATTATTTTCTGGTGAAACGATGCTGCATTATGACTATTTTCCTGGGGGAGGGGCTTGGGGGGGGGGCGCCACAGGTTTTCTCGCCTGGAGTGACAAAATGACTAGAGGCACCCCTGAGAACACAATATTTAGCATAAGGCACTTTAATAATACAATTATATGCAATTAGATACAATTAGTCTTGAAAGATCTGGGAGCAATTTATTAAGGACAAAAAGAGAGAGAAATCTCTAAAACTTACAAATATTAAGAGCAACGGGTTATAAAAGGAATGGGAACAGAAACGGCAATCAGCCCAGCATTACGTAGCATAGCATTAATTTACGATGCACTTGATATGGAAGGCCAGTCTGAAAGAATACATATGAGAATTAAAAATGCAGCATATGCACAATTGCAGGTAAGGGATTATAGTAAATAAGATATATAAAAGTAAATATATAACACCATTAATACATACTGATGTATTGATTGACCCTTGCTCTACATAATTGCAGGTATTATGGCAGTGTAATTGCACATTGCTGCATGTTTATAGACTTCTTCTTACAGCTGCCTGTCACGAGTTTGGATTCCTACTTAAAAGAAACCTGAGACCAGATATGCTGCATGATTTGTACTTACCTGGGGCTTCCTCCAGCCCCACGAGAACCATGAGCTCCATTGCCATCCTCCCGGTCACTCCATCCTCCTGGGGCTTCCTCCAGCCCCACGAGAACCATGAGCTCCATTGCCATTCTCCCGGTCACTCCATTCTCCTGGGGCTTCCTCCAGCCCCAGGAGGACCATGGGCTCCATTGCCATCCTCCCGGTCACTCCATCCTCCTGGGGCTTCCTCCAGCCCCACGAGGACCATGGGCTCCATTGCCATCCTCCCTGTCACTCCATTCTCCTGGGGCTTCCTCCAGCCCCACGAGGACCATGGGCTCCATCGCTTCCGGCCACTGTGTTCTCCTATGCGCAGCTGTGTTAGTTCTGTCTGTCGGGCTCTTCTGCGCACAACTGGCTGGGCCATGCACATGCAGAAGAGCACGACTGGCCGAATTAACACAGATGAGCATGGGAGAATGGAGTGTCCGGGAGGACAGCAATGGAGCCCATGGTCCACAAGAGGCTGGAGGAAGCCCCAGGTAAGTACAAATCATGCAGCATATCTTTTCTCATTACAAAGTCTTGATAACAGTACATATCAAGATGGGACAATTATTGATCACTTGGGATTGTGTTCTCCTGCCTTATTATAGTAATGTTATCTGGATACTGACAAATTAGTCTCTGCTGCTCTATAATCATTAATTTACAAATCTGGAAAGTTCCATTTCTGCTGAGTGGAACCTTTAGAGCAAACAATTGCACAAAAGTGGTGATATTACGCGCTCCAGTCTGCAATGGTAACTTGTGCGTTCTTCTGTCTAAAGATGTTGTTTATAAGTGAATCTGGCAGTATATTAGGATGACAAAAGGATAGTGTCATGGAAACACTAATGCTGTGTACTCAGATACAGAAGCATTAATTGTTCCTTGTGAAGGCAGCCCGTTTACAATAAGCAGAATTTAGCACTGCAAATATTGAAGGAATGTATTGCAGCAATAACCAAACAATAATATTTCTAAAGAAAAATAAAGCACCTTTAGTCATAAAGGCCCTCCCCTCCAGAGTCCAAGTCATAGACAGGAGATTGCCTCATGAATGACACGCTGTGGGTGAGAAATCGTATGACAACAGCTACTACTATTTGTTGCTCCATTCTGTTGAAGACCATAAGTGATCCATCAAATTTGGTGTTTTTTTTATGTTTCTGTTATTAGGTGACAAATGTTTGCCACTCTTCCCTAGGTCATATCAGAATGCAGTGCGGCAGATGAAAGGTTAGTGATTTAGCTGTTGAGTGGCCGCAGTAATGTGCACAACCATTCTTCATAATTGCAGCCTCCCCTGGATTAATTACAGACCATCTCTTGCTGGGGGTGCTGCATGTGGTTTCAAGTTACTGTATTCAACAAAGTACTCTCTGTGAGTGGCCTTGATGTTCACATTTTCATTTAGCGGGTGGCTAATATATTTACCTGGTCAAAGAAGTACTTCTCAGACAGCACACCTCACTTGCTTCATTGGTCGTGCCAGGTCTAGTCCGTATGGCTAGTACAGACTTACTGTTGTCCAAAAAGAAGTAAATGACCAGCACTGGCCGTTTCTTAACAAAGCAGGATTTTATTCACTTGAAAAATTGTGAACAAAAACAGCCAAAACATTTAATGCCTCTTGGATGTAATTATAGCTCAGATAGTGTTTATAGCTCAGGCTGTACAAGTGCAGCTGAAGGTATCTTCCAGAAATAGGCTATACCCCCATCACAGCCTAGTCTGTCTGCTCACACGACGACTGTCCATCGTGTGAGCAGACTAGGCTGCGATGGAAGCATAGCCTATTTCTGGCCAGTGCTGGTCATTTATTTCTTTTTGGACTACCTGGTCAAAGAAGTGCATGTAAAAAAAGTGCATGAGAATTTGCGCACCGTCTAATCCCAATTGTATAATATTGGTAATGTCACTGATATTCTATCGCCTCCCCTAACCTATCTCTCACACAAATTTCCCCTCCTAGGCCTGCCAATAACCTCCCACTACCTACCCCTAACACTAACTAGTAACACCCATGGCCATTGGCAATACCATAGCCCACTGTTAACTAGGCGCCCACTAAAGCCAGATAAACCAATATACCCGAGTGCCCAATCCTGAGCTCAAACCACTGTGCCAAATGGCGTTTGGCTATACTAGAGCCAAGCTCCCATTACTGACCGCCACCCAAGCTAACCCCCAGTAATCAGCTATACTATGCTGAGTGCCCAGTCCCATTCGTCAAGCCACTGCAGCCGAATAGCTATACTAGAGCCTAGTGCCCACTGGGAATTATAAATCACACTCCAGACTGCACAAACCTCTAGCTGGAGTTTAAATATACTACTGTTTCGATGTGAAACACCTATCTACATGGGTTCCTCTGTACGTTTTTGTTATGGGTGTAACCATGTTCTAGGATGACCCTTTAAGTCTCCTGAGGCTGAATGAGGATGCGCCAAATCCTGTCCTGACAGGTTTGTATCAGCAGTGCAGTTTCTAGGCTAAAATGCACCCAGGGCGAGGGTGTAAAAATTGCGCCCCCCCCCCCCCCCCCGGTATAGGTGGCCAGGCATAGGTGAGCCAGTAAAGTTGCCCCCAGTATAGGTTAGCCAGGTAGTTGCCTCCAGTATAGGTAGCCAGTATAGTTGCCCCCAGTATATGTTAGATAGGCAGCCCCCCCCCCCCCCGGTATAAGTTAGATAAGTAGGTGCCCCCAGTACAGGTTAGCTAGGTAGGTGCCTCCAATATAGGTAGCCAGTATAGTTGCCCCCAGCATAGGTTAGATAGGTAGGTACCCCCAGTATAGGTTAGTTAGGTAGGTGCCCCCAGTATAGGTAGCCAGTATAGTTGCCACCTGTATAGGCTAGCTAGGTAGGTAGGTGCCCCCAATACAGGTTAAATAAGTGCCCCCAGTATAGGTTAGATAGGTAGCTTCCCCCCAGTATAGGTTAGATTAGGTCGCTGCCACTCAGTATAGGTTAGATTAGGTAGGTGCCCCCAGTATAGGTTAGATTAGGTAGGTGCCCCCAGTATAGATTAGATAGGTAGCTGCCCCCCAGCATAGGTTAGACAGGTAGCTGCCCCCCAGCATAGGTTAGATAGGTAGCTGCCCCCCAGTATAGGTTAGATAGGTAGCTGCCCCCAGTACAGGTTAGATTAGGTAGGTGCCCCCAGTATAGGATATATAGGCAGGTGCCCCCCAGTATAGGATAGATAGGTAGCTGCCCCCAGTACAGGTTAGATTAGGTAGGTTCCCCCCAGTATAGGATAGATAGGTAGCTGCCCCCAGTATAGGTTAGATAGGTAGCTGCCCCCAGTATAGCATAGATAGGTAGCTGCCCCCCAGCATAGGTTAGATAGGTAGCTGCCCCCAGTATAGGATAGATAGGTAGCTGCCCCCCAGTAAAGGTTAGGTAGGTAGCTGCCCCCCAGTATAGGTTAGATAGGTAGCTGCCCCCCAGTATACGATAGATAGGTAGCTGCCCCCCAGTATAGGTTAGATAAGGTAGCTGCCCCCCAGTATAGGATAGATAGGTAGCTGCCCCCAGTACAGGTTAGATTAGGTAGGTGCCCCCCAGTATAGAATAGATAGGTAGCTGCCCCCAAAACAGGTTAGATTAGGTAGGTGCCCCCCGGTATAGGATAGATAGGTAGCTGCCCCCAGTACAGGTTAGATTAGGTAGGTGCCCCCCAGTATAGGATAGATAGGTAGCTGCCCCTAAAACAGGTTACATTAGGTAGGTGCCCCCCAGTATAGGATAGATAGGTAGCTTGCCCAGTGTAGGTTAAGTAGGTAGGTGCCCCCTCATAATGGCGGAGGGGGGAGCCAGAGCTGCGGTGAGGGCAGCCCGACCTCTCCCTCCCTCTCCCCGGGCCGCGCTCCATGCTCCCCCCTCGGACTGCAGGCAGCAGAGTTAGCGCGCAGGGAAACGCTGCTGTACACAGTTGTTACTCACCTCCCTGGATCCGATCGCCGCTCCCGCCCTGCTGGTCTCCTCTCTGCCTAGTCGCTGATACATTACACACGCTGCGTCCTGATTACACAGGAAGCAGCCGCGTGTGTATCAGCGGCTAGGCAGAGAGGAGACCAGCAGGGCGGGAGCGGCAATCGGATCCAGGGAGGTGAGTAACAACTGTGTACAGCAGCGCTTCCCTGCGCGCTAACTCTGCTGCCTGCAGTCCGAGGGGGGAGCATGGAGGGTGGCCCGGGGAGAGGGAGGGAGAGGTCGGGCTGCCCTCACTGCGGCTCTGGCTCCCTCCGCTATCACAGCGCCCCCCCCCCCCCCCTTCTTCTGCGCCCAGGGCAGCGGCACGGGCCGCACAGCCCTAGAAACGGCCCTGTGTATCAGTTTTGTATGTGTTCCTATGGCTGTGTTCACACATAACAAGTGTACATATCTGGTCCATTTGAGATTTATTCTGTGCTGTCACTTTTGTATCAGTTTTCTATGGCTGTGTTCACACATAAAAGGTGTACATTTCCAATCCAGTTAGGTAAAATTGATAAAAAAAACTAATGCAAAAATTACAGGACTGGATTAGACCGGAAATGCATAGATTTATAGTATGCGTAAACCAAGCAAAAGGCTTTCAGCTTCCGGAAAGACAAGTCTAACAAGAGCTAGTCAGAATTGGAAGGAATTGATGTTAGAAGAAAAAGGTGAGCTTCTGAGAGGCGCTGGTTGTGACGTAAGTATGTAATATTCATTTGCAGGGACATCATGTTTTTATTTTAAATAATTTTACTTTGTTTAGGTTCACTTTAAGTTCCACCCTGCACATTGCAGCACTATGCAGTAATATACACAGTAATCAATGGCTTATTTACAATCCTTACAATCAGGGATATTTCCTGCTTTACTGAAGGAAGCAATCATCAGGCCTCTCCTCAAAAAACTCTCAGTGGACCCAGATGCAATGACCAGCTACAGACCTGTCTCTAACCTCCCCTTTCTGGGCAAGCTAATTGAAAAAGCTGTATACCTCCAGCTAGAAGCCAGAATCCTACAAAATAACAGTTATGACCCATTCCAGTCTGGCTTCAGGAAACACCACAGCACTGAAACTGCCCTCATCCAAATATGCAACCACCTGCTCATGGCAAGAGACAGAGGAGAGTGCTCAATCCTCATACTGCTAGACCTTTCTGCAGCCTTTGACACAGTTGACCATGACATCTTGATAAACAGGCTACAGGAATACTGCGGCATTGATGGCATAGTACTTCAGTGGTTCCAATCCTTCTTGAGTGGCAGAACCCACAAAGTGTCTATGGGGCCCTTCCTGTCCACCCCTGTAACACTTAAGTATGGGGTGCCCCAGGGCTCAATCCTCTCTCCCCTGCTTTTCACGATTTACATGCTACCGTTGGGAAAACTAATCCAAAAACATGGCCTGACATACCACTGCTATGCAGACGACACCCAACTATATCTTTCCTTCAAGCCTGGTGTGACAGACCCAACTCTAACTATAAACGCCTGCTTACGTGAACTACAGCAATGGATGAATGACAACTGGCTGAAACTAAATGCAGACAAAACTGAAGTCCTTCTGATTGGAGGGCAGAGCATGATAACAAAACAACTTAACTTTCAGTCTTCACCACTGGGAATAGGAGGCACGGATCTACGCAGCTCTGATCATGTGCGTAGCCTGGGAGTTCTAATTGATGGGGATTTAAACTTCAGAACTCAAATCTCTGCTGTGGTGAAATCATCCTATTTTCACCTGAAGAACATTGCAAAAATCAAGCACCTCATACCCCCAGAAGATCTGCCAACCTTAGTCCACGCCTTCATCACATCCCGACTGCACTACTGCAATGCTCTCTACAGGGGCGTTTCTAGGGTCCTTGGAGATCGGGGGCACCTGCGGGCACCAGGCAGGGAGTTATATGGGCGTGGCCATGCGTTGAGTGGGCGTGGCCATGGGTGGGGCCAAATGTACATGAACTTAGCAGCGGTGTAAGCTACAGATAACGGGCCTGCCCATCGAAATATTGGATGGAGCCCCTTGTCCTTTATTTGGATAATTTACAATCAGTATAGGCATAGATCAAAGATGTATACGCACATACAATTTTGATTGGTCAATTACTGACCCCCAATTTTACCACCCCCGTGCAGTAAGTGGGCCAACAGACAATGAATTTTATGAACAGAGCTAAAATTGGCTAATCAAAATTGTATGTGTGTACCAGGCTTTACAGCTAATACTGTACATACTGAAAGTAGCAGGGATCAGCATACAATATAGCTGGTTTACAATCAGTAAAGGCACAGAGTAACACCTTACACTGTACACACTGGAGGTAAATCAGCACACAGTGCAGCAACTAGAGAACAGTGTATACTGTACATACTGTAGGCAGCAGAATTTAGCACACTGCAGCTAGCATGCCAAAAATATGAGGATCACGTTGTGCGGCGTGCTTATCGTGCCGCACCGAAAAATGGGTGGGCCATGGACCAGAATATAGGTGTGGTAGCGGCCAGGTGGAAACAAATTTACATGAACCTAGCAATGGTGGGACATTAGATTATGACAGTGGTGGCGAACCTTTTGGAGGCCGAGTGCCCAAACTGCAACCCAAAAGTCACTGATCTATCGCAAAGTGGCAACCGCAATTTAAACTAAATACTGTACAAACGTTTTAACTCATACATGAACATTATGGAAAATCCAAGTTGAAAATAAACTGTGAAGATAAACAATTTCATCCATCCTACTCCTGAAAAATGTATTAAATTTTTTAGAACCTCCCAGTTTTATTTTCTGTTTTAAAAAGCTAAAAAAGTAGGTTTAATGCTATTGTCTCATATGATAAGGATTCAGCTTTTCCCATAGTCTCGCAGTTAGCAATCATGTGACCCCCAACAAGACAAATTCAGCAATCATGAGGCCCCCAACAAATCATGAGGCCCCCAACAAGACAAATTCAGCAATCATGAGGCCTCCAACAAATCATGAGGCCCCCAACAAGAAATTCAGCAATCATTAGGCCCCCAACAAATCATGAGGCCCCCAACAAGACAAATTCAGCAATCTTGAGGCCCCCAACAAATCATAAGGCTCCCAACAAGACAAATTCAGCAGTCATGAGGCACATAAATAGACAGCATTTCACATAAATAGGCAGAATCCCCCCTTAATATGGTAGCCCCCACGTTAGGTAGTGAGTGACAGGGACCCCCAGGTTAGCTAGTGAGTGACAGGCGCCTCCAGTTAGGTAGTGAGTGACAGGGACCCCAATAGTGAGTGACAGGGAGCCCCTTTAGGTAGTGAGTGAGTGCCAGGGAGCCCCTTTGGGTAGTGAGTGAGTGCCAGGGAGCCCCTTCAGGCAGTGAGTGAGTGCCAGGGAGCCCCTTCAGGCAGTGAGTGAGTGCCAGGGAGCCCCTTTAGGCAGTGAGTGAGTGCCAGGGAGCCCCTTTAGGCAGTGAGTGAGTGCCAGGGAGCCCCTTTAGGCAGTGAGTGAGTGCCAGGGAGCCCCTTCAGGCAGTGAGTGAGTGCCAGGGAGCCCCTTCAGGCAGTGAGTGAGTGCCAGGGAGCCTCTTTAGGGAGTGAGTGAGTGCCAGGGAGCCCCTTTAGGGAGTGAGTGAGTGCCAGGGAGCCCCTTTAGGGAGTGAGTGAGTGCCAGGGAGCCCCTTTAGGCAGTGAGTGAGTGCCAGGGAGCCCCTTTAGGGAGTGAGTGAGTGCCAGGAGGAGCCCCTTTAGGGAGTGAGTGAGTGCCAGGGAGCCCCTTTAGGGAGTGAGTGAGTGCCAGGGGAGCCGCTTTAGGGAGTGAGTGAGTGCCAGGGAGCCCCTTTAGGGAGTGAGTGAGTGCCAGGGAGCCCATTTAGAGAGTGAGTGAGTGCCAGGGAGCCCCTTTAGGGAGTGAGTGAGTGCCAGGGAGCCCCTTTAGGGAGTGAGTGAGTGCCAGGGAGCCCCTTTAGGGAGTGAGTGAGTGCCAGGGAGCCCCTTTAGGGAGTGAGTGAGTGCCAGGGAGCCCCTTTAGGGAGTGAGTGAGTGCCAGGGAGCCCCTTTAGGGAGTGAGTGAGTGCCAGGGAGGCCCCCCCCCCCCCGCCGCCGCCGCTGCTGCTCCCCCCACCCCCCTTACCTTGTAGCAGACCTCAGGATCAGCGGCGACCCGACCAGTAAGAGCGGGCGCTGGACATCACTTCCGCATATCAGTGCGTGCGCTGGTTCCTAGCGCCCGCACGATTGGTCCCCGGCTCGCCGCCTGATCCTGAGGTCTGAGTGACGCGGCGGTGGCGGCTGGAGGGAGCCGCTGCCAGAGGGGGCCGGGCGGAGATCCGTGGCACCCCAGGATAGATTGGGGGCACGTGCCCCCCTAAAACAGGGCTAGCGACGCCCCTGGCTCTCTACACTGGCCTTCCAAAAAAGGTCTTGTACCGCCTACAGCTGATACAGAATACTGCTGCCAGACTGCTAACCAACCAACCCCGTCACTGCCACATAACGCCAGTCCTGCATTCCCTTCACTGGCTACCTATAGAATGTGGTCCTATTCAAGATCGGCCTACTGACATTTAAATCCCTGAATAATCTAGGCCCTGAATACATGAAAGATATGTTACAGCTGCATAGCAATCCCCGCATTCTCAGATCCACAGGTTCTAATAATCTAGTCATACCCAGAGTCCACTTGGAAACTTTTGGTCCCAGAGCCTTCTGTCATGCTGCCCCTACGTTTTGGAACTCCTTACCTTAACAGATCAGGACAGCCCCATCCCTGGACGTGTTTAAATCCAGACTGGAAACCCACCTGTTCAGTCTGGCATTTGCAGAAATATAACTTTTGTTGCGTGAATACTTCATCCTACTAATTACTGAATCTGAGAGAGCCTAAGCGCTTTGAGTCCTATGGGAGAAAAGCGCTATAGAAATGTTATTGTATTGTATTGTATTGTATTGTATTTATAAGGGCAGGAGTTTATATTAGTTTACAAATACTGCTGCGGTGTCCAGCAGCATTTTCCTACATTCTGTTGCTCCCAGTTGATTCCAAGGGGGTCACATAAAACACAATGGAACCTAGTTGTCCAATGAGTGATCAGGACCATGATCCTGGCCTCTGTTGAAGACCATGGCTGCAAATGGTGGCTGGTGTCAGTGGGTGGGGTTTCTGCTCAGCAACAAATGAAAGCTCTTGCATTTGAATAGCTACCACCATGGTCATAACAATAGCTTTGGCAACCACAGGGAGGCTTTCTGCATAGTAGTGTAATGCTAGGAACACACAATGCGTATTTTCGGTCAGTTTTCCGTTAGATCGATTATCTCTTCTTATCAATTTCCATTAACTTCTATGAGATATTGACCAGAAAAACGATTGAAAATAATATCGGACATGACGGAAATAATCTATAGAACCATCTGTCTAACACAAAATTGTATGGTTTGTTCCTAGCATAATACTTACCTGCCTCCAGCTGTGCTAGTCAACACTGTGCACCTTCTAGAGCATGTCATGTAACATGCCAGGACTGTCAGGGGCCTAATGGCATACTGTCTAGCTCTGCTTCTGGCAGCAGCAAAGGGAGGAGGACCCAACCAATGATGAAAATGGATAAATACATACACTGTTCTGCTTCACTACTCTGCAATATGTGGAGAAGTGTTTGGGAGATACACTTGCTGGAAATGGGTTTGAATTCGTCATGCTAGCTATAGGGGGAGCGGAGGGGTACTGTGCCTGCCACACTTGCTATGAGTGGTGGGAAAGAGTGATAAACTGGCCCACTTGCTATGGGGGGCGGAGTTTTGTAAACCTCTGCTATAGTAAACTACTTTTACTGGTCCCTTGGAGTTTACTATAAAGGGATTCTACTGTATAGTAAGAACCTCTTCTTTTGAAAAATGTATAGATGAGACAGAAATGTAAACTGAAACGTATTACTTTGATACTAAAGGTCACTGCTTTAACAGTGACATTATCTTTCAATCATCTGTATAGCTACCCCAAATCTTCGATAGCTTCTCCCCTACCAGTGGCATAGCAATAAGGGTTGCAGAGGTTGCAACCGCGTCGGGGCCCTTGAGCCAGAGGGGCCCCGTAGGACCCTCTCTGAATACAATATCAGCTCTCTATTGGTCCTGTGCTTGTAATAATCATTTGTATAGAAGCTTTAAATAGTAGTAATCATGAACAAGCTGTTCCCCATCCCCTTCTTGCATCTCTGACACTGTGGTTGTCCTCCTTGGCAGGTTTTGGTGCACCATATCATGTGTAATGTATAGAGTGCTTTGGGGGGCCCAATGTGAAACTCGCACTGGGGCCCATAGCTCTTTAGCTACGCCACTGTCCCCTACATGCTAGAACTTTTATTTACAGGTGTTTATACTGGTGTTATTGTTTCCACAGTGGCATAACTAAGGAGCATGGGGCCCTATTGCAAGCTTTTCATGGGGCTCCAAGCACTATATTGATATGGAGCCCTAAAACCTACTAAGTACAGCTACAGTATCAGAGAGGTGTAATCAGAGTTATACTGGGTATACACGGTTCGTTTCTGCCGTGCGTTTCTGCTCTCAATCGTTTTTTAGCGCTCGATTTCAGTTCTCGATTCAGCTCTCGATTCTTATCTTCCTCTCGTGTTTCTTATCTTTTTCCATTCACTTCTATCAGAAATTGAGCGGCAAAAGAATCTAAAGTGAGATCAGACATGTCGGAAATTATCTATCGAACCATCTAATCAGCTACAAAACGAACCGTGTATTCCCAGCATAAGAAAACCGTTTTTTAATGATTACCACTAGGCAGGCAATGCACATACAGTATCATTGCCAGCATAGAACCAATACAAAGCTTAAAAGATGGATGCAGGAGAGCCCCTAGTGGGCCCCTCTGGTCCTGTGTTTCCACATTGTGTTACAGACTCCTGAATTTGTGTCACATATCTCCTATTCACTCACATTCCTAGTGATGGAACTTCACGAATGCATTGTTTTCATGTTTTTTTCATGTGTTACTATCCAATGCCGATTCTGATGATCTGACTCCTAAAAACTAGCCCTACCACAACATGTGTTAAACAATCGTGATCAGTACTCAACTGGCTTTGATTCTTTATTTTCCCATAGATTATTTGACATCTGGAAGTAATCCGAGCAGGAAACTCAAACATTATATTTTGTATGAGTAGACTAGTCACATTTTTGTAATGTTTCTTGGCCTAAGTGTTTTTCTGGATCCAAGCCATAGATCGGCAGCTGGTGGTCAGAAGTTCAGCTAGAAACCCACTAGGAGCGATCTCTAATCGCTAGTGATTTGAAAAAGCTCTTGCTAATGCAGTGCTATGAGGAATTTTTATAAAATTACATCGCTCAAGTGGGATCGCACCCACAGCATTACATTAGCAAGAGTTTTCAAATCGCAAACACTCAAAAAATCGCTCCTAGTGGGTTTCTGGCCTTCACAAGTTTTTTAGTGTAAAACAATAAAAATTACACAGAAAAATAATAAAGGATTAAAAATTCATTTTTTTTCTGTTTTGGATAACGGATATACCTAATTTTAGCACAGAAGCATTGCTAGGATCCTGAAAGCTCTCAGCATCTCTGGGCACCAGAGATCCGGACCTTCTGTTCAGGTTTTGAAAACGGGTCCCTGCAAACGCAGATGGATCAGTTTTTTTTTCTTAGGTGAAGACGGCTGCTATTTTTAACATTAGTATCCGGGCTCCGTTTTTAATCAGGGCTGAAAAACGGAGCCACGGATACGTGTGGACTAGGCCTTAGGCAGCATGTTACCCCAAAACACAGAATTCAGCAGTGCGCACACCAAACATACAATAAGCAACTTATCCCTCAAAAAACATAATTAGATGGAGTGTTGGTACCAAATTGAATAATACAGGTCTAAACACTCCATCGCATTTCAGTTTCTGTATGCATCAGACGGATACGTGTTATGTATACACATATGGGAGGCTGCAGGGGATGTGTAGATATGTGCACAGACGGGGGGATGCAGGGGTGATAGTTCATGTTGTATATGTGAGCCGCCCGCCTCCTGCGCCATCTAGGCTAGCCAGGCGTGCTCAACTGGGTTGGCCAGATGATGCGGGGTGGGAGGGGCTGCGCATACTTAATGCGGAGGGGAGCGTGCGCACTCTAGCCCCTGATGAGTCACAAGGCGTGACGAAACGCGTAGGGCGGAGCTTAGGAGGACGCACGCACGCTGCTAATAGGAACAAGCCGGGGATACGCAGGAGGCGCCCGGAGCTACGAGTGTGGATGTGTAACTATATGCGATTTTACAAGTGTATTTATGTACGTGTTGCTTTTATTGGGGCCTTTGGCGCTTGATTAAAACTGTTTTACGCTATGAGAGGTTGTTCTCATTGTACTTTATAGAAGCTGCGGCATGGGATGTGATATGCTCTGAGCAAGATTGGCATTTGGTGAGCAGGGGAAAACGGGGGGAGTGTGTCATCTCCCTTTCCTATCTGGTGTTAGCCTTGCACTTCAATCATTCCCTTTTTGAGCACAAGGGTGAGGTGGCTAAGCGTTACTCGCTAGGGGGAATCCCCTCTTGTTTGTTTGTATTTAAGGTGCCAGGATCCATATAAGAAGACTCTGTTGGCGCTGCTATCATTGTTGGACTTGGATTTGGGAATTGACTCTCATTTATAGTGTGCTGCCTGGAGTTCAGGGGACTTTAAGGACATTGTGCGCAGTAACATTCGATAAGTACTCCATCGCATTGCTGAGCAACACAGGTGGCCATGTGTTTTACACAAACACTTGACACTTGCATTGCTCTACACTGCACAATTGATCCCATTCATTTATGCTGAATGGGACAACTCTACATTGTGCTCAAAATGCACCCAGAAATGCGTTGTAAGAACATACTGCTGCACAGTGCATAAGTGTGCTTCTCAGATACAGCTGTCCATGCATTGACTGATGTCCCTGTGTATCAACACAGAGAAGTGTTGCTGAACTCCCCACAGCAATGTGACTGTGTGCCCCGACCCTTAGGCAAAGTTTCCCCCACAAAAAAATAAATAAACACAATTAGGTAGTATTTCCTCCTAACAAAAAACATAATTAGCCCTTTCCGTACCAGCAGTCTCTGGCCCCTTAAGGACCAGAGACTGCTGCTTTAAAAAAACGGTGCTTACCGACGTCACATCGCACTGACCCGCCGCTAATGCCGGTCACACCAATCTCCCATCACTGTAGCCTCTTCGTTCTGCTGTTCCCATGATAGCAGAGCTCCCTGAACTGGTCAGGAGCCGATTTCATTGATTCCTGCCAATGTGATTCGCTCACGGTGATCACAGGGTCAGGAGCCAATGAAATCAGATCCTGACCATTTCAGTGAGCTCTGCCGTCATACCAACCGCACAGTGAGGGGCTGCAGCAGCAATAGAGTGGCATGATCAGCGGTAGCAGTAGATCACCGCGGCAGGGATGATTGAAATCTACGCCCTGGCAGGAATAACAGGTTCCAAACAGGGTGTAGCTTTCAATCAGCGTGATCCGGAAGCTGATAAGCCGCATGCTCTCAGTACAAAAACAAAACATAATTTGGCATCCTGTTCCCTCAAATATAATTGGGCAGCATTTCACATAAATAGGTAGAGTGCCCCCCTAAACATAATTAGTCAGAGATCCCCCCCCCAAAAAAAAAATTATAATTAGGCAGATTCTTCCCAAAAGCTATTTAGCATAATTTAGCAGAGTGTCCTGTTAAATCCCCAAACATAAATAGGTGCAGCCCTCCCCGAATTCCCCCAAACAAAATAAGGCACTCTCCTCTCCTTCAATATAAAACACAATTAGGCATACTGTAGCGGTGTAACTATAAATCATTGGGGCCCCCAGCAAAACTTTGATGTGGCCCCCAATGTCCACACCCTTGCTAACTCCTTGTGACCCTCACAGCCTGGGGGCCCATCTTGCAAGGATCATAAAACAAGTGTGTCAGATTCTTATATTAATGCAGAGAAATAATCCCCATCTTGCTTTAAGCTAATTATTTCAGTGAATTTCAAGATTTGTGAGTATGAGCAGAATCAGAATTAGATTGTTGTAATTTTCAGTATTATTTTTGGAAGTGATCTGTTTATTCCTACAAGGTTAAAATTTAGATAGTATTGAAGAAATGTTCATAGGCTATGCAGTATTTGTTGTGTTAGTAAGTTTTAACCATTTAAGGTCAAGATATACCCTGCTGAAACTAAAGCCTGCTTTATATGCTAAATGTTAATCACATAGTGTTCACACATATCTAATAAGCTGATCAATAATATACATTTTATTTCAGATTGTATTAAAACAGTTGTTCTATTATTAGGCCAGAAGCCTTTGTGCCGGCCATTACCACTTGTGACCACAGTGGGCATCGAGAGATCCCCATCTAATTACTAAAGTGAAGTCATGTACATGTATTTTTAGAACTTGGCTCCCTTTGATATAAGAAATGTTATAAAAAAAACATCATTTGAGTCATAATGTACTAATTTAAAAATAATTTGAGGACTGTGCGTCATCTGGAAGTCCCCATATATTTTATTTGGAGAGATAATTTTATAAAATTCAGCTGCTGAGTGTTGCGTATTTTTTCCAGAGGTAAACCTGTTAACCTATAAATATTCTGTTTATAGTGAGCAACGCACCCACTACTGACTTATGTTGGTTATGACGACTTTTAGGCTGGTCCTTTAAGTGGTTGGTAATCATTTAAAGCAGATATCGGTAAGATAGTTGACAAGTGTGGACATCATAATCTTCACATCCATAACAAGCGTAGCCACAAAAACACCTGATCTGGAGGATGGAAGGGAAGTAGTAGTTGGTAGTAGTTACGCCCCAGGGGCATAACCTTTCCTTGAAATCTCTACCAAACAAACTTGTGCAGGACTCATCACCCACCAACCAACCTCCCCCCCCCCCCCCCCCCCAAAAAAAGGAATAAAAATCCCTGCACACAAAACCCTGAACAGCCACCTTTGCCAAGAAAAAGCTAAGGGCTAAGGTGTATATGTGTCTTTAATAGGTTGGTCTAGCCCAGTGATGGCTATCCTTGGCACTCCAGCTGTGACAAAACTACAAATCCCATCATGCCTCTGCCTCCCCGAGTTATGCTTACAGCTGTCAGAGTATTGCAATGCCTCATGGGACTTGTAGTTCCACCACAGCTGGAGTGCCAAGGTTAGTCATCACTGGTCTAGACTAACTGCTGGCATATCTCACATTATCATCCCCTCACCCCATCATTCTGATGACTCATGCTGTCGGCTCTCCTGGAGAAGGCAGCATAAGTCATCAGGAGGGAGAGGGTGAGCACTGATCACATGGGAGCAAGCTGAACTGTGCAGCACTCTTTCACTAGCATTTCGATTTGGCTTTATAAAAGAGAAAAAATATATCCAGGACAAGAAAGAGGATTGGGGCTTTGATTAACTAACACTTCTATTTCAGCATATAACTGTGAAATTATAAGCATAGATAGATTAATTACGTAGTCACTTTACAATAAAGTTGAAGTAAAAAAGAATCAACAGCCAGCAATGATTGTATTAGGATAAATCTCCTGAAGCAGCTAATAGAGACAGAATAGGCAAGTGAATGTCACATTCATCACCTTATAGTGCCAGCTATGATATGCAGATGTTTGTCTTCTCCTCTCTTAAGTACAGTTTAAAGCAGGTAACATATGGCATGACTTCCAGAAGTATCTTTTATAAAACCTGGAAATAGCACTTAGAACAATTGATAGCGGCCATTTGTGTATGCAAACATTTTATCACTGACTCACATTATACAGCTGGCCTGTCTGTAACCGATCCCAAGTGCCATCTGTAAGGAGACATTGACCTCTATGGATATGCAAGGGGACAATACCTCATTCTTGAGTAGTGTGCTTGAAGACTGAACTATGGAATACATTGATCTCTACCTGATAAATATGAGACTGGCTGCTACTCCATGGAATGTACAACCCCCTTAATCAAATTTATACAAGTCAAACTCTGACACGCAGGCCAGATCTGACCCACAGAGCCATCAAATTTGGCCCTCAAGAGGTTTTTTTTTTCACTTTGCAGTATAATTGGCCCACTCTAGACCACCAGAGAAGCTATATTGGAGGTGAAGCCCTAGATCACCAGGGAAGACATATGAGGAGGTGGAAAGCATTAGACACCTGGGAACTGTAAAATGGAAGAAGGGGGGGTCACTAGACACTAGGAAACTGTTTAGGGGCGGGGACCACGAGTTACCAGGGAACTGTATAGAGGAGGGAGAGGGCCACTAGACAAGACACCAGGGGCCATATGCAATTCACTATAACACCAAAGTTTTCTCCTAGGAGATAATTTGTCATCTCTTGTTTTGCAGTTGAAAAAGTAGTAAAAAGTAGGCCAACAAGTACAGTCAAAATTATTCTCTCTCAAAAGTATTTTCTTGCTTGCTGGTGGCTTAAAATGAATTTTATTGATAAGGTGTAAAAATCTATCACCTAGGAGAAAACATAGGACAAAAAGTGAATTGCATTTGGGCCCAGGGAACTATATAGGAGAGGTAGGGCCACTAGCCATTGTTTGGCCCACAACCTAGTCCCTGTGTTCAATTTCGTCCCACTTTGTATTTGCGTTTGACATCCCTATGGGTAATGTTTCCCGTGGCATTGTCACCCTCTTAAAAATCACGAATGGCTTCAGCTTTGTTGCCAATTGCAGTGCAATATAAAACTGTAAAACTCGTCCACTTGCTCGTGACCGATATGGTCCTTTTACCAATTGTCAATGTCCATCTGCATTAGGTCCTCATCCAAATTGATAACATCTTCTGGTGTTAGTTTCAGGGTCTCGATTTCCTTGCCAACGGACTCTCTAAAACTGTCAAGTTCCTTATCTTAGTCGTCTGGCAGTCTCTATCCCACAGTTGTTCTGGCACGGATAGATAGACCATTTCATTTCATAAAATGAGAATCCCAAGTGTGAACCTTTGAAGTCAACAATTGTCAGTAGCTATTCCTCATGCCTTCATTTTAATAGCCACTGTAGAGATGGCTAAATTGTTCTTACACTGCACAAGAATCAATTCTTTAAGTCACTTTTTCAAGCTTGGCCATTTTGCTGCCTTTGTACGCTTTGCATGCCACGTGATGGGAGTTTGCACAAAGCTTCCTCATCTTTGCTCCAAGTTCTCAATTGCTTTTCATCTACTTCAAAGTGGTGTTCAGCAGCACAAATGCCATTTTCTTTTGCAAAAGTGACAACCTGGAGCTTAAATTCCGCAGCATAAGACTTGTGTTGAGGCATGATATGGGTAATTGCAAACATTCATCCATTTGACAGAAGGAAATGGCAGTACTTTCAGATATAGGCTGCACCCAAATTGACTAGCTGCATAGATGTGCAGAGCCCAAATATGGGTAATGTACAGGGGCGTAACAATAGACCCTGCAAGGGATGCCTCCGCAGGGGGGCCCAGATGCCACAGGGGGCCCATGGGGGGAAAAGTTTGAGAGACTGACAGCTTAAGGCATGGAGAAAAAAAAACGTATTCTGCTCTCACAGCATTGTTATATTGACTGCATGTGTCCACCACACAGATAACGAATCACACACACTTTGGAATTTGTACACTGTCCCTGCTCCCTGGGGTTCGTAAAAACATCTGTCTCACACTGCAGCAAAGTTCTAAAGACTTGATGTACAACCCTAAAACAAAAACATCACATTTTGAAAAAAAAGTTCTAGACGTTCCCTTTTCAGCAAAAAGGATCTAAGATTCTTATCACACAGGCTAATGACTTTATGGCTTCTGAATACTTTTACAACTCAGTGTGGAGATTGATGTCTTACTGTTGCTGCTTCATTGAGAGCTTATTGTCTCACTTGGAGTCCAAGTTCTGTTGTAATAACAGTATCAATCAGTGACATTCTGAATGCTTTGCCAAAGTTACATTGAATACTATGGGCTTGATTCACAAAGCGGTGATAACTCAGTTATCACGCCTAAAAGACTTTAGGCGTGATAAGCGGTGCAAAGCTGAGTTATCACCGATTTGTGCTGCTCTTCGCGCGAAGCTCCCGCGCGCAAAGTTTTGCGCGCGTAGCGCACCGCGCTGCGCGCGCAAAGTCCCATAGGGCTCAATGGACGCTGCGCGCGAAGCACGGCACACTGCGCGCGCAGCGCGGTGCGCTACGCGCGCAAAACTTTGCGCGCGGGAGATCGCGCGAGTTTCTTCTTATCACTCCTAAACTGAGTTTAGGCGTGATAAAGGGCTTTTCACAGGCGTGCAAACACTTTGCACCGCTTTGTGAATCAAGCCCTATATCTTATGTTCAGCATGTCATTGTTGTTCTTCCATATAGCATGTGCTCTCATGTAGTCAAATAATATGGCTGTGTGTGTGTGTGTATGTACTGGAAGCAGAGCTGCAACAAGGGACTTGTCAGCTGCAAGGGGCTGGAGGAAGCCCCGGGTAGGTAGATCTGGGGGTAGCATAGATTGCCTGACGTTTCCTTTAAGTCTAAGTGTTTTTATCTGCATGGGGAAACACATTGGTCCTCAGTTTTCCTATGCAGAAAGCGAGGGGGGTGGGGGGCCCCATCCAAAGTTTCGCGGGGGGGGGGCCCATCCAAAATTTCACAGGGGGGCCCAGTGATGTCTAGTTACGCCCCTGGCAATGTACGCAACTTGAATTCAAAACAGATACAGCAAAGGTGGACGTTGGCTTCAAAAACAGCCTGTGCACAGATTGTTCAATACTAGACTCTTCCACCACGATGACGTGCCCTCTCGGAAGAGACCTAACCACTAACTGACAGTGAGGCCTGGAACCCACTAGAAAGCGTAAAACGCTATCGCAATCGCTAGCGATTTGTGATAAGGTTTTGCAAGCGATTTTGGGAGCAATTTCCCTGCTCCTATACAATTCATTAGAGTGGAAACGCTCCTAAAATGCTGCATGGCTATTGTGTGGAGCAGCTGCATGTCATGTGAGAACATTAAATGAAGCAGAGTAAATTGTGGGGTGCTGTGTGATCATTGCAAATCGGGAAGGGGAGGGGGGGTGCATCCTCACATGTTTGCCTCAGGCAGCAAAAAGTCTAAAAACGGCCCCGCCTCCCAGTGTTTTTTATAGACTAGGCCAGTGTTCCCCAATCATGTCCTCAAGGCCCACCAAAAGTACACCAAAAGTTTTTTTTTTAAATCCACAGAGGTAGTTAATCTGCACTTCTGAGACACTAATTATACCACCTGTGATTGCGTGTGGTTTCCTGCAAAACATATACTTTTGGTGGTACTTCAGGAAAGGGTTGGGGAGGAACTCTGGCCTAGGCTATGATGCCACATAGCTTTCCACCCAGTGCACTCTGGGAGACCAGGGCCCATATGCAATTCACTTTTTCTCCTAAGTTTTCTCCTAGGTAATATTTTCCCACTTGTTAATAAAATGCCTTTTTTTCAGCCACCAACAAGCAACATAATACTGTATATAAGTACTTTTTGGAACTTTTTTTCAATTGTAGAGTGCTGAAAAGTTATTTTAAATAGAAGAAGAAAAATTATCTTCTGCTCTCTTCAGGACACACAACAAGCAAATATTCCAGGGATGCACATTGCCAGGAGTAAAGATCTCCCCATCTGTGACAAAATGTAAATCAACTTAGGAAGACTTTTTCAATAAGAAAACACTGACTAAGGTAATATGGTAAACAAAAATAAGCAATTGTATTAATTAAGTTATATTCAGTAAAGTACCTCTTTAACATTTCTCCTGATTTTTCTTAGGCCTGTTTCAGATGGTTGAACTATGCGCTTGTCAAGCAGTTCAGCGGCCTGTCAGCCGCCCACTACCGCTATTCGGCTGCAATTTAATTGCACTCGAGTTGCAGCAATTGTAACACTATGCGTGTCAGAACTTGGCACTTGGTGGTGTTACTCTGTGGCAGAGAACTGTGACATGTTGCATTTATGCACGGCCAGGTTCAAATGTGATGGGTCCAATATGGACTGCTGCCTGGTATGGAAGACTAGAAAGCGCCCAGCCAGTGAGGAGAGCAATTGTAGATGGCGAATTCACCGTCTCCAACTGCACACATTGGCCATCTCTATTCATCGCATACTTAGTCTCTCCTCAGCACTCCTATGTAGACTATAAGTCCTGCCCATACCTCTGTTGCATTTAATGCGTAATATAAAGATTTGCCTGTGTTGCTAGATGTTATCTCGCCATTTATTAGCTATGCAACTATTTTTGTGCTTGTGTTGCTGGTTGTTCTGGTTATACACTATGTGTGCACTTATAGTACATAATACAATCTGTATTGTACTCTGTACAACACGAAAGAAGGTTTAAGATTCTCTTATACTATATACAAATAACAATGATAATATGGTTTGCATGGTATTGCTCTGTAGCAGGGTCTTGCCACTCTAGCCAGTCTCCTCCAGGCTTAAAGAGGAACTTTAACCAAGTATTGAACTTCATCTAAATCAGTAGCCGATAACCCCTTTCCCATGAGAAATCTTTACCTTTTCTCAAATAGATCATCAGGAGTGTGGCTGACATTGTGGTGAAACCCCTCCCACAGTTTGATGTCATGACCATGGTCCTGACAGTTTGTTGTCTGTGAACCTTGTTGCATTGTGGGAAATAACAGCATTTTCCAACTGACAAGCAAGCAAGCAGTATCTCCGTCTGTGCATAGAACTCTGAGTAAGGGAACATTCTGTACAGATCACCTGGCACTGGCAGGACTAAAGATATCACCACCCATCAGTGATACATTTCAGAATGTAAATCAGGGAGAGGAAAGATTTTACAATGGGCAAACACTGACTAAGTAATCTATAAATGAATATTGTAAAAAAGAAGCAATTTTATTCATTGTGTGATTTTCACTTTAATTCATTATCAGGAAGACTCCTCTTACTTAGTAATACTAATGTCATCTTATCTTCCTGTAACAACTTGACATTTCATCCTGTTAGTTCACCAATACCACATACTGTATTAGGGTTGATGAACAAAAATGTGGTAATATTGCTGTGCACAGACAGCGCATGGCAATATTACCGTTACTACCGTCATTGCGCACTGTGAGTTATGCTGTTAATGCGACCCAGAGTACTCGAGTGGCCCAAGGGCTGCTACGGTAAGGGGGCATTAGCAACAGTCACACTACCCGAGTACCATGGGTCACACAAATAGTGCAACTTGCGATACATGCTGCCAGTAGCGACGGTAATATTGCCATGCTCTGTCTGTGCACGGCATTAACCCTCAAAATCAGTTGTGCTCTCAAAACTTCGGGGCCGGGACAAAAATATGGAAGCAGCTGGCAAAATACTTGTCTGAATTTCTATGTTTGCCAGAGCGAAGTTTGTAGGTAGCACTGTCTTTGTTGCGTAATGCAACTACCTATATGAGCTTGTCTACAAGTTGCAAGCAACATTTGTCATCAAGACCGCATTCTGTGGAATTGCGAGTGAAAAATGTATGAGATGCCAAAAATTTCCAAAGTGACCAAATTGTTGGGGTTCGTATGATAAATGCTTCTGTAACTAAGGTAGCGGGAGTGTTTGGTGTATTACGATATATAGTATCCAAGATTATGACTGCATCGTAAACAATCATTTCTGTGCCTTTGGTGCTGGAAAATGAACCTAGAAAGCATGTCCTTACTGTACTCCTCTACCAAACAAGACCATTCAATAAATTCACATAAAGCCTTTATTCATAGATCTAATGTGGGGAATACAAGATGCGTTTTTTCGGCAGGTAGATGGTTCGATAGATAATTTCTGACATGTCTGATCTTACTTTCCATCATTTTACTGCTTTCTCATAGAAGTGAATGGAAAATGATAAGAAAAGATAAATCGAGCGGGAAATCGAGCAGAAAAACGAATCGAAAATCAATTGAACGGAAAATCATCGCATAAAACGCATTGTGTATTCCCAGCATTAGTCTACATAAAGTACAATTATATTTTATGAGAATAGCATATACATACACATAATACTAATTTTGGGAAATGATGATTAATGATTAATCAGATAACAAGTTGGTGTCCGAGTAATTTAGTTTTCAATTTCTTACTATACTAATGCTGCCTGATTGTAAGTACAGTCGTTTGTTGGTAGGGAGTCTTTATTGTAGTAACAAAGTTAAATAGACCAACCCTTTCAAGTCTAATAACTATGCAAATCAGTGTTGCAATGCAGAAATTCTCAGTACTTGCTGTAAAGCAGTGATGAAACCAAAACTGTGTTATACAGACAGCATGCAAAGTAATTATTAGATGTAGTTATACATTTTACTGCCAAGTTTAGTTACACAAATCAACATATACCCTCCCACAGCTGTGTAAGCAGAGGGCTGGGTGTTACTTTTCATGTCAAATTAGGCCTCTGCTGGTAAAAATCCTGTTCTAAAGATATGGACATGTAACCTGGTACTAAGTGAAGGGCTTAAAGTAAACCTGAGATGCAGCAAAATAAAGAATTTATACATACCTGGGGCTTTATCCAGCCCCCTCCGGCCTGATCGCTCCCTCACCGCTATCCTCTGCTGCCTGCAGCCTCTGCAACTGGCCATGGTAAGTCGTTCAGTCGGGGCCAGTAAGCACAGGCACAGTCTGGCTGTGTGCGCTCCCCCGTCAAGCTCCGGTGGCCAGGAACGTTCTGCACCTGCCCAGTACTATTGCTCAGACGCAGAACGCTCCCGCCCGCTGCGCATGCGCAATATGCCCCAGGCTGGAGGACTTTCCAGGGCAATTTACATAGGCTGCAGGCAGCGGAGGATGTTGGCAAGGGAGCGATCAGGCCGGAGGGGGCTGGAAGAAGACCTAGGTATGTATAAATTCTTTATTTCGCTCCATCTCAGGTTTACTTTAACAGCAGGCTCTCTATGGACTTAGCTGATGCTTGCCACCATTCATCAGGGATGGACAAAACACAAACTGGTTTTCACACTAACAAAGCTGCATCTGACATTAGCACAGCAAGTCAGCTTTGCAAACCCTGCCTGGTAGATTATATAAAATGAGTAATCCAAAAAAGGTTAAAGTGCTGTATTACACACAGTATGCATTACAACAAAAACATGAGTCTGAAGCTTCAAGAATAGACAATATGGTTATGAATTCCTTCTTATGCTTTACATTGTAGCAAAAAGTGTATGTACATACATGTGATCTGCATGTAGTCTGCTGCACTCCTGATCAATTTTTGTTGTCCTCTGTCTTAAAGAGACACTGAAGCGAAAAAAAAATGATGATATTATGATTTGTATGTGTAGCGCAGCTAAGAAATAAAACATTAAGATCAGATACATCAGTGTAATTGTTTCCAGTACAGGAAGAGTTGAGAAACTCCAGTTGTTATCTCTATGCAAACAAGCCATTAAGCTCTCCGACTAAAGCAGCCCATACACTCAGCCGATTTTCTGGCCGACCGATCGATCGCGATCGATCGATCGATCGATCGATCGCAAATCGGTTGGCCAATCGACCGATCGACGGCCGATTTCGATCGATTTCGATGGATTTCCATCGAACTAGCAGGGTGGAAAATTTAGGTCGATCTGATGAGATTGCTTATCAGTTTGCATTGGCCTTAATGGAAATCTGATGGCAAAAAAATGCCATCAGATCGAATTTCAACAGATTTCAAACTGAAATCTATTGGAATTCTATCCTGGTAAAAAATGTTCTAAAAACGCATCAGATAGATCATCAGATGCATTTCTTATCTGTCTGCTGCCAATCTGACGAGTGTATGGGCACCTTAAGTTAGTCATGGAGAGGGCTGTTATCTGACTTTTATTATCTCAACTGTTCCTGGACTATTTACTTTTTTTCTCTGCCAGAGGAGAGGTCATTACTTCACAGACTGCTCTGAAAGACTCATTTTGAATGCTGCGTGTTGTGTAATCTGCACATATTATAGAATGATGCAATGTTAGAAAAAACACTATATACCTGAAAATAAAAGTATGAGAATATTTTCTTTGCTGCTAATCTTCTAGTAATTATTCATAGTACACAACCAATTCACTATATCATATTTTTTTTTTTCGCTTCAGTGTCTCTTTAAGACTTTATAACTAATAATAAGGCATAAGATTCAGGGTTACTTTTTTCTTAAAATGTGCTATTCCTGTAATGTTGTTTGTGTACTCATACAAATGCATAAATATACTGATCAGCGACAGTGTTACAACCACTGACAGGTTAAATGAACAAGATTGATTATCTCATTACAATGTCACCAAGGAGTAGGATATATTAGGCCGTAAGTGAACCGTCAGCTCTTGAAAGTGATATGTTGAAAGCAGGAAAGATAAGGAAACATAAGGCTCTAAGTGACTTTGACAAGGACTAAATTGTGAGGGGCAGATTGCTGGATGAGAGCATCTCCAAAATGTCAGGTCTTCTGGGGTGTTCCTGTGACACAACGGATAATACCTACTAAAAGTAGTGCAAGTAAGGACAAGCAGTAAGGCCTCTTTCAGATGGAAGGCTTAACTACATGCTTGATGAGCAGTTCAATCTCCTGTTTGCCATCCAACAGTGCAATTTAAATGCAGACAAATTGCAGTGGTAGTAATACCTTGTGTGTCAAGCACTGATTGGTGGTGTAACAGGGCGGCAAAGGATCACAACAATTAGAGTCTTAGCACAGCTGCGGCTGCGCTCAGATCTCACTCCATGAGGGTACTGAGCACTAACAGGGGTTCAGCCGGTGCAGGCGAGCAGCTGAAAGGCTTTGAATTCACCGCCTGTCAGTTGCCCCTTGAAAGGGGCCTCACTCAGACACAGAGTCATGGTTGCCCAGTGGGAAACAAAAGCTAATTTATAAGGTCTGTATAAGGAACCTGCCTGTTAATGCTGATGTTTCCGAGACCCAGGTGAAATCCGCCACTTCCGGGTCTCGTCGTTTGTTACCCGCTGATGACGTGCAGGCTGGGACACAGGCCGCACTTCCTGATAGGCGGAGGGCGCGTTCTCATTATGCCCTCCGCAGAGGTAAACAATAGTCAGCTGACTGCGGTCAGCTGACAGTCCTAGCATCAGCTGACTGTGCGACTGACATTTGGCAGGTGCGTCTGCTGTGATTGGATGTGCAGAGTATACTTGCCCACTGATTGGATGAAAGTTGTATTTAAAAGCGCAGAGTGCTCCTAGTCATCGCCTGTGATAAGCATAGCTACGGCTAGTTGCTGAGTGCGCACTCGCATTGTCTGAACTATTGGAATTTGACCTTGGCTTGTATTTGATGATTCTTGTCTGCTGTTACTAACCCTTTGCTTGTTACCTGGATACTCTTTGCTGCTGCCTGGACCGACCTCTGCTTGTTACCTAGATACTCTTGCCTGCTGCCTTGACCGACCCTTGCTTGTTTACTCAATACTCTTGCATATACCTGGACTGACCCTTGCCTGTTGCTTGGATAATCTTGCATGTTGACCTTGCATGAACTCTCTCACTTGCTGCTTGGATCATCTACTACCTATTTTCTGAACCTTCTGACATTACTGACAATCGACTCTGATGGCCTCATCCTCCAAAATCAAGGTACTAGCCCTGTGTGATAGTTATGAACTATTGAACTGTGTTTAACTTGCCTCAGTGGGATTCTGGCGAGTTATTGTCCTCTTTACTCCAGTCTGTATGCCTTGCACGTTAATGGCCCATACTCACGGGCGGCAAAAGTGGCCTGTTGCCAGCACACGTGAGCGTGTGGGCGACAGGCCGGCGACAGCTCCTCGCCAGGTCCCTCCGCGTACACATGCGTAAGAGGGACCAGCGGCGCGACGGAATCTGTCGCCGACGTTCCTCCTCCCCACGCCGGAAGCTATGCGTAGCTCAATGGAGGTTGCTGTCGCTAGTCCGCATACTCACGCGGACTAGCGACAGCTGCGGCGGAGTTGCGGCGGCAACTGTCGCCAGGCGATTGAACATTTCAATCGCCTGGTGACATCAGCGACGGGCAACAGTTCGGGGTGCGCGCCCGTTCCGGGCAACAGTTCGGTGTGCGCGCGGCCCATACTCACAGGCGGGCGACATTTGTCTCTCGTGAGTATGGGCCATAAGACCTGGGTGTAACCGTAGTCAGGAGACAAATTTAAAAAAGAAGTGTCCTGTTCACGCAGTGGCTTGTCTATAGGTGAAGACCGTGGGCCAGGCTCAGAGCCATGGCACTAGATTTGAGCATAGAGAGCATGGGCGTAGGGCCCGGGGTCGCAGCGGTCGCCTTTGCGACCGGGCCCGCCTCCTGAAGCGGTTGGGGAGGGGCCCGGGGGCTTGTGGATCTGATCGCGGCCGCCGGGTGAACGATATGGGAGCCGCCATCTTGTGGGCGGAGTTTGCCGCTTGTCACCTGCAGCTAAAGCTCCAGCCGAGTCCAGCCAAAGCATTCATCCGCCCCCTGCCCAATCACGAGCACTTGGCAAGGGGGCATGTAATTAGATTCAAAAAGAAGGGGCTGGAAAGAGCTTGAGTAGCTCCGCCCCCTACAAGAGTAAATTTCGGAGAGGTGATTTGCCCATCCACCGCATGGCATCCTGCTGCTGTCTTCATTATCCTGCTGCTGTCCTCAGCCTGGAATTAATAAGGGGCGCAGGCATACAGGGCGCTGCTGCAATCACATTACAGCACATCGGATAGCTGAACTATCAAAGCTGTGTATGTGTGTCTGGGCAGCCCCGCCTAGTTCACCCGTGGCTCCGCCTCCCTCCATTCGTTTCCTTGTGGCTGTACAGAAATGTCTCTGCTCCGTCCAGCTTGAGCAGAGAAAGCCTAACACTGCAGTGTGTGACACTGGAGGGGAGGGGGTAAGAAACTACATTTAGGAATAAGATTCTCACTTGATTACAGAGATACATAGGGCATTCTCATATGTAAATGACTGCAGCATGGGGTGCCTGGCTGGCTGTGAGCTGCTAAAGTTGACACCATTAGTATTTTCAAAACAATGGGATCCAACACCAGTGTTAACCCCACATGCAGGCAAGGTATGCTAATAAGCCAGACATGAGATAAGGTGAAAGGAGAAGAATCCTTGCAGTATCCCCCTCCCCCCAGCATGCTCTGTATATCTGAGCTTATTAGAGTGCAGTTTCTGGCCAACCCTGCTGCTTTTAGCTGGTAAGCAGCAAAGTGAATGTATAGTTTGCCTCCCTTATAGCTGCCTCTTTTTTCTTATTTAAAGCCATTGTGATAATGGAAAAAAACTATCCCTCTGGAGGCTTCCCACATCCTACTCCAGACTACCACTGTTGCCAAGGAAGCTTGTCTGTGAGTGACCGACCACAGTTGTACTGCACAGGTGACTGACGACCCTTGCCTATGCAGTAGCACAGAGCCATTTATGCACAGCAGAAAAAAATCCCTGCGTAAGTGGCTCCGTGCTACTGCATAGGTGTAAGTGGTCTTGCACCCGCTTGTACACGGGCAGAAGTGCAGGTACACAACAGTCCCTTGTTGAAGAGGTTTCGAGGTCCCAGTGCTGGAACGAGGAGGGGGACAGGGAAGCCCTGTGCCTGTACATATAGTAAACCAACTGCTGCATGTGGTAATCTCTGCTATCACCAGTATGTAGGGTGTAAGCTGTTATTCTGTGCCTGTACTGATAGGAAACTAGCTGCAGTGTGTGCTGATCTCTGCTGTCTCCAGTATGTACAGTATAAGCGGTTACTCTGTGCCTGTACTGATAGTAAACTAGCTGCAGTGTGTGCTGATCTCTGCTACCCCCAGTATGTACAGTATAAGCTGTTACTCTGTGCCTGTACTGATAGTAAACTAGCTGCAGTGTGTGCTGATCTCTGCTGTCTCCAGTATGTACAGTATAAGCGGTTACTCTGTGCCTGTACTGATAGTAAACTAGCTGCAGTGTGTGCTGATCTCTGCTACCCCCAGTATGTACAGTATAAGCTGTTACTCTGTGCCTGTACTGATAGTAAACTAGCTGCAGTGTGTGCTGATCTCTGCTGTCTCCAGTATGTACAGTATAAGCGGTTACTCTGTGCCTGTACTGATAGTAAACTAGCTGCTGTGTGTGCGGATCTCGGCTACCCCCTGTATGTACAGTATAAGCTGTTACTCTGTGCCTGTAATAATGCTCACTGTACCGTATTCTGTTAATTTCTACTCCCGGTATGTACATTGTGAGCTGTAACTGTGTCTTTACTGATTGTAAAACCAGCTGTATTGTGTGCTACCTCCTGCTACCTCCAGTATAAGCTGTAAATCCTGGTACACACATACAATTCTGATTAGCCAGTTTTACTACTTCTAGGTATTATTAGAGCTCAGCTCTGTGCATAGTATTTAAGTCTTTTTTTGCTCATACGACATGGGGGTGGTAAAATTGGTTAGTGATTGCCCAATCAAAATTGAATGTGTATACATCTTTACTCTATGCTTATACAGTACTGATAGAAACTACTGTAATTAAAGGATAGGGGGCAGAAACGAATTAAAGGATAGGGGGCTCCAGCCAACATTTTTGTTGGACAGATCCATTATTTTAGGTTATACCGATGCTAATTTCATGTACATTTTGCCCCGCCCCCTTGTCTAACCTATACTGCATGCACCCATACCTTGCTGGGGGCGCAATTTTTACACCCACCCAATAAGATTGCATTTGTGGGGAAATCTGCTGCCGGGGGGGGCCCACATCCAGATTCCGCATCGGGGCCCAGAGGTTTGTAGCTATGCCACTGATAGAGACTGATTGGGGACATAACCTGTCAAGCCTTACAGTCTGATCCCATAGAAGAGCTAGTTCCTGGACCTCTCTCTGCTTCTTACTGAGTGGCAGGCTCAACTGATTTCAAAGCAAATCTGTGAGAAACAAAATGTAAAAAAATATATACTTATCTAAATAATGGGAAGCCTCTTGATGGTTCAGTTGCTTCTCAGATTCTCCTCAAACCGACTGCTCCTGCCAGGACTCTCTTGTTCTTTGTAGCCACACTTCCAACCCAGACTGATCTTCTTTGTACTGGTCATGGTCATATGTATGTAAAGTGTTGCGAAAGGCCAATAGAATGAAGTGAGTGGCTTCATTCTACTTGTGCATGAATGGTGCAAGGGGGAAAAAGCCCAAAACTGGAGGAACCAAGATACCAATGTACTGTGTTGCAAGCTCATTTATTGCAGCAACTGAAGATTGCAGAGGTAGTAGCCAGATCTAGAGTCCTGTACAGGTGAAACAGCATTGTTTCAGGTGTTTAGATGCAGAATCATGTAAAACCCATAAATGAAGTTCTGCACAATAGCTATGGATAACCTGTTTGGTTCAGGGGTAGACATGGTCAAAGTCCTGATTATTTTAATAGGTCCAATTCCAAACTACATACATTTGGTTATGGTCATAAGCTATGCTTACTGGCTATGTGAGTTTAGCCTGGATGCAATTTGAGTTAGGGTTTATATTAGGGTTTGGTTTAGATGAAATATTGCCTAAACACTTATGCCAGCAAAACCTGGGTTTGCACAAAGACCGATAAAGGGACCCTTACCTGTTTGGGGAGGTAAACTATAGAGAAAAATCTACTGACCTGTACAGGAAAATGGCGTATGATGAATAAAAACTGATGATGTCCTTTATCGCCTATCCAAGAAACCTTCCTCCATTATGGCAAACGTGAAAATTGGACAACCTTATTGTATTTGCTACTTGGAATGCATGCCAAATAATAGGCAGCTGCAGAAGCCTAATACAAAAACAAAATAGGAGGAAGGAGACTCCCAGGCCAACCAAATAAAAGACAGATTGATGGCATTGTAGAAGACTTGCACAGACTTGGCTTAAGGCAGAAAGCCCAAGATCCTAATGAGTTGTAATTCTTGGTGGAGCAGGACACTGCTCTTCTAATGCCATAGTAGTACTAGCAAGGTTGGATTACAGTTAGGCTTAAGTGTAGATGAAAAGTTTGGTTATGTTCCTGCATTTGAGAGGTTAAATAACACCTAAAGAGGAGATGAGAGGTTAAATAACACCTAAAGTCAGAGGAATATGGATGCTGCCATATATTTCCTCTTAAGCAATACCAGTTGCCTGGCATCCTGCTGATCTTTCATGCATCAGTATTGTCTAAATCACACACCTGAAAAAAGCATATGGTAAATTCAGTCAGAGCACCTGAGCAGCATGCTTGTTCAGGGTCTATGACTAAAACTATTAAAGGCAGAGAATCAGCAGGACAGCCAGGCAATTTGCATGGTTTAAAAGGAAATAAATATGGCAGCCTCCATAGCCCTCTCACTGTTATATATGAGAGTTGGGGGTTTGGAGGGCTCAGGCATAGACAGGGGGTAAAGTTAGGGTCTGTTTAGGTTAGAGTGTCAGTGGCATGAGAAGAGGAAGTCAGCCTATTGGAGTTACACTACAAACACTAAAATCCAGCACATAAGTCATTGAAGAGCTGCCTTACAGAAAGTGCAGCAGCTGTAACAACATTACCCTAACCCATATATAATGGTATGACCCATTACACATCCTTCTTCCTACACAGATTCGTTCTCTGAGCCGCACATGAAAAGAATGTCATGATTTTGCGAGAATTTTGAACTTGACTATTTCTGTGCTTTTCTAGTATATAAAGAATTCTGCCAAAGCCAAAGTGGGCACAGACGTCTCCAAGCAAGCCTTCTGAAAGACCAGAGTAATTGGATGTGACCTTCTTGCTCCTTTCTCTGCTGTTTAGAAGTCTGTTTTAATCACAAAGCGTACTTGGAAGATTCCAAAAGTACAATAACTGAATTGCTTCCCTTCTTCAGTAAACTGAATTATTTCCTTCCTTTCATGGAGCTGAAATAGACCATATGTTGTAAATTGTCAGCTCCATGCAGTTATGGTTAAATGAGTTACAGTGTGTACAATTTTTTCATTTTTTTTTATTAAATTATTTTGTTCTAATATTCCATTAGCTCGTATGTAAATATTTTTCCAACATGTCCGATCGTATTTTTATTGAAAAAATGGGATAATCGATTATTTTTTCTTGATCGAAAAAAAGCACCGTAAAGGGGAACTTCAGCCTAAACAAACATACTGTCATTAAGTTACATTAGTTATGTTAATTAGAATAGATAGGTAATATAATCTCTTACCCACCCTGTTTTAAAAGAACAGGCAAATGTTTGTGATTCATGGGGGCTGCCATCTTTGTCATGGGGCAGCCATCTTTTTGGTTGAAAGGAGGTGACAGGGAGCAGGAGACACAGTTCCAACTGTCCTGTGTCCTGCTCACCCTTCCCAGCTGCACACCCTAGGCTTCAAAAGTCAAATTGAAAATGTAACAAAAAAAAAATTGCACCAAAACAGCAGAAGGAGAACAACAACATCAGAAATCCCATCATGCTTTGCACAGCATCAGGGGAAAAATGCCCGGGCAGTTTTCTTCTGTGCAGCTAAAAATGAGTCTTGTATAAGAGAAACAAAGTTCTGATGCTGTGAAACTGGTAAAGAAACACCAGGCCTTTTCAGTGCTGCTGAGTCGATTTTTAGTCTGGAGGTTTACTTTAACAATGATATGAGGTTTGGAGATATACATTTTGATCTTATAAAAGTGACCATTCATGATACATTCTTTTCTATTTATATTTCTTAACATGCTACTGACCTGCCACCTTGTGGACACACTGCATAATAATAACAATAACGAGAAAAGTCATGGAATTATCCTCATATGGAAATGAAACGTAGACAATCAGCATAATCTCAGGCATTTTCTACCACATTACCTTTCCTTATAGGGATGCATGGCAAGAAGACAAAACTAAAAAAAAAAAAACCACATCTTCCACAGCACTTTACAGAGTCTAAGAAATGGGGCCTCTTGTTTGTGTTTTCATTTATTTTGTTATTTTGAACTTGGTGCAAATCTCCACAGTAAGCACGTTCAGGCATTTCTTTCTGCTAACACAAGCAAAAAAAACAACAACTTCAGACCCTTGAAAATTGGTTAAAGCTGCAATGAATTTACAGTCCTGTTAACATGGTAAATCCAGGAGTACAGTTCTGAGTAGGGAAGTAGAAGATTTGTATCTATACGTATAATTTATTTCCTTTTTTGATTCCAGTAGGGCAAGAAAAAAAGCAAGGTTCAATAGTCAGTCAATCCATTTGGTTTGAGAGCTCCTTATTTTTAGATAGGAGAGAAACGTGTTTCAGTGGTGTAGCAATAGAGGTTGCAGAGGTTGCAACAGCACCGAGCCCCTGGAGCAGCGGGGCCAGCTAGGGGCCATCCTTTATCCATCGTATTAGCTTTGCATTGGTGCAATACCACTAAGAACGGGCGCAGTCAACAGTGGCAGGAAGTGCAATTCATGAGCCCATTTTCAAACTGCATATAATTTGCATGCAGTCCAGAATTATTTCCATCTCATTGGGCATCTCTAAAGGTGCCCACTAATGATATGATCTTGATAATACAATCTTACCAAATTTATGTAGTAGAAGGGTAAACTGAGTGAATATACTTTGAATGGAAGTCCCTCATATTACATAGAAGTGGTAAGATTGTACAATCAAGATCATTAGTAGGCACCTTAAAGTGTACCTGAGATCAACATTAAGGAAGATTTTATACTTACCCTGGGCTTCCTCCAGCCCCATGAGCACTGCTGCATCCCTTGCTGTCCTCCCAGGTGGCTCCGTTCGGTCGCAATCAGCCCCGGTAACTGACTCAGTCGCGTCAGTTGGGCTCTTCTGCGCATGCCCTTGTATATCGTCACAGGCCATCAGTTACCCAAACACTTGGCACATAACCAGTACTGTGCACCAACAACAATAGAGTGACATTGCCCCCAATAAAACTTAAGCCAGCAACAGGCGTACCCTCATAGGGAGGGAGGGAGTTCCAAGCCCAAGGTGTGTGCTGAAATGTTCCCCAGTGAGCAAATAATATATACAGACCATGACTTTATCATTGGTCAGCTGATTCTCATTCTATGAGTAGCAGTGACATCTGACAGGTCACTGCAACTGATCGAGTACAGTGATTGGCCCAATGATGGTGCCATGGTCCCGCCCGTGAGACCATCAGCAGCAGTTAGCAAAAGGAGCAGCGGGCAGCTGTCATTGGCAAGGTCTGGTGCCAGCAGCCCCACCTGATTGGTCGTGTGCCAAAGCTTCCCCTCTGACTGGCCAGGGTGATCTCTTGCCAGTGTTGGGGTTTTACCGTAGCATGCCTCGATAAGAGGCATATATCCGTACATCACTTACTTATGATGTCATAGGGAAGAGCGACAGATATCACCGGTTGAATAAGGACAGGGACTCGGGGATGCGTTGATGAGGAGGGTAGTGCATGTACCAGGCAGGTGGGTGGAAGAGTGGAGAGGAGACAGGTGCCAGGTGGCCCAATATGTTTTTCTAAATGCCACCCCTTAGGTTTTGCTGCTTGAATCACGTGATTCAGGTGGCTTCATGGTAGGTCCGTCCCCACCAGAGGCTGATGAAATAAAAAAAAGTTAGCTACTCGTACTTATCTATGAAGAGGGAATCCTCTAGTTCCTCCACCGGTGCTACCAAGGACTCTCTTTTAGATAATGACTGCCTTCCACTTGGTGCACAAAAGCAGCCATGACATTGGCACGAGTATGACCATGCCTGCACAGTAACATGTAGCAGCTTCATGGGCGAACGACTTCTGCTTACTGCACGCATACAGTGGGGAGTGCAGCCACAAGAACATATCTAAAAAGCTCTTGTCAGGTATGTTAAGAGGGTCTGATCATGGCAAGGGTAGGGGCAAGGAGGACACTGGAAGCCTCTGGAGGATCAAGATGCAGATAACGTTTTTATTTTCATCTGTCTTGGGTACACCTTACACCCAGCATTTTCATGGGGCTGTTTGCTTTATAGAGCTGCAGTCCTTTGTGATCTTATCTGCAACCTGTGTATTCATATTTTTCTGCATTCCAGTTATGCTTACAATTGCGATGTTTGTGTACCATATTATTTTAACCCTTTGATGACAAAAATGGTTTCAGCCGAATAGTCTCATTTCCAAAAGTAAATGGAGACAGCAGTCTTGAGTACAATTGAAAAAGGCTTGTGAAAGTCGTCTGTTCAGTTATACTAAAGACAGATTTGAACTCTTATTACACTATAACATCTAATTATATATTATAGCATGAAATGAATTAAAGAATTCTGAATACTAAAAACTTCAGCATAAACGATTCTCCTTTTCCAAGCTAGATTTCTTATTCAACTCTAATCACCTGTTGAGCAATTGGTGGAACAAAAATAATGGAAGAGATTTTGCGCTCCATAAACCTTACAGCAATTGGAGCTTATCTTTCACTTCTCACCCATAGAGCTCTTCATGGTTCAATTCTTACTTACCTTTAACAGCTCCTTTCAATTTGCTTTGCTTTTTGCTTTTTCAAGCTGATTATTAATCTATTCTGTTCTGTTAATGTGAATATATGTGACAGGGCTGACATCCTGTGCTCTGTGTGGCTGTGCTAACGCTTCTCAGCATGTGTAGATGTGTTCCTAGTCCTGTGTAAGCACTCACTCTGTAAATAACCTCCCTAATTTGCCCAAAGTCCAGTCAATGATTTATAAAGTACCCAGCCAGCAGCACAGTACAGACTGAAGCAGGTAATATGGGCACGAGACTTGTCTGGTAATTTGGGTGCCACTATAGGCTGCTATGTAATTAGTAGCTATAGCAGCTCCCAGTAAGTAATTAGGGTGCTAGAGTTTGCTCATAGGATAGGTGAACTATCATCTGCTAACTGGCTGAATAGCATCAGGGCTCAAACCCACTAGCAGTCTTTTCTAAGAGCTCTTGCTAATGCAGTGCTATGGGGGATTTTTATAAAATCACATTGCTCATGTGGGATCACACCCATAGTATTACATTAGCAAGAGATTTTCAAATCACAAAGCACTTAGAAAAGCGCTCCTGGTGGGTTCCAGGCCTTACAGCGAAAATAGGTGCTGGGGAGAGGGTATTTTAGGCACTGGGATATCATTTAGGCACAGGAGGATGCTAATTAGCATTATGGCATTCGGCTATATTGTAGCTGAACACCAGTGGGGTGATTTAAGTGCTGAGGTGTTGAATAGGTATTTAGGCGCTCGGCTATAATATAGCTGAGAGCCAGGAGAAAAGACTTTAGGGGCTGGGTTATCATCGTAGGCAAGGGCGGTTGGTGTTAGGCATAGATGGGAGGCTAATCTTAGGTGTATGTAGAGGGGAGGTTAGTGTTAGGCGTAGGTAAAGGCGGGATAGTATTAGGCATAGATGAGAGAGAGTTTAGTGTTAGGTGTAGGTAGGGGTGAGGTTAGTATTAGGCTTAGGTAAGGACGGAATCGTATTAGGCATAGATGTGGGGGTGGGGGTAAATGTTCGGTCTAGGTAGGGGGGAGGTTAGCGTTAGGCGTAGGTAAGGGAGGGTTAGTATTAGGCACAGATGGGGAGGGTTGTGTGTTAGGAGTAGATGGGTGGAGGTTAGTATTAGGTGGACCCAGCGACGTCCCCCTGATGACGAGCATTCCACGATCAATCTTCCAGCGGCGAGTACATGCGATGTCACACAATGGCACATGACGGGTGTGAAACTGTAGTAAAGCAATCACAGTACTTTGCACAGCGTTGTCAAGAGTCGCACGTCGTTAAACATCATTTACATGATCACGCACCTGTACCCACATCGTGAAATCGTGGAAATGATTGTTTATGGCTCAATAAAATTGCCAGCAGTTTACTGTAAAAGAAAAATTGCCAGTTGTTGGAAAAATCATCGGGAAAATCACGTAGTGGGTACAGGCCTTAAGGGCTAGGCATCAGGAAGGGGGGGCTTAAGGTTATGCATCAGAGGGGGGAGGGGTCCGTGTGAGTGTAGGGTTAGGTTTAGTTGTAGTAAAATATCGGTAACATTTACTAATGTTTTACTATCGTCATTACAACTATGAATATTTTTTCATTTGCCGCCCAATTTTCAACAGTATTTATCGTTTAGACGTAGATCAGCTTCACCTGGCACCCATTTATTCTTGTGCTCCTATTTCAAGCATACATACAGTCTGCTTGCTTTTTCTCACCTGTTGGATAGGGCACCCAGCTATCAAACATACTGTACAGGGTAGTACTCATAGAACTTTGCATACACAGTCAAGGGTCTGCCTATCAGGAGTACATTTACATGGCGTCTCGGCACCAGGCAGGTCGGCACAGGGCAAGCCGAAAGACGGCTGATGATTTACCGCTGACGGCTGATGATTTGCTGCTATGAAGGTGCCCAGGTTTGGCGCTCGACGCCGCGCGAAATAACCTGCTTTGGCTTATCAGGCCCATTCCTGTTCAGGCCCTAGCCATGTCCTTGGACAAATACGGTATGTACTAGAAACAAACTCCTGGGCCTAATGTGCACCCAGGCTACTGACACGGCTGCAGCTGTATCTGCGATTTCTCACCTTCTCTCATAAGTCATAATACTAGAACAAGTTTATCATGTGACTCTTGGTTGTTTATGTTATGCAAACAGGATTATCTAGAATTGTAAGAACAAATACAGAAATGTGCAGCAACAAAACCAAAAAACATACAAGCACTCTGTCTGTTTTTACTTTTTGTCAGATGAATGTGCTGGTTAATTATTATTTATCATCTGATTTCCAAAGCTAAGTACTTTTTTTTCAGTTCTAAACGGAGCATTCACTTAACATTCAATGCAGAAAATTCCTAAAATTCCTACTCTTTAAAGAGTACCTAAATTATAAATTACAGTTTGCTTTAAACCTAATAAGTTGCCAAGATATATAAAATCACACATAATAAAGTGTGATTTTCTCATCCCCAGTGTATTCCACATATGGTCTTGAAATCCCCGCCCCCAGTCTGAAATTGGGCCCTGGCCTTTTTTTTCTTCCCAAACCATAGGTGCAAAGGATGCTGGGGGATTGATGTCATAACTTCACCCCGCATGTTCATGTGATCTAATCTAGGCAGGCAGACAGACATCTGAAATAAGAATTATAGCAAACATACAAGACAGGCTGCAGCAGTTTTCCTGTTTCTTCTCTCTCCTACACACTGTGAAAAGAGAACTAATTTCATCCAGGCAGGCAGATTGCATGGGAGGGAAGGGGCTTTAGCATGGCTTCATCTTCAGGAGAAATAAGGAAGTGCTACTTATATAGATAGAAAGTGCAGCTAAGGCTAGACAGGTACTGGTGGTAGGGGATTCAATTATTAGGCGCACAGACAGGGTAATCTGTCGAAGAAACCGTGAATGCCGTACAGTCTGTTGCCTCCCGGGTGCTCGGGTTCGGCATATAGCGGAAAGAAATGACAGATTATTGGGTGGGGCTGGGGAAGACCCGGCTGTCATGGTACACATTGGCACCAATGACAAAGTTAGTGGGAGATGGAAGGTCCTCAAAAATGATTTTCAGGTACTTGGAGATAAACTTAAAGCAAGGACCTCCAAGGTGGTGTTCTCTGAAATACTGCCAGTGCCACGTGCTACATCTGAGAGACAGAGGGAGCTTAGGGAGTTAAATAAGTGGCTGAGAAATTGGTGTAGGAAGGAAGGGTTTGGGTTCCTGGAGAACTGGGCAGACTTTGCAGTCGGCTACAGGTTCTACAGCAGGGACGGGCTGCACCTTAATGGGGAGGGTGCAGCTGCATTGGGGGAGAAGATGGCTAAACGGTTGGAGGAGATTTTAAACTAGGATCTGGGGGGAGGCGGGAGGATAAAGTCTCAACATATAGACAAGATAAGGTAAAAAGACAGTGGGAGCCTAACATTATGGGGGGTGGAGAGGGGGGTGGGGACAGTGTAAAGATTAAGGAGGTTGGTAAAACTTCAAGTAGCCCATTTCAGGTAAACAAAATTGGTAAATGTGGTGGTAAAAATATAAAGTGCATGATAACCAATGCTCGGAGCCTTGCAAATAAAATAGATGAACTAGAGTTCATTCTGAATGACAAAGGCTATGACATTGTGGGAATAACCGAGACATGGATGGATGAAAGTCATGACTGGATAGCCAATTTAAAAGGATACAATGTGTTCAGGAGGGATAGAACAGGGAAAAAAGGTGGAGGGGTTTGTCTCTTTGTTAAGAATTCTTTTACAGCTGTCCTCAACGATGAGATGGAGGAAGATTGCGAAGATGTGGAGTCCGTTTGGGTAAATATTCATGGTGGAAATAAAAGTTGCCAATTGCTTATTGGGGTATGCTACAGACCACCTCATATTAATGAAGCTGCAGAACTGCAATTACTACAGCAAATTGAAAAAGCGGCAAGTAAAAATGAGGTCATAGTTATGGGCGACTTCAACTTTCCAGACATTGACTGGGGTATTGAGGCTACCCATTCTGGTAAAAGCAGCAGATTTCTGGCAGCACTACAGGACAATTACTTGACTCAAATGGTAACGGAACCAACTAGGGGGAATGCGTTACTGGATCTGATCATTTCGAATAGACCAGATAATGTATCAAATGTGCAGGTTCAAGAACATTTGGGAAATAGTGATCACAACATGATAACGTTTGATCTGGTGACTGATAGGCCACGGGGCAGCGGGACCACTAAAACTATGAATTTTAGAAAAGCAAAGTTCAATCAAATCAGGCAGGCACTAAGTTTGGTGAACTGGGATAATATACTACAAGGGGAGGACACTGAAGGGAAATGGCAAGCTTTTAAACGTATTCTCAATCAATATTGTAGTATGTATATCCCATATGGAAACAAAATGTCTAGGAATAAAAAAAGGCCTCTATGGATGAATAGAAAGGTTAAAGATAAAATGAAGAGGAAAAAGAATGCCTATAAGGTCCTAAAACAGGAGGGGACCGAGGCTGCACTAAGCAATTATAAGGAGTGCAATAAAAATTGTAAAAAAGAAATTAGGCTGGCAAAGATCGAAGCTGAAAATCAAATCGCTAGGGATATCAAATCTAACCCAAAAAAGTTTTACAAGTACATCAACTCTAAAAAAAGAAAGGTTGACTGTATAGGACTCCTAAAGGATGAGGGTGGGATCTCAATGGTGGATGACCAAGGTAAGGCAGAGTTATTAAATGCTTTCTTTGCTTCTGTCTTTACAAAGGAAACAGCACTGTTGCAAATTACAGAGGCGGAAGAGTCTCAATCTTCTAACTGTAATATTAAATACTTAACGCAGGAAGAAGTAAAGGCAAGACTAAATAAATTAAAAATAGACAAGGCACCTGGCCCGGATGGCATGCATCCTCGGGTCCTAAGGGAATTAAGTTCAGTTATAGATAAACCCCTTTATCTTATCTTTTGTGACTCTCTTGCAACTGGCAGAGTCCCAGTGGATTGGCGTACAGCCCACGTTTTCCCATTATTTAAGAAGGGCAAAAAATCAGATCCAGGAAATTATAGACCTGTAAGCTTAACATCAGTTGTATGCAAACTATTTGAGGGGTTACTAAGAGATACTATACATGACTTCATAGTAGAAAATAATCTTATTTCTCAGCATCAACATGGGTTTACTAAAGACAGGTCCTGTTTGACTAACATGCTCAGCTTTTATGAGGTAGTGAATGCTAATATGGATATTGGGAATGCTGTAGATGTGATATACTTAGACTTTGCTAAGGCATTCGACACTGTTCCCCACAAAAGTCTGGTGCAAAAGATGAGGATGCAAGGACTGGGGAAGAGTCTGTGTGCTTGGATAGGGAACTGGCTAATGGACAGAAAACAAAGAGTTGTGGTCAATGGATCATACTCAAAATGGGAGACTGTTAGCAGTGGGGTCCCACAGGGGTCTGTACTGGGTCCAGTGCTCTTCAATTTATTTATTAATGACCTAGTGGATACAGTAGTGAGCAATGTTGCTATTTTTGCAGATGATACAAAATTGTGCAGAATCATCAACTCTAAGGAAGATAGTGTTATATTGCAACAGGATCTGGATAGGATGGCTATATGGGCACATACATGGCAGATGAAATTCAATGTTGACAAATGTAAAGTCATGCATTTTGGTCGTACCAATGGTCTAACACCATACAAAATAAATGGGATACAGTTGGGGACATCAAACTTGGAGAAGGACTTAGGAGTACTCATCGACAACAAGTTAAATAATCGTACTCAATGCCAAGCCGCTGCAGCTAAAGCTAACAAAATTTTGGGATGCATTAAAAGGGAAATAAAAACTCGAGATGCTAGCATAATATTGCCCCTGTTTAACTCTCTAGTAAGGCCACATCTGGAATATGGAATTCAGTTCTGGGCACCACATTACAAAAAAGATATTGCAGTTTTAGAGCAGGTGCAGAGACGAGCAACAAAATTGATACGTGGGATGGAAGGTCTCACTTACCAAGAAAGGTTAGATAAACTGGGTTTATTTAGTCTAGAGAAAAGACGCCTTAGAGGAGATCTAATTAACATGTATAAATACATCAGAGGGCAATATAATAGCTTGGCGGATGAGCTTTTTGTCCCTAGGCCTTCTCAAAGGACTAGAGGACATGATCTGCGCATGGAGGAAAAACGTTTTAGCCATTTATTTAGGAAAGGGTTCTTTACAGTAAGAGTGATTAAGATGTGGAATGCATTGCCACAGGAAGTCGTTATGGCAAACTCTATACCTGCATTTAAAGGGGGCTTAGATGCTTTCCTTGCGTTGAATGACATCCATGGCTACAATTACTAGGTAATGCCAATGATGTTAATCCAGGGATTTTATGATCAACAGGGATATGTGAGGGAGCAGGCTGGAGTTGTACTTTGTACTGGTTGAACTCGATGGACGTATGTCTTTTTTCAACCAAAGTAACTATGTAACTATGTAACTATGTAACTATGTAAATGTGAGTCTGTTATATCCACTATGATGTACCAGAGGTAAACTTTATATGTTCATCTAACTCTACACAGTGCATAGAATACATATATGTATTGCTATTCAAACTTTTTTGGGCTGGAGGTGGACTTTAGCAAGCATACTGATATACCATGCATAGGTATGAAAATGGATAATAGAGGCGCCAAAACAGGATAAAAGAGAGACAGAGCGCTCTGGCTCTATACTGACCCACATTTGTGTTCTCCTATTTCAATTGCCTGATGAAGCGGGAGTTTTGCCCGTGAAACGCGTTGCACTGTATTTGGAGACGATTTCTGAGAATAAATATTTCCTGCATTAATTACGGCTGGATCTAGCCTGGTCATTTAACTGAGGGAAGTGGTTCCACCCCCCCCCCCTCTTTTTTTAAATGGTTTTTAACCTATTTTATCCTGTTTTGGCGCCTCTATTATCCATTTTCATACATATCTTGTCCACTCTTGGTGGAGGGGAGTTTCCCCATTTTTTCCTTTCTATAGAGAGCGACTTTTTAAACCTGAGTGGGGTCAGGTAATAATTCTCCCCACCGGCTATTACAGTGGTCGCCTGCGTGGTGACCCACACTTGTGAGTATAATCTCATTTGAATACATTTTCCACATTGGTTGAACATACTACACCAGATTTGGCTCTCGGTTGTTTTCCTTTATTTTTCAAGCATACCATGCATAGGGACATTACTAAAAATTACCGCTCAAGCAAAGCTTTGCACAACTCCTCCCCCTATACAATTAGACACTGTTTGTGCCTTCCATTTATGCCGAAGCAGTTTTTGTTACTTGCTTCCAGTGCAAGTAACAAATACTGATTACAAATCCAATCCACACCTCACTCTTCACAACACTGCCCAGTGTGCCACTGCATAGCTTTGTCCTGCTCACAGGTCTTCTGTCATGGGACTGCAGGAACCCCCGGGATGGGAGACATGCAAAGATATGTAGCTGCATTACATTGCCTGTGCTATGAAGAGAGGATGTGCCCTAGTGCTGAAAGCAGGAAGTGCAAACTGCTTCAAGCGCTACTATGCATATTGGACATGGGGATAGAGAGGTGGTCACCCTGACTCATGACTCACTCAGACTCTCTCTGAGGAAGCAGGTCAATTCCTGTGAAACGGCTGTTAGGCCTTCTTTCACTTCCCATTAGTGCCTTATCTGTCTTTATGCACCTGATGGAATAAATTCTGGAAGCATTTATCTTTTGTGCCTAGTGGTTTCGCTCTACTTTTGAAATCTGTGATTCTACCGACTGTGAGCACAAAGTTGGCTCCAGACCCATGGTACAGTGCATCAGTCCATTGTGTGCCAGCCATTCTGCTCTCTCTCTCCTTGTATGCATGCCAGGAGATGTAGTCCTTTGATGGGATGAACACACAAGGACTACATCTCTGAGCTGGTCGAGAGCATACAAGAATGCTGCGGGTGTTTCAAACTTGCAGCTGCAGGTCTGCCTAGAGGAAATGGAGGAGCACATAAAGATGTGAGGGGGGGGGGCCTAGGGAGCGACCCCCCAAAGGTAAGCAATGCCTGCCATCCACCCTTCCTTCCAATGGTACACTCCATTTATGATCCTCCCTTCTTTTCATATATTATAGTAAATAGCTGCTGAGTGCACTTTAAGTACTGGGGCTCAAAGCTAAAAGATCTGCATGTCAGTCAGGCACTGTGATATACCGCAAAGTAGTGCTGAGAGACGTGATGAACCTGCCTGATATATAATTTGCTGACTTGGAATCACAGGCATACAGCTTCCACACTGGCAGACAACATAAATCAATACTTCTTATTGTTCTTAGATTGGCTTTAGCATTAGCAACGGCTCTGCCAATATCCACATTCAAAGCCTTACTTTTTATTGCAAAAATCCATACATTACTATTCCTATGTATTTCACTTATTGATTTTAAATCATGCAACAATAAAATTGGATATTATTCACAGATGTATTGTATTTTTTTTAACCATGAAAAAAGTTTATTGTACAAAAATATGAGAACAGACCAATCGTGCTTTTGTTGTTTGAGCAAAGACTTGGCATACAGACTTCTATGGAGCATACAATAATACAGATAAAAAAGGGAAAACGGAGCCTAAACAGGAAGACCACAGCAAATGAAATGCAATCTATACAAATGTCATCGCAGTCGTTTCCTTAACAGTGGGACCCAGAGGGATTGTAGTGAAGAATAAGCCTCGTTTCCCGTCCATCGAAACACATATCAAGGCATTTTTTCACAATTAAGAATAAAAACATGATGTACTTAAATGCATTTAGTAAGGCAAGGTGAAGCATATCACTAAATATTTATTCTCTGTCAGGGCTGTGGAGCTTACCTCTGTTCCAGCCGCCAACAGCGTCGCTGCGACTTTCGGGTCAGCCGGGCGCATTGCTGGCGATGACGTCAGCGGCTCACCTGTCGGGCTCCAGCCGCATGACGCACGGGGAGTGAGGCAGGGTGGACGCACGCGCTGTCGGCGTCGCACCTTTTATACATTGAGGAGGCATGTCAGCTGACAGCCGGTCAGCTGACACGCATGGGTCCACCCCTGAATGCTGATTCGCTGACAGCACGGGGGTGTGCCTGTCCTGTCATCCCAGGGTTCTTAAGCCTGGTCCTGTCAGTCTCTCATTGTCTGTTGTAGCTAACACTTCACAGTGAAGGCTTTAGACCTTAGTCAGATCCGTGTGTGCTTTGAAACAGCAGGACCCCGGGGATTTCACACTAGCTCAGGATAAATATATATATTATTGTGATTGTGATTATTGACCTCTGCCTGAATATTTACTCTGATTTTGCCTAACGATTCTGTACCTCTGCCTATCTGATCTGTTGCCGACCCCTGCCTGTATACTCACCCTGATCTTGCCTGCCGATTTTGTACCTTATCTGTCAGATCTGTTACCGACCCGATTTGTTGACCACTCTGTTCATCTGTATCAGTGACAGTACTGCCTTCTACTGTCATTGTCTGCCTACTATTTCCCTGATGGGAACGTCTGATACTTGTGTGTCTGCTAGTGCTCTCACACACTAGCAGATCGTTACACTATCCTTCCATCTACCCCAGATTAGGTGGAATTGTTGGATTTGACCCCTATGTGTATAGAATAATTTCTTATACATCATACCCCTTTCTAGACTTTTCTTTCAACATGATATAAGTGGGGGTTAGAAGCTAACGATTTCTTGTTTGGTTGCAAATAGAGTCTCTTGGAGAAGAGAGAAACATTGGAGAACAACTTAGTGCAGGTTTGGAGCCCCTCATCCTGTATTATATATCCTTGTTACCCAGACAACAAATTTTATCATGGAGAAAGGCTACTGTCTGCACCCAGAAAGCCACAATCTGTGCACACTCCCAGATCAAATGATAGTAGATAGATGGTAGATGAATAGCAGGTATAGCAGTGGTGTGAGGAGTTGGAGTGTTTCCAAACATCCGTTGGGTATATTTCAGCCATTAAATTGGCAACGGAGGTACTCTTGTCTGGGGGGTTTCTGGTCTATGGAAACTGCATTAAAGCCCCCCATCCAGATGGCATGCCTACAGGGATATCTGGATAAGAATTGCATACCTTCAATAAGCACTGCAGCGCTATATGGTGGAGGTAGGTATATGTATTAAGGATTAGTTGTGCTTCGCCAATGATTCTACAGTGCAGAAAAATGTACCTACCAAACTGATCAGTTTTCATGTTCAATACTTGAAGCTACATGAAATTCTTAATTAGCAGAGACACTCCTCGGGAGTATTGAGAGAATGTGGAGTGCTGTACCACCCAATACATCCTCACCTAAGCGCATAATCTTGCCTCCCAACAGGTGTGTCTCTTGGAGTGTCATTATCTGTAGTCTGTGACGGTTAGGATGATTAACACCAAGGCTGCTATGTAAAGCATGCATAGCGAGCGCTCTTCTTGTTAACGAGCGCTCCCTCACATTAAGCTGCGCTGCTTTAGCAGCACAGCTTCATGAATCAAGGCCCATGTGCCTTTTCATGGGTTGTTCATCCCTCTAATATTCCAGCTATTACATTTAGATTAAGTGACTGCATAACCTATAAGTACAAGACAAAGACAAACACTTATATAGCGCTTTTCTCCTGGTGGACTCAAAGCGCCAGAGCTGCAGCCACTAGGACGCGCTCTATAGGCAGTAGCAGTGTTAGGGAGACTTGCCTAAGGACTCCTGCTGAATAGGTGCTGGCTTACTGAACAGGCAGAGCCGAGATTCAGAGGCAGAGCCCTTAACCATTACACCATCCAGAGAATTATCTAGCCATCGGTAGCAAAATGAGATCATATGGGCAGTAAAAGTCGATGTACAACTGGTAGGTTGCGAGAGTAGGTGAGCTTTTTACAAATGTACAGTTTAGTTTTTTTACTGGTTTTTTTACTGGCAGATCGGGGGGAGGGGTGGTTATTTGTTTGGGGAAGGTTTTGTTTTTTTTCTTGTAACTTTTATGTTTTTCTATATATACGAGGGTATATATAGAAAAACATAAAAGTAACAGGAAAAAAACGAAACCTTCCCCAAACCCCTAACACCCCCCCCCCCCCCCCCCGATCTGCCAGTAAAACTCAACAGATCCTTAAACTCAAAAAGGTATCCACTGACCAAAAAGCAGTTGAGTGGCTACAATGCCACCAGCTGCTGGGGGATACGCAATAGAAGCCTCACAGGGATAGTAATTAGGTAACACAGCTCTTTCTAATCACTAACACACACTGATGAGTTAAAATTAGGATACCGTACAGTATCTTACTCGAGAGACGGCGGGGAAAAGGCAGGCAGCCAAGGTAGGCCAAGTCCTATTTCCCAGCCCTCCCACTCTTAAATGAACAACGTACTACCGTTGTGTCTAGGTAGTGCGACTATAAAATAAACATGTATTTTTGCAGGTATCGCAGTAACCAATAGCTAAAGCATATACATTAGGTCTTGGGCTCAGAAGGGGACGAGTGGAGCGGCCATTAGTTACAAGGAGCGCCCGTAAGTTACCAGCGTATGCTACGCTGCACTACTGCAGCATAGCGTGTGCTAAACTCATGCTCCTCTCATTAAATCAAGCCCATAGACCTATGTAGAGGGAAGAATCTGTATCCCATAGAGCCCTCCCAGTCATCTTTCTATGCCCTGGTTCCACCGCTGTCCCTCCTGTGGAAGTTATTTGACAAGAATGTTAAATAACTCTTCAGGTCTTTGTGTCCCTGAGTACTTCCACTGACTGCGCACGCGAGTCAGGGCTAGATCATGTGTAGTACAGATGCAGCCGTCTTGTGAAGATCTTGGAGATGTGAATGCTTCCAAAGCCTTTCCGAGAAGTCCTGAAGGCATTAAATTTGAACGTGGAACAGTGGTGGAAAGAGGGGACAGAGCATGGATTGGAAAGGCTCTATGGGTTCCAGAGCCTTCCCTCTCCATGGGTGTGTATCTAATTTTTTTTTCACTCAATGTTGCTTCAACAGCTTACAAAAAAAAAACTATTTGGATCCAGAATTTACATTTTTCAAGCAATGATGAACCAATAACATTAAAAATACATTAACATATCGTAGTTGCAGGCAGCTATGTTTGGCCGAAAGGTGCCCATTAACGGTACCATTTATGTACAAACTTTTTTTCCTTATTAATCAGATCATATTGTATAAAAACATAGAAGCTATTGAGCCAATTGACCATAAATGATCACATTGTTTCATCATTTCATTAAAGAGTAACTGTCAGGCTGCAGAAGCTAATTTAAACCTCTATTCTCCTGTGTTAAACAGTTTAGAAGGAAGCCCAAAAGCCATTAGTGAAGATAAAAATCTCAGTTACCTTTGATGTGTGCTTATCTTAAAGGCTGTTATAGACCCATAAGGACGCAAGCCGCATACTAAACTGCAAAGCATTCTGGGGCCCTCCCCTCGGCTGCTAATGAGACGTTACAGGAGCTTCTAATCAGTCCAGCGCGTAGCACTGATAAATCTCTGCGGGCAGAGTACACTGCAGGAGTCAGCTATTGTTCCTAGCCACATGGCTCATTTACACTGCAGGAGTCAGCTATTGTTCCTAGCCACATGGCTCATTAATATTCACTGCACACTGTGTTGTTCAAGTAGGAGCTTATCTGTGATCAGGAAGCAGGCAGGACATGAGGACACATTTGACAGAAAAACATGGAGCCTGCCATGAGCTGTCAGGAGCATCAATCTCTGCATATACTATATAAAAATTCTGTGAAATCCAAACGTGGACAGTGAAATGCATATGTAATGTAAGTACAGCCAATCTTTAGCTACTGATATATGTGTTTATTTTCTCTGAGACCTTATACCTAACAGCTCCTCTTTAAAGAACAGGTCAATCAGCATGGTGGATTTTTTCTTATATACGATCTTTTATATAGGATCAACTGCTTTTGATTTTGGGAATAGTTTGGATCCGTTATTGCTCTAGATGGATTAAATATGATCTTTTCTTTCAATCTCAATGCTCTCTTAAGAAATACAATCATCCTCTAAAAATAACTCACACCATTAATGCGTATTGACACATTGATTTACACTTGCACTACAATTATCTTGCCAACAGCAAATGCTCATGCACATTAAAAATTGTGCAAACATGCACATTAAAAATTGTTAATTGTATCCTATGCTGCTATTGTGAATCTTACTCCTAGATGAAGCAGTTGGTATCCCCTGGTTCTTCAGAAATTTCAGAGATTACTAAATCACTCTGCAGGACATTGCCCTTTCAAGATCCAGCAAAGTACCAGTCAATGCAACAACAGGAGGAGGCCTGGCCTTAGAAATGTTATATACAGCTTTAAGGTGGGAGAGTAAATATAAATTTCATTAAGCTGGCATTAACTGGGTTGGAGCTCAGCATGTGTTAAGACACCCTAACTAAATAACCCCTTTGACAGATGTTTGAGACTTGGACCCAGCAGTCAGCACTACCAACCAGTACTGTTATCTGTTTGCAGATGGCTTTATGTCTGACTTCTGAAAACTGAGCAGTTGCTCCCTTAAGATGTAATCTCTCAGTATAAATAATGCTCATTTTACATCCAGCAGGTGCCCAGTGCACCTGGTGCACAAAGCTTCATTTGCATTTGTCTCTTAATAACAGATGGCTTTAATCTAGAGGGAGTTTGCAGAGCACAACTTTATTTCAGCTGCAGCTGAGATTTTCATTTAGCAGCTGGGTGTCCGCTCCTCGTGGAGGAAATTCATCCTTCATCCCTAAGGAAGCAAGGAAAAACAAAGGGAACACTTCGAGACGTAATTAAAATAGGTTAAGTTGTTCCAATAGAATGAAATACAAGAGTAAACACACTTTGGAACAGCAGTGGGAGGGTTGAATTGATGATCATAAATGGAGAACAAAACATGCATGAAGGCCCATGTAATTATCTCATATCGCAGTTAGAGAAGCTCCCACTCTGATTTTTCTTTTACAGAATGAAAAAGGCAACGGCAGCTGTAATAGGAAGGGACCTTTTTGGATTTAATCCTTGTTGTAGTCAATTCAGTCCACAAAGAAATGTGAGGAATTTGTGCCACCTTGGAATTGATTTGGATTGAAAACAAAAAAATGCTTTCAAATGATTTTCTTTCTAACTCTGTCACAGTCACCCCACAAATGGCAGAATGTAAAAACTACTGCAATTTGAAAGCATTCATTTTGAGGCCCCGCTGGGCCGATTTGCATAATTTTGCTGCACGCAGCTAGCACTTTGCTAGCTGCGTGCAGTGCCCGATCGCCGCCGCTACCCGCCGATCCGCCGCTATACGCGTCGCCGCAGCCGCCCCCCCCCCCCCCCCAGACCCCGTGCGCTGCCTGGCCAATTAGTGCCAGGCAGCTCTATGGGGTGGATAGGAATCCCCTTTGACGTCACGACGTCGGTGACGTCATCCCGCCCCGTCGCCATGGCGACGGGGGAAGCCCTCCAGGAGATCCCGTTCTTTGAACGGGATCTCCTGATCGCCGATCGCCGGCGGCGATCGGAGGGGCTGGGGGGATGCCGCTGAGCAGCGGCTATCATGTAGCGAGACTTTGTCTCGCTACATGAAAAAAAAAAATTAAAAAAAAAGATTTGCTGCCCCCTGGCGATTTTTTAGCAAATCGCCAGGAGGGTTAAGGTTTATCTTTAGGCGTCAGAATAGTACAGCATTGCTGTCCATGTGGCCAGATGAAAGCCAGGAGAATATTATTATTAAATATATCCTAAAGTTTTGATGCACAAATTGCTGTGTTGTGTGCTGAGTGCCTTCTCTTCCTAACTGACCACCATTCCTGACTATAAGTAGACTGTCCTCATTGCGTCTTTAGATTCACCTGTACAGGGCAGGCCTTATTTCAACTCCACTGTACAATGTAGGTGGCTGTGTGTTTATACATGGCACTTGTGTTGCTCACCATTGCAGTGCTGATCCCATTCAGTAACAATGAATGACACAGCACTATGCTTTGGACATGGGCTTAAACCCCATCCGGGCCATCCAGCAGACACAACAATCATGGGGCCACTTACAGCACCACACACACATACCCCTGTCCCTGGAGGCCAGGGGCTATGGGGTCCTCCTCCTCCCTTCCCCCTTGCAGAGTACAGTGGAGCTGTGTAAATATATTTACCTGCTCTCGTTGTGTTGGGTCTCCTCTTCCTCCAGGCAGCCACTTGCTCTGCTGCGTGCTCGGCTCCCGATGCATGTCATGTGATTAGGAGTCAGAGGGGGGCAGCATAGAGCGGGTGGTTGCTGGGAGGAAGAGGAGACCAGCTGTAACCCACCACATGTATGGACTGGTGACAGAGGCTACCTCACTGGGCTCTTCCTCTTTCTATGAAAAACAAGAGAAAAGCACAATCGAGAGCTCCCAATAGTGTATTATTGATGGTGATGGAGATAATTATAGCAGCAAATGAAATATACTCACAAGTATTGGTTGCCAAGGTTCAGGCAACCACTATATGCACACGGGGGGATATATAGACCTGTCCCCACTCAGGTTAAGAAGTCGTTCTCTGTAGAAGGAAACAAAGGGTGTGCACACCCATCCACCAGGTGGATCACAATAGCATACAGAAGCAACAGAGGCGCCAACAGCAATGGAAACCTGCCCCAACAAGTGTAGGTGCATGTAGGTGCCCCAACAAGTGAAGTTTACATGCAATATAATTGCAGGGCAAGGTTTCACAACTTTGCTAGACACAAATGGAAACTGCATTGGGTTGGTGTGAACTAATGCAGGTTGGAGGACGACAGCACAAAGATTTTGCCTGCACATCAACTATCAGAGCCGCAGATGAGAACAGGTTCATCCATGGCTCACAACCGGTTTCACTAAGTAAGCACTAAGTGAACAGCAAAACATTACCATAAATGTCCACCTTCATGCCCCCAAATTGCTAATAATAGTTGACACTTTGGCTGCTTTCATGACGTTCTTATCTGTCACGCCAGTTGGCACTATAATGCGTGCCATAACCCAATCGACCATGTCGGCCAAATATTTCCCAGCATGCTTGATCAATACATTCAACCAATTCTGGCTGCTTATTGCGGCACTGATATTCATCTGATTTGATAAAATTATCGAATCAGTTGGTCACTCGTGCTGCAAAATCTATAGATGTATGGCCACCGTGAGTCTAGGAGCACACTAGGCAGTGTGGGAAATCATGCATTTTCTGCACTGTGCATTTTTTACTTTTTTGGTGCATTTTTGTATGCGTTTGCGTATTTCAATATTTTCCCTTTTATCAATCGAGTACAATATCGTATTTTTTTCTTGTTTTATAAAACTGCATCAAAAACGCATGTAAAAAAGCAGTCCTCTGCGCCTTCATTGAGGTACATTACATGCGTTTTACATGCGTTTTTGAGAATTATGCAGCAAGTTGTGTAAAACACACATTGTAAAACGCACATATACAGTATGTGTTTTTTCATGCAGCCCATATAGAGACTTTCATAATGGGCAAACATGATAGCGATTCTGCCTAGTGTGCCATCAGCCTCAGAGCTTATTCACAAAGACTGTAATGCAGAAGGTAGTTAGATAAGAGATTGAGAGGGCAGATGGCAATAGATAATATGCACTCTGTAAAGCACTGTGTAATGTATAAGTGCTATATAAATGTGAAGATTAAAATAACATTCTAGAAAAAATACTTAACTTGTAGTTACAAGTTTAAACTATTCAGGTGGCATCAAACTCATGGTACTGAGCGATTAACCACCGACTGTCACTCACTTTGCTTGCAGCGGTATTTTAATATGTTGCACATAAAAATAAAACTAACAAGAGGTTAAATTCCTCACCAGCATGAGATTAAAATCATCCAGATAGTTAAGCCTTAAGGTAAAATGAAAACTGGCTCATCCTACCACTTAGATCAGGTTGTTTAAAATGCCATTACATACATGTTCAAAAGGTTAATTAAAAATGGCAGCAATTTCACTGTAATCAATAACTCTTTGTAATAGTATGTAGGTGCTGCTGTGTGTCTGCGCATAGTAATCATTGTTCTAATCTTAAATCTTTTTTTCCCTAGCAACCTTCACATTCCAAGAGAATTTGCACACACGGAATGGGAGCTCTGAGGCGCACATATAAATGTGTGCTTTCCCATGTATTTCACGCTACTGTGTGGTACATGTATTAAAGAGGACTAGCAAATAGGGATTGCAATGCTTAGGAGAACTCATGGAGAAGCATGTGATCAGTTTGATCAGCTGACAAATTTGTAAGGCTCTGATTTGCTGGTCATGATCATGCGTTAAACCAGGAAGTCATCACAGCAAATCAAAACCTTACAAATCTATCAGCTGATCAAACTGATCACATGCTTCTCCACGAGTTCTCCTAAGCATTGCCATCCCTACTAGCAAATATGTGCACATTGGGCTCAGTACAAGTCAGACAGTATGAATAAATAAGAGCGATGGTTGGTGGATGAGTGTAGGAGAGGTGAGAAGCCATAGAAGATGTCCATATACTGTGATTTTCCCATGGCAGATTTGATCACTGTGCTTGGAACAGCTGAAGATTGATGCCCTAACATGGCCGCCCAATCGTGATATAATTGGATTTCCACCCCAAATCGATTGAAGTTACAGATTAGACAGGATGTCAACTTTCTGGTCAAAAGAGGGCGGGGCAGGGGCGCAATAGTTTCTATGCATGGGGCCAAGAGCTGCAGTTCTCCCCCAGCTGTTGCTACTTCCCCGAGACCCTGGCAGAGTAGTGGCAGTGGACCACAATCACCACTCACCTGTCCAGCCAGCATGCTCCCTTTTGTGTGCTTCCATTGTCTCCTGATGCCCCTACTCCGGCAACATGCACTCATGTAACACCGCCAGGTCATGGAGTACTGCCACTGAAGATGGAGGAAACACACAGGATGGGCTTGCCCACTGGTGGGTGCGCTCTGCTGCCGCTACTTTGCAGGTGTCCCGGGAAGCAATATAGCTTGAAGAGATGTGGGGAGACCATCGCCGGCTCTGTGGTAGTGGCAGAACTATTGATATGTAATTTCATGTAAAAAAAAAAAAGAAAGACTGCCTGTCTCTGGTTGAGGGTTTGAACTACCCTATATATGAATGAATCAATCAATAATCTGTCCAAACATATCTCAAATAATCAATTCTGTTTATTAGGGACATATCTCTTTAAAAAAAATAAAAACAGTACATTTAATATCCCCCAATGTTGCAGATAAGCAATCCCCCTCCCAACATATGGTAGTACAATAAAGGCCAATCGTAGATGCCATATACAGGGGGTTCCTTGGTGAACAACAATTGTGCTCATATGGATACACTGTGCAAAACCAATCACAATACAAAATCTATAATATTGCCCAATGTGAAAAATCAAAATGTAAAATCACAGCAATGGCAGAAAAAACCCTATCTAAAGGGACTCTGAGCAGTAAATAAAATCAAAATCTGAACTTACCTGGGGCTTTCTCCAGCCCACCGTAGGTTGGGAGGTCCCTCGGCGGCATACGTTAAAAAGGGGAAAAAAGGGCATGGAGTTTTAAACGATAAACATGGATAACGTTTAAAAATATAATGTACTATATTTCGTTTAAAAATAATGTTTTATAAAGTTATAAATCATTAAATAATGTGCATGAAATCGGCAATTGTGAAAACGTTAATGTTCCGTTTAAAAAGTGAAATGTATAATAACGTTTAAAAAAAATTAGTAAGTAACCCTCCCTGTACCTACCCCTAACCCCTAGACTCCCGTATTGGTGCCTAAACCTGAGACCCCCCTGGTGGTGCCTAAACCTAAGACCCCCCTGGTGGTGCCTAAACCTAAGACCCCCCTGGTGGTGCCTAAACCTAAGACCCCCCTGGTGGTGCCTAAACCTAAGACCCCCCTGGTGGTGCCTAAACCTAAGACCCCCCTGGTGGTGCCTAAACCTAAGACCCCCCTGGTGGTGCCTGAACCTAAGACTCCCCTGATGGTGCCTAAACCTAAGACCCCCCTGGTGGTGCCTAAACCTAAGACCCCCTGGTGGTGCCTAAACCTAAGACCCCCCTGGTGGTGCCTGAACCTAAGACTCCCCTGATGGTGCCTAAACCTAAGACCCCCCTGGTGGTGCCTAAACCTAAGACCCCCCTGGTGGTGCCTAAACCTAAGACCCCCTGGTGGTGCCTGAACCTAAGACTCCCCTGATGGTGCCTAAACCTAAGACCCCCCTGGTGGTGCCTAAACCTAAGACCCTCCTTAGTGATCACTGTATTGTGTGTAGAATAATGTTTTAGAAACAGTAAGGGATAAAATATATTACAATTTATGTTACGTACTAATCGCTTTATTTTGTGAATAATACTGTTTTAAAAACAGTAAGGGATAACATTTAAAATAATGTTTTATTGAAATAGGAAACGTAAATCATAACAAGCAGTTATAAAACATTAAAAATCTTCAGGCGCCGTTGGAAAACGTTATTATTCTCGGGCGCCCTTTTTTCCTGTTCGGCGCCCAGTAAACGATATTTATTATGGGAGTGAATGGCGGCGCCCGATTTGTCCACAAGCCTCCTGCGCCCTTTTTTACTGTTTCCCCCTCGGCGTCCTTCTGGCTCTTCTCCCAGGCCCTGCTCAGAAATGGCTCCCGGTGGCTCCCAGCGTCACTGGACCTGAGTGTCGGGCTCCTTCTTACTGAAAGATGACGTCAATTGTCACCACGCCGGAAGCCTCGCATCATCACGGCGGCCGGCATGACAGTACTGCGCATGCGCGGTTTAATCGCGCTTGCGCCATTTTGTCACGCCGGCCGCCTTGATGACGTGAGGCAGCCGGCGTGGTGACGACTGACGTCATCTTTCAGGAAGAAGGAGCCCGACACTCGGGCCCAGTGTCGCCGGGAGCCATTTCTGAGCAGGGCCTTGGAGAAGAGCCAGAAGGACGGCGAGGGAACTACCGACCTACGGTGGGCTGGAGAAAGCCCAGGTAAGTTCAGAATTTGATTTTATTTCCTGCTCGGAGTTCCTTCTAAATGAGTGATGAATAACCATAGTCATGCAGTCGCCAGTGGCAACCTGTATTAAAGTGAACTGGTGCAAAAGATCGCTGCAAAATCGCTATAAACGTGCCAACAGTGCAATTAATAAGGTGCTGGAGTAAATAGGAAGAGAACCTTACCCGACTGTGAACTCATGAATTTTGCCTAGGTTGTTTACCTACTTTGATGAAAAAATGTTTTGCTCTTTCTTGTTTTGTATATATGTTACGGCCAGAACCCGAAGTGTGGCCACTTCGCGTTCTGGCCAGCCACTTCGGCCAGCCCCCCCGCCTCTCTCCTCTCCCTGCCTCCTATACAATATATGGAGCAGCCGGCGCGTGTCCCCAAGAGTCGTTCGTCGCGGCAGGGGAATCCTGCAGTTCCTGCAGAGCGGGTGCTGGCAGAAGCAATGTCTGCAGCCTCCCCGCTCTGCTTCCCCTGCCGCGACGAACGACTCTGCTCCGTATATTGTATAGGAGGCAGGGAGAGGAGAGAGGCGGGGGGGATCGGGGGGAGGAGGAGAGGAGGCAGTGCGAAAGCCGGGGGCTTCATCTATTACATTGCCGTCGGCTATATTTCATTAAATTAACCAACTTGTAATACATTTGGCCGCAGCGAGACGGCCGTAAAATACATTGTAGCTTAGTGTAATTGTTCCATTTCTAATATTGGCCGCTGCGCTGCGGCCACTCCGCACATTGGCCGGCCAGAACACGAAGTGGCCACACTTCGGGTTCTGGCCGTAACATATATATGTAATAGATTTCTTGCTGAAATCTATTAAAACTCTATTTGCGGACTTCCGGTTCCGGCGCCTGGATGGAAGGAGGCTGACTCTGGAGCTCCACTAGCCGAGTCTCTAGCTGGTTATCCGCAGAGCACGCGAGACGCCCCCGCTGCCCGGCAAACTTCTCTGGAGGCCAGCCAGACTTGCCAGCCGCCATCCGTCCGCCTCATGGACCGCTACATAACGCAGTCCACAGCAAAACAGGCTCCAAACACGGAGGAAGCCGCTCCCAATATGGCCGCCATCCCTCCTCCCGTGCAGCACAATCAGCCACAATCTCCTGCTATGGATCACGAGTCCCAGCACTCGCAAGCCCCTGATTATGCAGAGGACTCCCAGCTGCCAGACCAAGGTGAGAGAGGAAGGGGGGACATTGACTACCAGCAATTGGCCGCAGCAGTGGTGGAGAAACTGGCACCAGAGCTGCAGACAGTCATACAGGCAGCCATAGACCAGTCATTAAGGGAGATTAAATTTAAACTACAGTCCCATGATCAGCGTTTAGATCGAGCTGAGGCCCGCATACAAAAGATAGAAGATGATAGAATTAAAGAGGAGAAGGGAAATAAGAAGATGAAAGCGGAACACAAGCAGATGCAGGAAAAGTTGCAAGATTTGGAAAATCGCTCACGACGCAACAATCTGAGAGTGGTGGGTCTCCCTGAGTCCATGACAGCCCAAGCTCTGCGAGATTTCTGTGCATCTACACTCCCTAAAATGCTGGGCTTTAAGAGAGGATGTAAAGTGGTACGAGCCCACAGAGTGGGACCCCCACGATCCCCCTCAGACAAGCGTCCTCCACGCCTAGTTCTTGCTAGAGATCTAGATTTCACAGAAAGAAATGACCTGCTACAATCATACAGGGAGTTAGACCACCCCTTGGTGCATCAAAACACACAGATTCGAATCTTTAATGACTATTCAGCTGGAGTCTCTAAGAAACATCAGGCTTTCAATCCAGCATGCGCGCTATGTATTGAAAAAAAAAATGGAAATTTGCATTACAGTATCCTGCTATCTTGAGAGTAACAGATGATACCGACGAAACCCATGTATTCAATTCAGTTACTGAGGCCCTTACTTTTCTGCGAAAGGATAATGCTAATCCAGACTGAAACTGTGAATCTCCTTTTCTGCACTGTTTAAATCTAATAGGCAGGCGGCGCTGCCATACTGCAGTTTGCTCACCCTTTTGAGTTCAGAAGTCATAATGACTCTTTTTTTCCATACAGTTCAGAATTTTTCTCTGTTGAAAAGTTTCATCTTGTTTCGAAGTGTGAGCTCTCTTATATCACCTACAGCTAAGGATATGACATTGGTTGGAGTACCGGCTTGGAGCAAACGTGAGAAGATGACGTCCAGGGTAGAAGTGGAGTCACGTAGCTAGGCTTTTTGTTGCTTCTGTCTCTTTTTCGTTCTTTTGTTAGTTTTTTCTTTTCCTCTACTGGCACGGACACTATATCTGATGGTGAAACTAAGGAGTAGTTTAGCTCCTAATTGTAAATTTCTGCCAAGTGGGGAGGGGTTTAGGGAAGGGGGGAGGGAAACTTTGGGAGGGTTCTGTCATCTCGTAAATGAGAGTACTTTTAAATCATTTGTAATGTGTAGATTGTCATTCAGCCTGATCCATGGCACACTATCCCCATGACGCTGAAAATTACATCGTGGAATGTTAAGGGCTTGCGCTTTTCGCCACCTTAACCACCCTGGCGTTCTGATTAAATCGCCAGGGTGGCTGCGGGAGGGTTTTTTTTAAATAAAAAAAAAACTATTTCATGCAGCCAACTGAAAGTTGGCTGCATGAAAGCCCACTAGAGGGCGCTCCGGAGGCGATCTTCCGATCGCCTCCGGCGCCCAGAATAAACAAGGAAGGCCGCAATGAGCGGCCTTCCTTGTTTTGCTTATATCGTCGCCATAGCGACGAGCGGAGTGACGTCATCGACGTCAGCCGACGTCCTGACGTCAGCCGCCTCCGATCCAGCCCTTAGCGCTGGCCGGAACTTTTTGTTCCGGCTACGCTGGGCTCAGGCGGCTGGGGGGACCCTCTTTCGCCGCTGCTCGCGGCGGATCGCCGCAGAGCGGCGGCGATCAGGCAGCACACGCGGCTGGCAAAGTGCCGGCTGCGTGTGCTGCTTTTTATTTGATGAAAATCGGCCCAGCAGGGCCTGAGCGGCGACCTCCGGCGGTGTTGGACGAGCTGAGCTCGTCCAGACCGCTCAGGTGGTTAAAAAGGTAAAAAAAGACATAGCAATGCTTCAAGAATGTCATTTAACACAGGACCAGTTTAAATACATGGCCAAATCTTGGGTGGGACAAGTCTTTGGCTCTCCAGCTCAGGGACGCAAAGCCGGAGTGTTAATCCTACTGCATAAATCTCTGCAGGGACAAATTGTGAATCACAATTCTGATGACAGGAGACGGTGGATATGGATCAGGTTGCGTTTGGCTGGGGAGGAATTGGTTCTCTTTAATGTATATGCTCCAAACAAGGAGGATAAGTCCTTCTATAATGAGGTTAAAAAAGAGGTGCTACTGCTGGGAGATGTTAAAATAATTCAAGGGGGGATTTTAACGCTATTATGAACACATACGAGGATAGATCCAAGAGAGCGCCAGCAAGCAAGCTCACTATCACTAAATCACAAATCTTGAACGATTATATAGCATCCACACCCCTATGTGACAGTTGGAGAGCTTTACACCCAGACAGTGAAGAGTTCACTTTTCACTCTAATCCTCATGATGTTTGGTCTCGCTTAGACTATCTCTTTGTTACGCCCTCAGTATTGTCACAAGTAACACAGGCAGAAATTCTGGATCTAGTAATATCAGATCATACCCTCATACAATTCTCTCCTATAATTCCTAGGGGCACTGATATCACCTGGCGTTTCCCATCATATCTATATGAGGACGAGGCTTCGCTCAACTGTTGTTGCAGTGGTGGTAGGAGTACAAAGATGATAACACTTTGCATACCAAGGATATCTTTTTATTTTGGGAAGCAACCAAACCCACACTTTGAGGAAGAATAATTAGTTATGTCGCAGGCAAAAGAAAGAAGTCCCACGAATCATATATCTCGTCCATGGATGAATTACGATATGCCCATAAGAAATTTCTCAGTAACTCTACCCTGGAATCACGCTTGCAATGGTTGGCAGCAAGAAACAAATCTGATACAGACTATAAGATCAGAGAAAGATATCTAAAATCTTATAGGGACCTATATTACTATAAATTTGGGAATGAAATGGGGAGTCTCCTGTCGAGAATGGCAAGACCTCCCCAAATGACTACGGTTATTACTAGCCTTAGATCTCCCTCAGGTCAGATCCTAAATGACCCCAAATCAATAAATACAGCCTTTAGTAACTTTTACAAAATCTTATACAAACAAACCCACAACCATAATTCAGAGATCTCTACCACTCCTTGGATTGATAAGCTATTTATACCGACTCTGTCGGAAGAAGATCTATCTTTCTTAAATGCGACCATCACCCCAGAAGAAGTCAAAGGCACAATTAAATCTTTGTCAAATAAAAAAGCTCCAGGTCCAGATGGACTCACCCCTGAATTGTATAAAATTCTGAAACAATAATTGGCACCATACCTTGCCTCTCTGTTTAACAATATTCTAGAACTAGGGCAACTAGGGCAATACCCATCGTCAGCGAACATGGCCTATATTAAACTGATCCCAAAACAAGGCAAGGATTTCCTAGATCCAAGATCCTACCGACCCATCTCTTTAATAAACCAAGACCTCAAGATCCTATCAAAAATAATGGCTGACAGGCTGGCAGACTTACTTCCCATATTGGTGAGCCCTAACCAGGTGGGGTTTGTGCGACAACGATCTGCCATAGCTAATATCCGGAAAGTATTGATAGCCCAGGACCATGTAAGAGCCTATCCCAAATCATGTAACACCTATGCGCTACTGCTGATTAATGCCGAAAAGGCTTTTGACAATGTTAATTGGGGCTGGATGGAGAAAATTTTAGATAAAATGAATATACAAGGGGGTATTAGAAGACTAATTAAAGCAATGCACACCAACCCCAGGGCGCGGATATATACCCCGGGTTTCCTTTCTGAGGAAATTGCGCTCGAAAAGGGAACTAGGCAAGGCTGCCCCTTATCTCCCTTATTGTTCAACCTAGCGTTGGAGCCTCTGACTCAGATGTTAAATGGGAATATATGTGGGATGGAAATAGGGGATGCGGTGATCTCTCAGGCCATATTCGCTGATGATATTTTATTATTTTTGAAAAATCCAGAATCCCAACTTGAGGAAGTTTTTGAAATTATTCAAGAAGTGGGATCATTTAGTGCGTTGAAAGTTAATATATCCAAATGTGAACTATTATATCTTTCCCCCTGTGCACCCAAACACACTTTGTCTCATCTCCCTGTCAAGGTTAGTTCAGTGATCACATATCTAGGCATTAACCTTCCTGGCGGTAACCCCGAACTTAGTTCGGGGTAAGCCACGTAGGAGGTTTTCTCAGGCTCTGCTGGGCCGATTCGCGTAATTTTTTTTTTTTGCTGGACGCAGCTAGCACTTTGCTAGCTGCGTCAGCATACCGATCGCCGCCGCCCCGCGCTTTATCGCCGCTATCCGTCGCGCTGTGCCACCCCCCCCCCCCCTCCAGACCCCCTGCGCTGCCTGGCCAATCAGTGCCAGGCAGCGCTGAGGGGTGGGCCAGGACTCCCAATGATGTCACGACGTCGCTGACGTCATCCCACCCCGTCGCCATGGTGACGGGGGAAGCCCTCTAGGAAATCCCGTTCTTTGAACGGGATTTCCTGATCGGAGATCGCCGAAGGCGATCAAAGAGGGCGGGGGGATGCCCCTGGGCATGATTTAAAAAAAAAAAAAACTGCTGCGCTGCCTCCTGGCGGAATTTTTTATGCCGCCAGGAGGGTTAAGATACACAAAGACCCGAACATGTTATACTCCCTGAATTACGTTCCATTGATTACAGACTTAAAACGCCAGTTAATCAGCTGGGAGAATCTACCAATTAATCTTCCGGGAAGAGCTGCTCTAATTAAATCAGTCACCTTTGGCAGATTGTTATATCCCTTGCAGACCATCCCTTTGCTGTTGAAGCACACAGATGTACAAGACATAAATAGGACCCTGAATAGATTTTTGTGGAGAAACAAAAAACCAAGGATAGCACTCTCTAAATTGACACTTCCTAGAAAATGGGGGGGGTGGGGGGGGGGGGGGGCTTGCAGTTCCAGACATCCACCGCTACAACTTGGCATGCCTGGCTAGACATATCAGAGACTGGCTGAATAAAACCAGTTAACACTCAAACTATTCTTAAGAGGCATCTTTCTCTGATCCATGGTCGCTGCCTGGTCTTCTTCATACGACACAAAAGTACATGCCCCAACTCAAAAAAAGTAGAGTTATTAAAGATACAGTGACGGCCTAGAGAACCAATAGGAAAATGTTTTACGTTCCTCAGCAAATCTCTAAATATACGCCACTATGGGGTCTTCCGAGCTTTCCAGCTAGCTTGGCTCATGGGGGTTTCCTAGCTTGGAAGGAAAAAGGTGTTGAGTGTCTGGGACAGCTTTGTGACCTGCGCAGGGGGAGGCTTTTGACATTTCACGAGATTAGAGCTAAATATGGTATACCTATGGGCCATTTCTTGTACTTTGGACAACTACAATCATATATACAAAGTAAAATAAAAGACGTATCAATGATAGCTAACTTGGACTCCTTTGATAAGTTAATTTCTCCTTATCTCTCCCAGCTATCTTTATCTGAAATCCACGCTAGATTACAAGAAATTAACTTGGAGATCAAAGCACACAATAACCTTTCTAAGTGGAAAAAAGACATACCAAGTGAAAACCTTGAAGAGAAAAGAATGGAGGGATACAGAATAGTCCATAACATAGTACCAGGGGAAACTTGGAGGGAATCACAACTTAAATTGATCCATAGGGCTAAATTTGCCTTCAATATAAAATACCAAACCCCTCCTGCGCATTACTCTCCGAGATGTCCCAATGCTCCCTGCAGAATGCAGATCTGTTCCATTGTCTTTACTCTTGCCCGTCAATAGTAAAATTTTGGTTTGATGTCTTGGTATATATTAAACAAGTATGTAATCTGCATTTAACTCCATGCCCGCTTATGCTCTTGTTCAATTATGTTGAACCCAACAAACCAGACCCAAGTGCAAAAGCCAGCCCTAACTTTAATAAACTGCACTCTATTTGCAGTGTGTGGCATCTCTCTCTGATTAGATGTCAATCAGAAAGGGATCTATCATTAGGGCATGTCGGATGGCAATCTGCCAGCGTGTGCCAGGCTTAAGACGTGAATAAGAGTGTGATTGGTAAGGGAAATGAAAGGTACAGGGCAGGTAGTGGGAAGGAAGGTGAGAAATGCGGAAAAGATGAGCAAGGGGTTTAACATTGTGTGAAGTGGCATCTAGAGTTCACAACTCCAGATGGATGAGACGATAATTTAAATTTTCAAGCAAATTTACTCAAAATAGTATATAAAATAAAGCAGTCCCCAGGTTCAGACTTGCATTTGAATATTTATTAAATAACATACGGGCACTTTTTCATTGGTTTTCTAATTTTTGCATACAGGAGAGGAAAACCACTGCCAATTTTGTATGTTTGACGTGACAGTTTACTGATGAAAAGGAGAGGTTTGTGCGCTGCAAGAAAGCTATATACTAGAAATGGAACAATTAATTTTTACAAAGATTCCGGATTCAAAAAATTTGAAACATACCCTTTATTTCCACAAATCAAATCCTGTGCTGTAAGTAATGATTTACGACATGCGATGTCCGTTCCATCCATGCAGGGGTGAAATTAACTCACCTCTTCAGGATCCACACACTGCCTCTTCTTCCTCCTAGGCCTCCCGTCTCTGTGGTGTCAACAGCGCCGCCAGTGCTCACGTGATGCCTACACGATCACAGACAGCGTTGGCACCACAGAGACAGAGGCCTAGGAGAAAGAAGGTGGGCCATGTGTGAATCCTGGAGAGGTGAGCTACTTCTGCCCTTTCTGTCTACCTACACTGGGGCAGGCTCTCTGGCTACCTATATGGAGGACGGGAGATGCTTCTGGCTACCTATACTGGTGGGGGTCTCTGGCTACCCATAGTGGGGGTGGGGGAGGTTCTGGCCACCTATACTGGGGGGGGGGGGGGGGTTCTGGCTATATTTACTGGTGTGGCTCTCTTGCTCTCTGTGTGTGTGTGGTGGCTACCAATACGGGGAAGGAGAAAGGGGGAAGATTCTGGCTACCTATACTGAGAAGATGTTTCTGGCTACCTATAGTGTCTGTGTGTGTGGGGGGCACTGGCTACCTTTATTGGGGGGTTGTTTTCAGCCTCCTATATTGGTAGGGCTCTCTGGCTACCTATAGTGTGTGTGGGGGGTGGTGGGGGGCTTTGGCTACCTATACTACCTACATTGGGGGGATGTTTATGGCTACCTATACGGGGGGAGGGCTCCCTGGCTACCTACACGGGGAGGAGGGGAAAGGTTCTGTCTAACTATACTGGGGAGAGGTTTCTGGCTACCTGTACTGGGGAAGGGGGGGTTCTGGCTACCTATAGCGGGGGGAGAGGTTCTGGCTACCTATACTCTGTACAGCGCTGCAGAAGATGTCAGCACTTTATAAACACTAAATTTGCATGCAAGCCAGAAGTATTTGCACCTCACATCAACCTCTCATAGGCAATACAACCACCTATAGGCCTCTTTCAGATGGGTGGCTGAACTGTACACTTGTCTGGCAGTTCAGCAGCCCGTCTGCCAGATATGAACACCTTTTGTGTATCTCAGCATGGCTGCGACCATAGGAGGGTCACCTCTACAGGAAGTGCCGAGTGCTAACAAGCACTTAACCGGTGATTGTTGTAGGAAGTGATAGTCTAAGACCTCTTTCCCACTTGAAAACATCAGAAAACGACAAACACACTTTCATTACGATACGTTTTTTGGCAATGTGATTGCGATTCCATACATTACAATGGATGGAATCGCAATGTTTTGCATATTTTCATAGACAACCGTGTCATGATTCCACGCAACGCATGGATGGGGACATCAGACCGCGCAATCTATGCATTTCTGATGTCCCTGCAGGTCACATAACGTTGTACTCTTGAAATCGCGTTATGTGGGTAAGGGGCCTTATGTTAGTTTGTTTCAAACTTCGTGGAATAACTGTGTTTTGCAGACAAACTGACATATTAGCCATGAGTCCTAGCAATACCTAGTAGATTTTTAATAAACTTAAAAAAAAAAGGGGGAATGTCCCTTTAATAAATTGGCACATACAAGATCTTGGTTGTTGTTTAGGGAGATAAGCTGTCCACATACACTACTGCACAGATTGTGTAACTAGTGAACTATCTGCAGCAATGACACATCAATAAAGTGGCATTACAAACTAAATGTATATACAGTATATAACCCTGAGAAGGGTTATAAGCTCATCAATTCACATGGAATAATTATTATTGACATTTCATATTGTTCATAAGTGCATTATATACTTATCCTTATGTCACTTCTACTCTAAAGCAGGTTTATCAACTGAACACATCCATTTAATTACTGGCATATCCAAGCTGTAAAAGATGTGTGCTTAATTGGATTTTCTTAGTGCCTTGCCTGGCTTCACTCAGCAACAGAACCTGTGTAATTCATACGCTTCACTAATTAAAACAATGATAAGGCAGCTCAAGAATATTATCATGAATAGTTTGCTTGATGGTACAAGATGTCCCTGCTGCACTCTACCCTCTACAGCCCACCAAATTCTCATGAACTGCGTAGTGCATGCAGAGCACTATACTAAATGTATTCCAGCTAGTTAAAGAGAGGACATATTGGGAATATCAAACTACAGCACCCACTAACATAGTACAGTAGAATCTCGTTATAATAAACCAATATAGTAAACGCAGTCCTCAGATCCCAGCAAATGAACATCAGATATAGTTGATTACTGAATACAGGGATTCTGCTGTACAGCTGCATGCCCAAAAGAGCAGTCAGTCACTAATCCGCCCACCACACCTCATCCTTGCCCAACTCATAAAATCTAGAGTCTTGCTTGATCAGTTTCATTTCATAAACAGTCTTAAAGAGAACCCGAGGCACATTCATATTAGGACACCGAGGCACATTCTGTATACAATGACCAGCCTCTGTGTCCTACAAGCGGTCCTCCAATCCCAACCAATACCCCCCCACCCCCCGGTAAGCTTCCTCCAATCGGCTTGCTGAGGCGGGGAGGGAAGGGAAACAGGCAGGAAGCCGCGCTAAACAGGAGGCAGGAGAACGGCAGGGGAATGACAGGCAGAGGTAAATAACAGGCTAGCGCCAATCTGTGTGTCGCTAGCCTGGTGCTTTTTTTTATGGGGGACAGCAGAGCAGCTACCTTAGGCAGCTACAGTGGCAGACTGTGAGTTCCAAAGTGGATCCGAGATGAACTTTTACTCATTGCATAATTGTGTTCCTTTCCTATAGTTTATAGGGCATTCCTCAAGCCAAATACTTTTTTGTTTTAATACTCTAATTCCCTATAAACTAAACAAGCTCATGGGAGCTCAGTCTGGGCAGGAGCAGGGGGAGGAGGTATTACTAGCCAGAGATTTCAGAGGCAGAGGGGAGGAGGAGATAAGATAGATAAGATACATAGACAGGTTACTTGTTATAGTTAGTTTTTCATCTCGGATCCACTTTAATGGCCCATACTCACGGGCTACAATTGTCGCCACAACCACGTGGTGCGCGCGTGTTGCGGCGACAGGTCGCCCGTGAGTATGGCGCGCACGCCCCGAAGCGTCGCTTGTCGCTGCTGTCGCCAGGCGATTTGGCGCAGTCAATCGCCTAGCGACAGTTGCCGCCGCAACTGTCGCTAGTCCACTTGTGTATGCGGACTAGCGACAACAACCAATAGCAAATTCACTGAGCTTCCGTCGCATCACTCATCCCTATTCCGCCTGTGTATGCGGAGGGACCTGGCGACGAGCTGTCGCCGAACTGTTGCGCACACGCTCCCGTGTGCTAGCGACAAGGGACAATTGTAGCCCGTGAGTATGGGCCATAAGGGTTTAGTAGGAAGGACTTTTGAAGCCATGTACAAACAACTAGAGATAAAAGGAAGCAGCCCCCACAATGACCAGAGTTCTTGTTATATTGAAGTGCTGAACTAATTTATTGCACAGGATAACTGTTTTACTTATGCAATCCTTGTAACAATTCAGCTTCAGGGAGTCATGGGATGAGATCGCTCATACCAACGTTGCCCTTTTTGCTGATTCTCCTCATCTACTCAGGAAATATGACCCCTGAAGCTAACAGCCACAACAAGCTTCATTGTCTCCAGTCTCACACACTCATCTCCAGAAGCCCTCCCCACTTGGCCTATTGCAGCAATGGATGGAAATAAGATTTAAGCCAGGGGCGTAACAATAGACCCTGCAAGTGATGCTGCTGCAGGGGGTCCTGTGGGGGGAGACGTTTCTTCTCCCTGTCCTGAGATACTGACAACTAAGGAAATGGAGAGAAAAATATTTTTGCTCTCTGCACAATTTTTCTAATGTCTGCATCTGCTCAACCACAGATAAATCATACAAAGTTTTGTAGACAAAGATTTGTAGACAGCCCCTATTCAGTGTGCAGCAGTATCTTGTGTACAGTGGGCTGCCCCCAGCCCAACCACCCCCTCCCCAAGTGCTCTGTACTGTAGTTATGCTGGAGCAGTCTGCAGAGCCAGTTCTGTTCCATCAGAGATGGACAGAGTGATTGTAATAAGCTGAGGTCTGTCAGTCTTCTGTATGCATTTTCTGCATACCATGTGTGTCTGTATGTGTGAAAACATGCACGTTTTATAACAGAAGCTAATTTGAGAAAAAATGCCTGCAGTACTTCACTGCTGTCTGCTTTTATTTGCATGGGAAAAACACATTCAATTGTGCACTAGCCAATTGATTAACATTGGTTCTCGGTTTACCTGTGCAGAAAGCGATGAGGGAAGGGGGCCCCATCCAAATACGCAGGGGGCCCAGTGGTTTCTAGTTACACCCCTGATTTAAGCATTAACATTTTATTTTCCTCATGTCTTCTTCCATTAGTTCCTTACAGTGTACACCACATTGCTTTTGCCTCTTACAAAACCTTCTTAAAGTGAACCTCCGGACTAAAAATCTGCTCAGCAGAACTGAAAAGGCTTGGTGTTTCTTTAACAGTTTCACAGCATCAGAACTTTGTTTTTCTTACCAAAGCATCATTTTTAGCTAAGCTCCACCCATCAAAGATGCTGTGCAAAGCATGATGGTATTTCCTATGTTGTTATTTACGTTGCCTAGCAACTGGGAGGGGTGATCAGCACACAGGACAGCTGGAACTGTGTCTCATGCTCCGTCACCTCCTTTCAACCAAAAAAGATGGCTGCCCTCATGATATCAAACATTTGCCTGTTCTTTTAAAACAGGGTGGGTAAGAGATTATATTACCTATCTATTTTAATTAACATAACTAATGTAACTTAACGACAGTATGTTTGTTTAGGCTTAAGTTCCTCTTTAAGTTTATGAGCAGCAAGTGCTTAAAGGGAAGGACCAAGCAAAATAAAAAAAATTAGTTTCACTTATCTGGGGCTTCTGCCAGCCCCCCTGCAGCCATCCTGTGCCCTCGCAGTCACTCACTGCTGCTCCAGTCCCCAGCTGGCAGCTAGCCGACCTCGGAGGTCGGCGGGCCGCATTGCGTACATTTTTACGCATTCCCGCTAGTGCTGGAACAAACATACATTTTTACGTGTTACTGGTTCAATGCGTAAATTTTTACGCATTGAACCAGTAATGCGTAAAAATGTATGTGTTAATGTTCCTGCACTAGCGGGAATGCGTAAAAATGTACGCAATGCGTCCGGCCGACCTCCGAGGTCGGCAAGCTGCCAGCGGGGAACTGGAGCAGCAGTGAGTGACTACGAGGGCACAGGATGGCTGCATGGGGCTAGTAGAAGCCCCAGGTAAGTAAAACTCGTTTTTTAATTTTGCTTGGACCTTCCCTTTAACCACTTGAGGACCGTAGGCTTTACCCCCCTTAAGGACCAGACCCTTTTTTTCCATTCAGACCACTGCAGCTTTCACGGTTTATTGCTCGCTCATACAACCTACCACCTAAATGAATTTTACCTCCTTTTCTTGTCACTAATACAGCTTTCCTTTGGTGCTAATTGATTGCTGCTGCGATTTTTACTTTTTATTATATTCATCAAAAAAGACATGAATTTTGTCAAAAAAATTATTTTTTTTAACTTTCTGTGCTGACATTTTTCAAATAAAGTAAAATTTCTGTATAAATGCAGCATGAAAAATGTGGACAAACATGTTTTTGATTAAAAAAAAACCCATTCAGCCTATATTTATTGGTTTGGGTAAAAGTTATAGCGTTTACAAACTATGGTGCAAAAAGTGAATTTTCCCATTTTCAAGCATCTCTGACTTTTCTGACCACTTGTCATGTTTCATGAGGGGCTAGAATTCCAGGATAGTATATCCTGGAATTCTAGCCCCTCATGAAACATGACCCCATTTTGGAAAGAAGACATCCCAAAGTATTCACTGAGAGGCATAGTGAATTCATAGAAGATATTATTTTTTGTCACAAGTTAGCGGAAAATTACAGTTTGTGACAAGAAAAAAAAAAAAAAGTTTCCATTTCTGCTAACTTGTGACAAAAAAAAAAATGAAATCTGCCACGGACTCACTATGCTCCTCTCTGAATACCTTGAAGTGTCTACTTTCCAAAATGGGGTAATTTGTGGGGTGTTTACTGTCCTGGCATTTTGGGGGGTGCCTAATTGTAAGCACCCTTGTAAAGCCTAAAGGTGCTCATTGGACTTTGGGCCCCTTAGCGCAGTTAGGGTGCAAAAAAGTGCCACACATGTGGTATTGCCGTACTCAGGAGAAGTAGTATAATGTGTTTTGGGGTGTATTTTTACACATACCCATGCTGGGTGTGAGAAATATCTCTGTAAATGACAATGGTTTGATTTTTTTTTTTTTTACACACAATTGTCCATTTACAGAGATATTTCTCCCACTCAGCATGGGTATGTGTAAAAATACACACCAAAACACATTATACTACTTCTCCTGAGTACGGCGATACCACATGTGTGGCACTTTTTGCACACTAACTGCGCTAAGGGGCCCAAAGTCCAATGAGTACCTTTAGGATTTCACAGGTCATTTTTGTTTCAAGACTACTCCTCACGGTTTAGGGCCCCTAAAATGCCAGGGCAGTATAGGAACCCCACTAATGACCCCATTTTAGAAAGAAGACACCCAAAGGTATTCCGTTAGGAGTATGGTGAGTTCATAGAAGATTTTATTTTTTGTCACAAGTTAGCGGAAATTGATTTTAATTGTTTTTTTTTCACAAAGCGTCAATTTCCGCTAACTTGTGACAAAAAATAAAATCTTCTATGAACTCACCATACTCCTAACGGAATACCTTTGGGTGTCTTCTTTCTAGAATGGGGTCATTTGTGGGGTTCCTATACTGCCCTGGCATTTTAGGGGCCCTAAACCGTGATGAGTAGTCTTGAAACCAAATGTCGCAAAATGACCTGTGAAATCCTAAAGGTACTCATTGGACTTTGGGCCCCTTAGCGCACTTAGGGTGTAAAAAAGTGCCACACATGTGGTACCGCCGTACTCAGGAGAAGTAGTATAAAGTGTTTTGTGGTGTAGTTTTACACATACCCATGCTGGGTGGGAGAAATATCTCTGTAAATGACAATTGTTTGATTTTTTTTTACACACAATTGTCCATTTACAGAGAGATTTCTCCCACCCAGCATGGGTATGTGTAAAAAAACACATTATACTACTTCTCCTGAGTAGGCGATACCACTTGTGTGGCACTTTTTTGCAGCCTAGGTGCGCTAAGGGGCCCAACGTCCTATTTACAGGTCATTTTGAGGCATTTGTTTTCTAGACTACTCCTCACGGTTTTGGGCCCCTAAAATGCCAGGGCAGTATAGGAACCCCACAAGTGACCCCATTTTAGAAAGAAGACACCCCAAGGTATTCTGTTAGGTGTATGGCGAGTTCATAGATTGAAAAAAAACCAATTCAACCATTTCTGCTAACTTTTGACAAAAGATAAAATCTTCTATGAACTGATCATACACCTAACAAAATACCTTGGGGTGTCTTTTTTCTAAAATGGGGTCACTTGTGGGGTTCCTATACCGCCCTGGCATTTTACGGGCCCAAAACCGTGAGTAGTCTGGAAACCAAATGTCTCAAAATGACTGTTCAGGGGTATAAGCACCTGCGAATTTTGATGACAGGTGGTCTATGAGGGGACAAATTTTGTGGAACCGGTCATAAGCAGGGTGGCCTTTTAGATGACAGGTTGTATTGGGCCTGATCTGATGGATAGGAGTGCTAGGGGGGTGACAGGAGGTGATTGATGAGTGTCTCAGGGGGTGGTTAGAGGGGAAAATAGATGCAATCAATGCACTGGGGAGGTGATCGGAAGGGGGTCTGAGGGGGATCTGAGGGTTTGGCCGAGTGATCAGGAGCCCACACGGGGCAAATTAGGGCCTGATCTGATGGGTAGGTGTGCTAGGGGGTGACAGGAGGCGATTGATGGGTGTCTCAAGGTGTGATTAGAGGGGGGAATAGATGCAAGCAATGCACTGGCGAGGTGATCAGGGCTGGGGTCTGAGGGCGTTCTGAGGGTGTGGGCGGGTGATTGAGTGCCCTAGGGGCAGATAGGGGTCTAATCTGATGGGTAGCAGTAACAGGGGGTGATTGATGGGTAATTAGTGGGTGTTTAGGGTAGAGAACAGATGTAAACAATGCACTTGGGAGGTGATCTGACGTCGGAACTGCGGGCGATCTATTGGTGTGGGTGGGTGATCAGATTGCCCGCAAGGGGCAGGTTAGGGGCTGATTGATGGGTGGCAGTGACAGGGGGTGATTGATGGCTGGCAGTGACGGGGTGTGATTGATGGGTGATTGGCAGGTGATCAGTGGGTTATTACAGGGAAGAACAGATGTAAATAATGCACTGGCGAATTGATAAGGGGGGGGGGGGGGTCTGAGGGCAATCTGAGCGTGTAGGCGGATGATTGGGTGCCCGCAAGGGACAGATTAGGGTCTGATCTGATGGGTAACAGTGACAGGTGGTGATAGGGGGTGATTGATGGGTAATTAGTGGGTGTTTAGGGTAGAGAACAGATGTAAACAATGCACTTGGGAGGTGATCCAACGTCGGATCTGTGGGCGATCTATTGGTGTGGGTGGGTGATCAGATTGCCCGCAAGGGGCAGGTTAGGGGCTGATTGATGGGTGGCAGTGACATGGGGTTATTGATGGGTGATTGACAGGTGATCAGTGGGTTATTACAGGGGGGATAGAGGCATACAGTACACGAGGGGGGGGGGGGTCTGGGGAGAATCTGAGGGGGGGGGGGGTGATCAGGGGGCAGTTTAGGGCATAAAAAAAAGAATAGTGTTTACAGATCGTGACAGATGGGTGATTAGGGGGGTGATTGGGTGCAAACAGTGTTCCGGGGGGTGGGCAGGGGGGGTCTGAAGGCTGGGGTGGGAGATCAGGGGGGCTGTGGGTAAAATAAAAAAATGTGTGGTGTATACTTACTACTGCTTCCTCCTCGCTGGTGGTCTCTGGAACAATGAGACCACGAGGCGAGGAGGAAGCGTGTATAAAGCACTTTGTTTACCTAGCAAAGTGCTTTATACACTTAATTTCGCTTGATTGCGGATTTCCTCCGCCCGCCGGCGCTGCTAATTGGCCGGGGACTGGAGTCTAAGTCCCCGGCGGAGAATCGCGTCACGGATGACGCGATCCTCCGCCCATGCCCGTACAAGGACCGCCGCTTCTGTGCATGCGGCGGTCCTTGTGGGATCCACTTTCCGGCCACCCCTGTGCAGTGGGCGGTCGTTAAGTGGTTAACACTCTCTTCTTGTAGAGTTGGGTCCCCAGTTTGAATCCCAGCCAGGGCACTATCTGCACAGGGTTTTTATGTTCTCCTTGTGTCTGGGTGGGTTTCCTCTTGGCACTGTGGTTTCCTCCCACATGCCAAAAACATACAGATAAGTCAATTAGCCTTCCCCTAAACAAAAATTTCACCCATCCCCTGCAACCCACTGTCTACTGCAGATTACCTACCACCTAGAGTGGCACCCAAGAGAGCAGCACCATCTGACAACAATTACAGACTTTCACAGAATTGTCAAGATAGCTCTCTCTGTCCAGCTAAACACCCGTTCCAGCTATTTTGGCATACTGGTGACTGAAAGTATTGACAAGCTCTTCATGTTCTAAAGTCTACCTTAGACTCACAAACCTGATACACTTTCACCCAACATTTTTCACTGGCTTTTTTTAGGTTATAAACCTGGTAAGCAACATTGCCTTTCCACAGCACTCTTGCCTTACATTGCTAGAATTCCATGGTTAAATCCTGACCAGGACATGTTTACATAGGCTTCATCCCAGCCAAAACATACTGAAATGTGATTGGCCCTAAACTATAGGAAGGATTAGATTGAGAGCTCCTGTGAGGGTCAGTTAGCAGCATGACGATGTATGCTATAAAACACTGTAGAAAATGTCAGATTAATGTAAATCCAAAATATACTAATATGAATGATAAACTCAGAAGAGTACAGAGGAAAGAGAACATGAAAAAGGCAGGCAAACAGGCATTAAAAGGTTCAGTCAATTAAAAAAAAAAAATGGACAGGAGACTACAAATGAACACTCACCACTGTTCTTTAAAAGGGATCTCTATATATAATTGGCAAGCGTCTCTGCGTCAGTGTTTGTCCCTGTGCCAGTGCTTTTTAGCACTGCGCATGTGCAAGGACAAGACGCAGAGACACTGGCGACGGTGCCGGAGGACGGGACCAGAAGGGGTGGGCGTGTGTGCGTGCGTCACAGGGACACGTGGCGGGCGTCGTGTGCGCACATGCGTGCGGCGGTAGTGACAGACGGGCTAAGTCACTAGTATAATAATGCACATTGCCTGGCTGTCCTGATGATGCTCTGCCTTTACTACTTTAAGCCATAGACCCTGAACAAGCATGCAGATCAGATGTTTGACAAGCTGCATGCTTGTTTCAGGTGTGTAATTCAGACACTATTAACCATAAAGAACAGCAGGACTGCCAGGCAACTGGTATAGTTTAAAAGGAAATAAATATGGCAGTATCCATAGGTCTCACACCTCGGGTTCCTTTTAAATGAGTGAGGCTCTGGGTGCTTTATAGCACAATATGAATTAGAATGGATTGGGTTTCCCATATATGTAAGCCTGACAGGAAAGCACTCCATGCAGGATGTAGCTGTTCTTCTCAATGGCCATGTGGGAGTATTTTACACCTTCAGAGCTCAAACCCACTAGCAGCCTTTTCTAGGTGCTTGTGATATGAAAAAGCTCTTGCTAATGCAGTGCTATGGGGGATTTATATAAAATCACATCGCTCAAGTGGCATAACACCTATAGCATTACATTAGCAAGAGCTTTTCAAATCACAACTGCTTAGTAACAGCCTGCTAGTGGGTTCCAGGCCTCACGCTGGACTGTCTTGCAAATATTCTGCTTGTTACCGTAAACAGCGCATTGTGATCTAACAAAGCTTTCCTGTATGCTTCAGCAGTAAAAGTACAGGATTGTTTATATATCACACCCCAAAAAGCGCATCCTTGTACAACATGTTCCTTATACCTGCTCATGCTCTATCCGTCATTCGTGCAACTGTGCTTCAGACTTTTAGGCATTTACTGCAGAAATTAGAAGTGATGGACTGTTAAAAGGTACTTGACACCGATGGTGTGAAAAAAGGCAAAGTAATTCTATTATCTGGATTACCATTATTTTATTGATCCAATCTAAATGCAGTCGTAACCCTTGAAATAAGAGGCATGGTTCCCTGCAATGAAATATGCGGCAATTGCTGCTCCAAGCTGCCTAAGTGATTCACACGAACCAGGCTTCAGCCAAGAACTTCTCATCAAAGTGGACTGAATATTATCACCTGCCAGTAAAACAATCATGTCCTACCATAGCCCTGTACTGCTTGTGGGAACCGTACAGCAATGCCAAACACACTGTTGCTCTAGACCAGTCAATAGAGCACCATCTATCAACAGAGATGGTCAGAGAGGTACATAGTATTTATGAGTTGATGCAGTTTTTGTTATGTAAATTTATGCAGCTTAGAACTAAGCACAAAGCTGCTACATGTGATTGTTTCCATTCCAACCTGCATTAAATTAGCATACAATTTGCATAAACTTAAAATAATTAGCATCTAATTGTTCTATCCTTTTCTCTAAAGCAGAGCAAGGTACCAGTTAAACTAGAATGAAAGGGAGAGTGATAGGGAGGCTGCCATATTTGTTTCCTTTTTTTAAAAAAATACCATTTGCCTGGCATCCCGCTGATCTTTCATGCACCATTAGGGCCTTTTTCCAGCACCCTGCGATTTGCAATTTGATTCCGATTGCAAAACACAAGGTACATTAACCACTTAAGGACCGCTGTGCTAAACCTCTCTAGTGATCAGGCCATTTTTTACTAAAAGGGTCATTGCAGCTTTAAGGCCTAGCTGCAGGGCCGCACATGTCAGTACACAAGTGATCCCTCCCCTTTTCTCCCCACCAACAAAGCTTTTTGTTAGTGGGGGCTGATTGCTCCCACAATGTTTATTTTCTTTTATATAAAAAAAAAAAAAGTGTATTTTCTAATTATTTTTCCCTCCATCCCTTCACAGCCAGCCTATCACTGCCAATTGCTTCTGTGTCCCCCAGGGGGGCAGCCGTGTCACACGGCTGTCCTCAGTACAGCCTGCCTTAGAACGCATCTGCATGCACGATGTCCTGCTAGTCCCATAGGAAGCCATTCATGCCAATCGGCGTGGGGCAGCCCTTGGGCTGCCGCCGTGTTCATGCCAATTGGCGTGGAGTGGTCAGCAAGAAGTTAAACTGATGGAAACGGCAGCAGCAATTTTCATTAGTGCGATCCGATTGCAATGCGATTTTGGTCCAAGCGCAATCGTCGTCCTGCTGCGATTGAGCTCTAATATATGGAGTATAGTAGTTCAATCGCAATGTAGAAATTGAAACACGATTGCGATCGCATTTCATAGTGGAAAAGAGCCCTTAGAGTCTGAATCATCCACCTGAAACCTAATCTGCTGCATGCTTTTTCAGGGTCTATGGCTAAAAGTATTAGAGGCAGAGGATCAGCAGGACAGCCAGGTAATACAGTGGGGTGCGAAAGTTTGGGCAACCTTATTAATCGTCAGGATTTTCCTGTGTGAATCGTTGGTTGTTACGATAAAAAATGTCAGTTAACTATATCATATATGAGACACACACAGTGATATTTGAGAAGTGAAATGAAGTTTATTGGATTTACAGAAAGTGGACAATAATTGTTTAACCACTTAAGCCCGAAGGGTTGTTTATTTTTTTTTGCATCTGAGCAACTTTCACCTCCCATTCATTTTCCAATAACTTTATCACTACTCATCACAATAAATTGGTCTATATCTTGTTTATTTCCCGCCACCAATTAGTGAACCTCCGGACTAAAAATCGACTCAGCAGCACTGAAAAGGCCTGGTGTTTCTTTAACAGTTTCACAGCATCAGAACTTAGTTTCTCTTATCCAAGCCTCATTTTTAGCTGCACAGAAGAAAACTGCCTGGGCTTTTTTCCCCTGATGCTGTGCAAAGCATGATGGGATTTCTGATGTTGTTGCTCTCGTTCTGCTGTTTTGGTGCAAATTTTTTTTTTTTACATTTTGAATTTGACATTTGAAGCCTAGCGTGTGCAGCTGGGAGGGGTTATCAGGACACAGGACAGTTGGAACTGTGCCTCCTGCTCCTTGTCACCTCCTTTCAGCCAAAAAGATGGCAGCCCCCATGAATCACAAACATTTGCCTGTTCTTTTAAAACAGGGTGGGTAAAAAAGTATATTACCTATGTATTCCAATTAACATAACTAATGTAACTTAATGACAGTATTTTTGTTTAGGCTGAAGTTCCCCTTTAAGCTTTCTTTGGGTGATAGATACATTTTGCCAATAATTCTTTTATTCTAAATCCATTTTAACAGGAATATTAAGAAAGAAATGGAAAAAAAAATATTTCTCAGTTTTTGGCCATTATAGTTTGAAATTAATACATGCTACCCCAATTAAAACCCATGTATTATATTTGCCCCTTTGTCATGCTTATTACACCATTTAACCTCTTGACGACCAGCTAACGCCGATTGGCGTAAACTGGTCGTCTGCAAGTTTCCATGGAAACAGCCGCTCGTTCGAGCGGCCTTTCCATGTCGGCGATCCCCGGCCTCTGATTGGCCGGGGATCGCCTTTCCATGTCGGCGATCCCCGGCCTCTGATTGGCCGGGGATCGCCGTCATTTGATAGGCTGAAGCCTATCCTACAATGCGCAGGACGGATATCCGTCCTGCGCAGCTCAGAGGGGAAGGGAGAGGGAGGGAGCCCTGAAAACGCTGCGGAAGGGGGCTTTGAAGAGCCCCCCCCGCAAAGCGCAGAGAGCCGGCGGCGATCAGACCCCCCCAGCAGGACATCCCCCTAGTGGGGAAAAAAGGGGGTAAGTCTGATCGCCCTGGCTGCTTGCTGATCTGTGCTGCGGGCTGGAGAGCCTACGCAGCACAGATCAGCCAGAAAGCCACTGGTCGGCAAGTGGTTAAATTATGTCCCTATCACAATGTATAGTGCCGATATTTTATTTGGAAATAAAGGTGCATTTTTAAATTTTTTTTGCTTTCAAAAAATGTATGTGCGTAATTTTTGGTGTCGGAGGTAAACAGCGAATTATAAATGTAAAAAAAATAAAAATGTATTTATTTATTAAAAAAAAATGGATGTGTGTGTAGTTTTACTATTTGGCCACAAGATGGCCACAGTGAAAAAGTCCTGGAAGCGTGATCGTAAGCTTCCAGGAAGAAGAATGAAGACGGGAAACTTTTTGAAACTCAGAAAAACCGCAGCATCTGATGAGATGCTGTCGGCTTTTCTGCGTGGGGCTTCGATCAATGAAAGGGAGCTATAATCCCTTTCATTGATCACTGGGCTAACGGCCGGCGGCGGGAGCGCGCGTGGCCCACGAGAGTGCGTGCAGCCCAACTGGACGAGAATGTTCATCCAGTTGGGCTTAAGTGGTTAAACAACATTAGGCAGGTGCATACATTTGAGCACCACAAAAAAGAAATGAAATCAATATTTAGTAGATCCTCCTTTTGCAGAAATTACAGCCTCCTAACGTTTCCTGTAGGTTCCAATTTTCAGATTTTCAATTATATTCAGGTCTGGGGACTGAGATGGCCATTCCAGGATGTTGTACTTGTTCCTCTGCATGAATGCCTTAGTGGATTTTTGAGCAGCGATTAGGGTCGTTGTCTTGTTGAAAGATTCAGCCCCAGCGCAGCTTCAGCTTTGTCACCGATTCCTGGACATTGGTCTCCAGAATCTGCTGATACTAAGTGGAAACCATGCGTAACTCAACTTTGACAAGATTCCCAGTCCCTGCGCTGGCCACACAGCTCCACAGCATGATAGAACCACCACATTTTACTGTAGGTAGCAGGTGTTTTTCTTGAAATGCTGTGTTTTTCCTTCATGCATAACGCCTCTGGTTATGCCCAAATAACTAAATTTTAGTTTCAGCAGTCCACATGATTTTATTCCAAAATTAAACTGGCTTGTCCAAATGTGCTTTAGCAAACCTCAAGCGGCTCCGTTTGTGCTGAGGGCGGAGAAAAGGATTCCTCTTCATACAGCATCTCCTTGTCTAAAGTGCACCGAATGGTTGAACGATGCACAGTGACTCCATCTGCAGCAAGATGAGGTTATAGGTCTTTGTTGCAGGTCTGTGGGTTGACTCTAACTGTTCTCACCATTCGTCGCTTCTGTTTATCCGAGATTTTTCTTGGTCTGCCACTTCGAGCCTTAACTTGAACTGAGCCTGTGGTCTTCCATTACCTCAATATGTTCCTAACTGTGGAAACAAGACAGCTGAAATCTCTGAGACTGCTTTCTTTATCCTTCCCCTAAACCATTATGGTGAACAATCTTTGTCTTCAGGTAATTTGACAGTTGTTTTGAGACCCCGTGTTGCTACTCTTCAGAGAAATTTAAGAGGAGAGAAACTGGCAATTGACCCCCTTAAAGTGGACCCAAATTAAAAATAAAATCTATTTTCTAACTTATAATAATAAATAGCAGCCTTTTTCAGCTGCATGATGACAAATACAAAATATTTTACATTTAGTGGAGAAACCCCTCCCTTCCTTTCACATTGCCGGGACAGATTCCAGCAAACTGTTGGAGTAGATGGTGTCCATCAAAGGAGGAATTGCTAATGGCTGCCACCTGTATAACTCTAGTTATAAAAAGAGAAGGGTGAAAAGCATGCACTGAAATGCTCATAGGCTTGAATGAGTGTTTATTTATCTTTGTATATGTCAGAATAGTGCAAATAAGTATTTTGAATTACAAAAAAGGTTTTGTTTGGGTCTGCTTTAAATACTCTTTCTTATAATTGGATTCACCTGTCTATGTAGGTCAGGGGTCACCGAGCTTACCAAGCCAATTTGAGTTCCAATAATTAGTTCTAAAGGTTTTGGAATCTATAAAATGACATTGCCTAATTTTAAACAATTATTGCGCACTTTCTGTAAATCCAATAAACTTCATTTCACTTCTCAAATATCCCTGTGTGTGTCTCCATGATATATTTAAATGACTTTTTATCGTAACAACTAACGATTTATACAGGAAAATCATGATAATTAACAACGTTGCCCAAAATTTCGCATCCCACTGTATGAATTGTTTAAAAATGTGGCAGCCTCCATATTCCTCTCACTTCAGGTGTTCTTTAAAGCAGAGTTCCCAAATCCTATCCTCAAGGCCCACCAACAGTTCGTTTTGAGGCCTGTTTCCATTACATGCGGTATGATGCAGCTAGATGCATTGCACCGCGGCGGTACTGTGTGCTGGTTATGCGGAGTGGTGTGGAGAGATCAGAGGATCTTCAGCTTGCTGCAGATTCTCGCACGGCCGCATCCGCCCACCTTCTCCTCCTACACACTTCTGCATCGGGAGATGAGGAAGGGATACAAACGGGAGAGGAAGTGATGCAATAGTTGCATCACATCCCTTCTGCCAATGGAATAGGGCCCTTGCAGAAAACCACAAACATTCACCGATGAGATAATTAGGGTCTCAGCACAGCTGATTAACTACCTCTGGGGATTTCCACAAAACATGCACTGTTGGTGGGCCTTGAGAACAGGGTTGGGGAACACTGCTTTGAAGGAAAGCTTAGCACTTACTAAATTCTGAAATTGACGCTGTGTGTGTGTGTGTGTGTGTGTGTGTGTGTGTGTGTGTGTCAGTATGTCCGTGTCAGTATGTCCACGGGAGTGCATGAGTATGCCCATTATGTATACCGAAGATGTGGCTGGCCTGCCTGCATGCCCTCTGGTGTGTCAATTTCAGAATTTAGTAAGGGCTAAGGTGTCCTTTATACTGGAAGTCAAAGCAAAACTTTTTGAAAGCATAATGTAAGGGCTGGTTCACACTGGGGCACTTTTCAGCGCTTTGCTGATCGTCCATTAGCAAAGCGCTGTTACTAATGTATCCCTATGGGATCATTCTCACTCACAAGCATTTGCGATTTGCATAAATTGCAAACATACTGTGTGCAGCATTTTGGGGGCGACTGCAGGCGACTAAATGTGAATCACAAAAACCAAATCGCTGTAATTTTGTGTCACTGAGGATAGGGTCACACTTAGCAGAATCGCATGCGGTTTTCCCATACTACATAGTAGAAAAAGCATGCAATTCTGCTAAGTGTGACCCTGGCCTTAGCATAGAGAGATAGCTATGCTGTTATGTAAAAGTCCATTTACCAGGAAATTTGCCAGGGTTGATCAGAATCACTAAGGGCCTGAGCCAACTAATGCAATTGTGTCTGCTTTTCAGCAACACATCAATGTTACAGATGCTGAAAAGCGGGCAGCAGCGGATACAACTGCGCACAACTGCGTTAGTGGGCTCAGGCCCTAAATGATGATGATCCAGCAGCTGAGTAACAAAACCCCTACCAGCAGTTTATGATACTTTTTGTCTGCATATTTCCTGTTGAACAAATATTTACATAGGGACATTTTGTTCACTCAATTTTAGTTACAGTCTCAGTTATGTTATTGTACACTTCCCAATTTCTTAAAAATGGTGTCCTTGGTTTCTGGCAGAGAGACTGAGGTAAAATTCCCAAACTATGCATTTGGCCATGAAACAAGAGTTGGAATAGTTTCCCAATAGATAAAATGTTGCTAGGAAATGAAGACATATGCTTAGTCGTGCAATACATAGTTAGTAAAATGGACTTACAGTGGTATTATCATAAAAATGGTTTCCTTTTAAATCATTAAACACAATAAAAAATATGAATCACTATGAGACTGCTCTGATGTCTTTTGAATGCATATTTGCACATCACTGAAGCTGACTGATATCATTGCCTGCTGCAGGAAAAATCAGATGTACTCCTAGAAGTAATTAGTTCTCTGCTCCACAGACCCCCCCATGGATACAACAGAAACATGTTTGCCTTGTTTACACAGTGTAGGCACTACCAGCACAACCTGATAATTCTGGTATGCAAAGGCAGACTTATAAATTAGCAACTAAATAAAATGTAAAGCACGAGTACTAACCCTTGAAAAACAGATGGTTTTGGCTGTCATTTTTATGCTGTGTTTAATGCTTTAGACCAGGGGTCCCCAACCTTTTTGAGCCCAGGGCCCACTGTCCCGACCGAAATTTTCTCCGGAGCCCCCCCGGGGGAGGGGGGGTTGGAGGGGCGTGGCTAGTGGCGGCGGCAGTTACCCCAGTATAGCTAGTACAGTTAGCCCAGTATAGCTAGTACAGTTAGCCCAGTATAGCTAGTACAGTTAGCCCAGTATAGCTAGTATAGTTAGCCCAGTATAGCAAGTATAGTTAGCCCAGTATAGCAAGTATAGTTAGCCCAGTATAGCAAGTACAGTTAGCCCAGTGTAGCCAGTAGTTACCACAGTATAGCAAGTACAGTTAGCTCAGTATAGCAAGTACAGTTAGCCCAGTATAGCAAGTACAGTTAGCCCAGTATAGCAAGTACAGTTAGCCCAGTATAGCAAGTATAGTTAGCCCAGTATAGCAAGTACAGTTACCACAGTATAGCAAGTATAGTTAGCCCAGTATAGCAAGTACAGTTAGCTCAGTATAGCAAGTACAGTTAGCCCAGTATAGCAAGTATAGTTAGCCCAGTATAGCAAGTATAGTTACCCCAGTATAGCTAGTACAGTTACCACAGTATAGCAAGTATAGTTAGCCCAGTATAGCAAGTACAGGTAGCTCAGTATAGCAAGTACAGTTAGCCCAGTATAGCCAGTAGTTACCCCAGTATAGCAAGTACAGTTAGCCCAGTATAGCAAGTACAGTTAGCCCCGTATAGCAAGTACAGTTAGCCCCGTATAGCAAGTACAGTTAGCCCCGTATAACTGCCCCAGTGTCGCCAGTACAGTTAGCTCAGTGTAGCCAGTAGTTACCCCAGCATAGTGCCCCAGTGTAGCTAGGCTAGGTGCCCTCTCCACCCCGCGGCCGCCGCTCCCGTTACCTTATGAGCGGGCGGTCGCTTCCTTCCTTATATTCCCCAGGCGCTCCTCTCCTCTGTTGAAGCATCTCGTAATACAGCAACGCTTCCCGCGCAGCTGCTGTAAAGAAGGGAAGGAAGCAGGGCAGCGGCTTCCTGTAGCGGCGATCACCGTTACCATGGGATCCGCTGCCCCGCCCCCTTCCCTCCTTACAGCAGCCGCAATGGAAGCGCTGCTGCACGAGATAGGAAGGAGAGGGGCTCTGGGGAATATAAGGGAGGAAGCGGCCACCGCCCTTAAGATAACAGAAACGGCAGCCGCGCGGGGGGGGGGGGGGGGGGAAGAAAGGCCAGATCCGCCGCGGCCCCCCAGAAATGTGCCCACGGACCACCAGGGGGCCGCGGCCCCCAGGTTGGGGACCTCTGCTTTAGACTATAAATGAAATTTGTTGGCTGATGTGGCTCTGTAATATGTATTAGCTAAAGGCTCACATTACACCAGCGGTTCTCAATGTGCAACCTTGCTTTCAGGGGCATAAAGAGTTGATTTGCATATTCAGGAGAGATGCATCCTGGGAAATCACAGATGCTCACATAAAGTGAATCTGTAATGTAAAAAAAAAACCCTCTGGGGATACTTCCCTTTGGAGGGGGAAGCCTCTGGATCCCAACAAGGCTTCCCCGTCCCTCCATTCGAGTATCGGGACTCGGTAGTATTTACCTACTGAGATCCTGCGCAGGCGCATTAGCCGTTCTTTCTTCGGGCTAAGGCAAAAATAGCCGAATCCAATCGATCCGCTCTAGTTGCGGATTTATGCCTGCGCAGTAGAGCGGATAGGATCGGGCTCAGCTATTTTCACCTTAACACGCACGAAGAGCCGTTAGTGCGCATGCGCAGGATCGCGGTAAGTAAATATATCACAGCTTGTCAAGCCTTGTCGAGGCAGCGCTGGATTCCTCCGAGATTCAGAGGATGGGAAAGCCTCGTTGGGACCCTAAGGCTTCCCCCTCCCGAGGTAAGTATTCCACAGAGGGTTGTTTTTTTTTCGTTACAGAGTCTCTTTAAAGCTGAATTATCAATAAGCAAACCTCATTGAAATCCTTACATATAAAGAATGCTATACTTCTCATTTCAGTTATAGAGGTAAAAGATTTATTTCATTGCTGGTTAACTCATATTGATCACAAATGTACGGTAAGGGCTGTAGCACACAATATTCTTTGTAGCTGGCCACAATACATGAATATAGAGCAACAAGTCACTCTTATGTGATCTACCAGTTTGCAGATGCATTAGATAACAGCAGCAAGTGCTATGCGCTGGTACATACAAGCATACATTTATTCCAGTTTAATGAAAGATACAATCAAAACGATAAGCTTGGCCATCAATTGAGCGTGAATTATTCTACCAGCTGCTCAGAAACAACTGAGGAAAAAAAAAATGAGTTTCTCGGTCAATAAGGATTTGATGTGTCTGTAATTATTTAACGTTCCTGCTCATAATAGAGCTTGAGTCTTTGCAAATGACCAATCAGTGTAACTGAACACTATATGGAGCTTGCTGGGAACAGATGATCAGATGGAGAGCCACTGTACACATGTGTACGTTAGTTTGGCATTCCCATCTGATCACTTAGGGCTTGAGCCCCACTAACGCAGTTGTGTTTGTTTTCAGCATCTGTAACATTGATGTTTTGCTGAAAGGCGGACACAACTGCGCAAGTGGGCTCAGGCCCTTACTAATGAGGAAATCAACAGAAAGATTCATTACCCAAAAGGTTGGCCATAAAGCCTTTGTGTACCAGGCATTAGTGACATGTCACAGCTACAAAATCTCATGTTAGCCCGTATGAGGCACTGCAGTTTCAATCAAAGGTAACCTGGAAACCAGTAAAAGCTACCACACTGATTACATTGTACAACATATACATGGCTCAGTCTTGAGCCTCTTCATAGTGAGCATAGCCGCTGGCGTATGTTCTGCCCAGGTTTAAATGACTGAATGGTTCTGAGGCCTCTGTGTCAGAGTCCTTTTCTCCTTCCTCTTCTCCCTCCTCATCATCTTCTTCATCATCATCCTCTTCTTCATCCTCCTCTTCCTCATCATAATATGTACTGGTGTTACCTGATGCCAGATTCTTCCAGTAATTGTCATAGCCAGAAGCACCATTGTCATCGTCATCATCACCTCCAGTCTGCCTACCAAACTTGAGCGTGCGTGCTACAGAGACAACAAAAGACTGCTTTAGTAGAGGATTTCACAATCTCACCATAGCTTTGCATGCTCTTCCTCTAGCATTTAGTAAAGCCTTTACAGAAACTGCTGACTGAAGCTTACTATACACATTTGCATAATCCTCGAGGATACATACAAAGATACATACTACATACTGAAAAACTGCCATAATGCTCTAGCCTTGTAAGTTGTGCAGATAAAAATAACAAGATAAAACACACTTACTAGACATGCTCAAATTCTTTGTTTGTTGAGTCTCATGGCCACATTTAGGGCAGGGGGGCTCCTTGCCCTTCTCTGTCTTGAACACTTTGCTTCGAGCATGATCATCACAGAAACATGCCTGGCAAAATAAAACCAAGTTATTATCCAGTGAATAAAGCCTTTGTGGACTAGAAATAAACTTTTTTATCACTAGTTGGCAATAATAAAACTACAGCCTAACTAAACGCAATACTTTTTTTGTGTTTTCAAAGAACTAAAAAAAAAAGAAACTAAAAAGAAACAACATTTCCCCACTTGGTATACAAACAACAATACTGCAAAAACTGCAGTTATAATCCTCCCCACATTCTAAATCTGACCACAGCTCCCTCCAGCCACTAGCTGGTGCTGTTGAGTTGAATGAAAGCCTATCAAATGTGATTTCAGCCGGGACAGAACAGTGACTGGTATGTAAAAGGTACAAGGATGTTCAGATCACTTGGCACCCAGTGTCTATAGGAGTAAATTATGTCAGAGCACATATTGGATTCTAGGGGTGTTGAGAGTGATCAGCCCCGGTAATAGGCTCAGTCGCATCAGTCCAGGACTACTGCGCATGCGCGGGAGGTCCGCGCATGCACAGAAGAGCCAGACTGGACCCGACAAAGCCTATTACCGAGGTTGATCGCAGTGGAAAGGCAGACCGCGGGAGGACGACGTGGGACTCCCAGGTTTATGCTGCAGGAGGAAGCCGCGGGTGAGTATCAAATTTTCTTTTTAGGTCAGCTCTGGTACACTTTAAGACAGTAAAGGATCAATAATACGCTAATTTTCCAAGTTAGCACGCATATAGCATAGAACTGGGTCAAACAAGACACAGTAGCTACTGACTTGGGCTCAGTTCCAGGTGGCATGTTACTTACATGCAAACTCAGAAAATGAACATATTGATCATCTCTATAAACCAAGCTTTCAAAATGTTTTTCTAACAAACAAAACAAAAAAAGAATAGCTAGTTCTGCTTATCTTAATTCCAGCAGAATGCAGGAGTCATTACTGACAGCCAATTTATCCAGTGGAATGAATGAGGAAAGCAGGGGGCAGAGGTGCGACTCCTAAGTTCCGCTTGAATTAGAATGCTGAATGACTGCTGCTCACAGGAGAGCGTGTGGGCTGTTCTGGGGGCTCATTTCTCATCGGGAAATATCAGGTAAAAAGCAGTGATGAGAATACCCAGGCTTTGTTGCAGACCTGAGGTATACATCCAAGCTTGACTATCTGCATTACATTCGTTAGCTCTCGCCTGTGTTTTTGTGTCTGGTAAATCTGCCATTTTACACATCCTGGTGCTTTTTTGAGTTCTCTGCAGAATAATCTTTAAATGAAGCCCCGGTGGTGGTACTAAACAAAGCTCCATCAACAGGAGAACTATGGAGAGTCTGAGGAGTTGAATCTCCTTATCGCTGGTGAGCAGGTACAGGTTGGGGGGAGTGCCTGAGATAGGAGGTGACGGGCTTTACACCCCTGCTGTGCACTGCATCTAGTGGTGTATGTACCCCCACATAAATGGTGTTTGTACTTTATTTGGAAACTTTGTTTACCTAAAGTGTATCTTTGAATGGTCTAAGGTACAATTCCCCAACCCTGTCATCAAGGCCCACCAACAGCGCATGTTTTGCAGAAAACCACACACAAGTACAGGTGAGGCAATTAGTTTCTCAGCAGACCTCTGAGGATATTCTTAAAACATGTACTGTTGGTGGGCCTTGAGGACAGGGTTGGGGAACACTGGTCTAAGAGATTGGTGAAGATTCTGAAGACAGAGTGCAACTGTGTACTGTTGAGGACATGGTGCAGGGTGGTGCTGGAAGAGATCCAAGTGTCAGACTTAATATGGCACTTGGGTCATGAGGCCTGATGCTGTGCTGGATTAGATGCGGCGGTGGCATGGCCAGTGGCAGCCCAAATGCTCTCTGTTGGACTATGTCCGACATCAGAGGCTGGGGAGAACAACCCACTGTTGGAGCAAGTATGACAGTGGATTGGAAAAGGGTTACATCCTTCAGTAAGCGGTGTACTCACTTTTATTGACAGCGGTTTAGACATTAATGGCTGAGTGTTGAGTTATTTTGATGGGACAACAAATTTTTACTGTTATACAAGCTGCACATTGCCTACTTTAGATGGTAAAATAACGGCATATCTTCAGTGTTGTCCCATCCTCCTCCTCCAGAGGTTTCCCCCATCGTACATTGTGACTATCGGTCTCTGAGGAAGCAGAAGTGCTGCAAACCGGCTGTTAGGCCGTCACACTTGTGCTGCTTTTAATTGTCTGTGCTGGTGATGGTTGGATAATAAATACTCTAAAGAACTGTGGATGGTGCCTCGACTGCTTCTCTGCTGCTTTTCTGTTTCCCCCATCACTCTCCGATCCTCTGTTCCAGCACTGGGACCCCCAAAGTTCCACTAATCTCACCCGCACTGCGCAGGGGGCTTGCATCCGTGCAGTAGCACAATGCCACTGCTCTGGAATGGCAGAAAAAGCAGAGCCCGTTTGGCTCAATGATAGCGTGCAGGTGGGAGTGGTCTGCAGCGACAAGCCCTTGTCAACGGGTTTGCGGGGGTCTCAGCGCTGGAAGAGCATGGAGGACTATGACGGAAGAAGCCTCTGGAGAATCTCTCCTAAGGTAAATACCCAAATTGGGGTGTTTTTTTTCCCCTTCAGGGGCACTTTTAATTATTCCCAAAATCATGGAGAAGTTTATGGTTGCTAGAAAAGGTACTGGTACTTTATGATTACAAATAACACTCACCATTATCTGTGCAATTAGAGCCCTGTATATAACTAGTCACGGAGGAGTTAGCCCAAGATCTGGGATTGTGGACTTTGTGCAGCTCCTGTGTAATAATAACTTCACCTCCACAGGTCAATCTCAAAGAAGCAAACAATGAATATATGGAAATAACACAAGGGTAGCTGCAAAGACCATCTCCTTAGTGCGCCACAGTTATCCCTCCACCAGAGCTGCACAGAGAAAGTCCAAGTTCCAGGATCAGAGACTAGTATTATATGGGACTCTCATTGCAAAGAGACTGTATGAGGGTGGTGAATTGAGAGTTGATTAGCAGAAGATTACCAGTGCACTTAGGGCCGGATTTGTGGGCAGGCCTCCAAGGCACAGGACTAGGGAGACGAAATTAGCCATATACTGTGGGGCGGGTGACAGGTTAACAGTATCTGTCACCCTCCATGTGAAGCGACTACTGTCTGAGCCGCGCGTTTCGGCTCCACAAGTCTGCAGCCGCCCGCCCCGCTTTGCTCTGTGGCTGTCTGCCTGTGACTCACAGCAGGTCAGGAAGGGGCGGCCGCAGTTGCCGGCTACGAGGAAGAGAGGACTAAGGACATTCTTCGGTGGAGTGAGGCTGCTGCCGAGTGAGAGCGAGCCTGCAGCAGCCAACAGGCAGACTCTCGTTTCGAAGTCCCAGGCAGCACAGCTTCATGTACACTTGAGGAAGGGGGAAACCCCGAAACATGTCGTGTTTGCTACTAATTTGATAAACGCAAGTTTATACGCCAGTTGAGTGCCCCCTTCATTTCTATTTGTATCTGCTGTGGCGGAGTGGTGATCCGCAGAGGGATTGTGCACCGGCAGACCAGGTGACATACCTGGAGTTGAAACCAAGCTCAGCAACCCCCTTATTTGCAGCACAGCTTCTACTGACAGGCAGCGGGCGCATCTCTCAGCCCGGCTCCGCTGTCAATCAACGTGATGATACTATGCCACGTGACTTCAGCCTAAGCCAGGAGTGTGAAGTGTATGGGGAGGTCTTGCGGTGCCGCTGGGGCTGATGGTGGATTAATAAGAGAGCCCCAGTGCACAAGCACTGACCCCATTTCGTGCTAAAAGAAGTTTATCTGCTATGCACAGTCTTCAGGGTGTCTCCTCCTTCAGGCTGCTATAAACGAAAGTAAGTCAACTTAACATTTCCTGCATATAAACACCACAAGGCTCCACCCTTTAGAAACTAAATGTTATTTTAAAATGAAATTATATGGGGGGCTTCTTACCAGTCCCCATCCTCTGTCTCTCTGTCTTGCTCAGTCGCACTTAACTGCGCATGTGTAGTTTTGCCATGAGTCCTCAACCAATCGATGGCATGGAGCGTCCGGCGCAAGCACGGTTCATTAAGACTGTAACTATGCTTGTGCGCAAGTCTCCAAGTCACAGGCTTTCTAACTGTGGCCCTTCCACTCTGCCATGTGACTGGGCTGGATCGCGGACTCCTCTGTGGAAGAATGGAGGCGATCAGGAGAGCGGCGATCAAGCGGACGGACTACAGGGGGCTGGAGGAAGCCCCAAGTATAAAACGGTTTCCTTTAAAATGTCCCTTAGACTGGAAAAAGTTTTGTATTTTACCTACCTGGAGTTCCTCCATCCCCTCATAGCCTTACAGGTCCCTAGTTTTCCTCTGTGTAGTGTCGCTGTCTCCTTCCGAAAGCTTGCCCATTAGACCAGTAGTGAGCTACTGCACATGCGTGGCCCAGGCTGTGTACCTCCTTAATTGTGCTCCTGCCACTGGGTGCATTCTGCGCATGAATAGAATGCTCCTAGCCAAGGGAGCACGATCAAGGAAATGTGTGACCTGGCCCACACATGCGCAGTAGCCCACGACTTGTGATCTTTTAGGCGGAGAGTGACAAAACAGAATGGACCAGGCAGGAACCAAGGGACTTGTAAGGCTATGAGGGTCTGAAAGAAGCCTCAGGTAAGGTAAGTTTACTTTAAATTCACACCAGCTGATGGAGGTGCCACTTTTTTTTCTGGGAATAGGGATGAGTGTTTCAATTGGTACCGCTGTTCTCATTGGTTCTGAACAGAACTCATATTGAACCTGATGTACACAGCGGAGGGTTGGTTAACTTGTCTTTGTCACCACCTCTGTGTGCTGCATTCGACGTTGCATTTTTGCTCTCCTTCTACTTCCAGCTGTGAACAATGGAGTAGCTGGAGAGCTGAAATGCTATGTGGAGGACAGTGCACAGAGGTGGAGACAAGGGTAAGTTAACTGACCCTCTGCAGTGCGCATCAAGTTAAATTTGAGTTCTATTTTAAAGCATTCAGAACAGATGTACCAAATGTAATATGTATCCCTAGTTGCGAGCATGATTTCACATCACACCATGGAGAGGACAGAACATTTGCTGGATGGAGCATTAAAGGGGTCCCAGTGCAGCAACAGAGGGGCCCCAAGCAAAGCAAAACAGAGGAGCCATCTACCTTATGGGTATTGGTAAGAAGCCCCCAGGTATGGCTACTTTAAAATAAAGAAGTGAAACTTTACTTACCTGGGTCCCTTAGAAATCTATCTGTCCCATTGCTGAAGTTCCACTGTCCTGCAGGCTGCTGCTGTCCCATCTGTAAGATCGCTCACCCCCAGATGCGTTGTGGGCTTCTGTGCATGTGTGGACCCGTGGCTCTTGTGATCGTGCTCCCATGAATAGATGAGTTTTGCGCTTTCTCAGTTTACATTTTTGCGAACCGTGCAAGCACAGAATGCTCCCAGCTATGGGAGCATGATTACAATAGGCGTGCATGTGCACAAGTTTGCGACCCATGGGGGGGGGGGGGGGGGGGGAGGAGGGGAGTGGTTAGCGATCTTACAGCGGGGACAGCGGCATAGGACAGTGAAACTGTAGCACTGGAGCAGATAGACTTCTAGGGACTGTAAGAAGTCTAATTGAGTAAAGCTTCACATCTTTAGTTTACATATTCTGACAGAGATCCAGTTGGGACGGCTTGATGCTCACGCTCCTGTGCACTGGGCATGCGCATGCTAACAAGCTGCACATACCAAATGCATAGAAGCTTGTTGGTTGGGGGGGCGGTTGGTGACAGTGGGCCTTGGGTGGAGAAAAGTACAAATTCAGCCCTGAGTGCACTGCTGTGAAGCTGCACTCCTTGAGGTGTCAAAACCACCACCATTAAAGAGGATCCGAGATGAACTTTTACTCATTGCATAATTGTGTTCCTTTCATATAGTTTATAGGGCATTCCTCAAGCCAAAAACTTTGTTTTATTTTGTTTTAATACTTTAATTCCCTATAAACTAAACAAGCCTCGCCCACAGCTCCTTTTGTGCCTTGGCACTGTAGCAAGGGCTTATGGAAGCTCAGTCTGGGCAGGAGGAGGAGGAGGTTACTAGCCATTGATTTCAGAGGCAGAGGGGAGAAGGGAGGAGGAGGAGAGGGGACTGAATTTACACACAGGCAAGCTGATAGCATCTCCAGCCCTCAGCCTGTGACAATGTAACAAACAGAACATGGCTGCCCTCATTGTATCACATGAATAAATAATCAAACTTATGAAGCGGTTTGCAGCCAGATTTGCTGTGTAAACTATCTAAACTTTAGATAAGATATATAGACAAGTTACTTGTTATAGTTAGTTTTTCATCTCTGATCCCCTTTAAAGGATTCCTCTGATCGGATGTGGACACAACCCTTGCATCCAAAATGCTTGACTGACTATTTATGTACTTTAAAAGTATCAACCAACTAAGGAGTTCAGCTGCTCTTTAACTACATACTATTACACTGTGAAAAATCACAGTTCTAAAGAGAAACACCAGAATCCTATCCCATAGAGCCATATCGATCCCTGCCATGCACTGAGGAGGACCGACAGTCCGAAACAGGATGTCTGCATGTTGGGTTGATGTGGGTCTGTAAATTTTAGAAGCTATAGGCTTGCTATACACCACAGCAGTTCTAGATGTAAGCCTGGCTTCAGGGGCATAAAGAGATCATTTTCATAGTCAGCAGTCATGCATTGTGGAAGACCACAACCGCTCACTTAAAGCGGAATTCTAGCAAATACCTTCTGTTTTAAGAAGGTCAAATTACACTGAGTTCTAAAGAGGTTAGACAGGCAAGGTCATACATACTGCACTAGCCCTAAAGTTATTTGTTATAATTCGACTTAGGGTGGGCTATTAGTTATGGTAAGTATAGACCCTTCTCTATTGGCTACAAAAAAATTCAGGGCTGTGGAGTCGGTCCAAAAATCCACTGACTCCTCAGTTTAGGATTCCACCGACTCCTCGACTCAGACTCCTCTAATTTGCAGATTACAATTTTGTTGATTAACAGTATGTAACGTGAAATTCGTCTCTTAACTGCCAACGCTTAGGAATTTTACAAGACAACTGAAGTGAGAAGGATATGTAGACTACTATATTTATTCCCTTTAGACTAAAACTAGTCCTTGGTAAGAGTACTTGTAAAAGGTACAGACCAGAACAAAAAACATCTATCAGGCCCTAGGCAATGTAACTGTGGGTACATGTAAGAGTGATGTGCAGGTACTCTGCAGGGGAATGAGGAGATTCTTCCTCTATTACACATTCTTCATGCACAATCTGAACAAGGTTTATGGGTGACAGACACCTCTCTGTTCAATGTGCACAACATTCTCAGTGGATTCCCTGCAGCTCTGTGGGGAGTGCATATGTAGAGTATAGTACTACTTTGTACCAAATTAACCTGAGACAGATGAAATTAAAGTTTTATACATACCTGGGGCTTCCTCCAGCCCCCTTCAGGCTAATCAGTCCCTCGCTGTCCTCCTTTGCCACCTGGATCTTCTGCTATGAGTCCAGGTACTTGAGTCAGTCTGGTGTAGTGCGCATGCACACACTCCGCCGCCGGGACGTACTATACCTGCACAGCACTATTGCGCAGGTGCAGAATGCTCCTGGCTGTGGAAGCGGCACGTAGCCAAACTGCTCTGACTGGCTGAATTGCCTGGGGATAAGGAGGAGTTCCAGGTGGTGAAGGAGGACAGCGAGGGACTGATTAGCCTGAAGGGGGTTGGAAGAAGCCCCAGGTATGTATAACACTCTTCTTTTAATCCGTCTCAGATACCCTTTAATTTGTAGTCACCAAACCAAATTTTAACAACATATCAAATTATTTGATTTCATGAGCAAAGAGAGTGCATAAATTTGCATAAACCAGCATCAACACAGAATTATTTCCATCTCATTGACCATCTCTATTAGTGACACACATGTGTAGTGGCTACACATCAGGCTTTATACTTACAGCATAGATGTTATTTAGTATATATGAGAGATTCCTGTGTAGACATCATATATACTGTACAGTCCCAATCAGATGTGTATATCTGACTTTAAAAATACGGGGACTGCTTTATTGAAGCAGCACAAGTAACTAATTTTGATTGGTTTATTTCATTTTTGTGGACTGAGCACAGCTATTACTGTATATATACATTATTTTTAATGACTATTATCTGAGAAATAGAACATTATCATATTTTCTATTTTAATTACAGTTACAAATTCATTAGGAGTCGGAGCATTTTTTCCCAACTCCAGGCACCCAAAATTGCACTCCACAGCCCTGAAAAAATATCTGATATGTAATACAAGAACAGAAAAATGGAACACACAAGTAAAAATATACAATTCAAATCAAAAATGATTTTACAGAAACATTACCATAATTTGTCAAGGCAGAATTATATGGGTTGACTAGATTGTTTTTAGACATGCAAACTCCATTTATTTCACCTTCACCTATGAATGAACGACTCAATGATCTCTGAGAAAATATGCAGCCCCTGAGTGATGTGCTTTTGCAGTCATCATTCAGATAAGTTCCTCAGTTAAGCAATGAAGGATGACACCCTTGATACAAGACAAAAAAAAATGGCATTTCCTACTCTGCCAATACATCAGATTTTAGTGAAGGATTTATCCGGGCCATGGCATATGCAAAAGAAAATTAAAGTGATATTGTGTCAAACCTGACGCGGATAAAGTTCACTAAAAGGCTGTATTTGGTACAGGATTTATCAAACTCCATATAGGGCTTGTTTACTAAAATGAGGTTATTGGGAGCGGTGATAGGTCACTCTGCGGTAAGTAGCACTTGTTTCAAGTCAGGTGCACAGATATGTGGCATGCTACCTATCTAACCGCATAATTACAGCCAGCCTCTGCTCCAATGTAGAGCTAAAAAATGGTGTAGAGGGCAGAAGGGAGTGTGGCTATACTCCTCCTAAAAGCATCAGATAAAGAAGAGTTTTGGTAGCTCTCTATAGATTTGTTTTTGAAAATAAGTGCTGTAAGGAGGATAAGGGCTGTGGAACCAACACATAAATCCTTTGACTCAAACACCAACTTCTTAGTTACTCCTATTTTTACTACACCGATTGATTTTCTATGACCGATTGAAAGGATGCAAAATGCAAGGCATTTCTTCATTTCCAAAGGTCAGTAATATGAAGACGGTATTAGCTTTTGGGAACAAACTCAAGAACTATTGGAAAGGAAGATGGTGCTGCCCTAAAGGGCCTAGGCTTTCCAAGGCAATCACTGCCAACATGAAAGAGGATATAGCTTAACTTTATAGTGCAATATAGAGCAGCAGTAAAGAGGTGATGGAAGGCAGAGGGAAGCTCCTGTGTATCTTATTGCCGAGTACTCAGGTAGCATGCAAAATATGCTGCTAAAGTACAGCCCTGGGAAGGATATGTACAGAGTTTGTCAGGCTCTAGGCAGGTACCTAGGTTACCTTTGGTGATCCAACTGCAGGTACATCTGTAAGTGATGTGTAATTAAACTAGCAGGTGCAAGTCCACGTTAACACAGGTGTACCAAAGTCTGTCCTATTCAGGTCAAGTACACCAGAGTTCTCCAACCCTGTCCTCGAAGCCTACCACCAACAGTACATGTTTTGCAGGTAACCACACATAATTAAAGGTGAGGTAATTAGCGTTCCAGCAGAAATACCTCTGTGGATTTCCACAAACATGCACTGTTGGTGGGCCTTGAGTACAGAGTTGGGGAACACTGCTGAGTATGCAGTTCTGATTCATAAAATGTATATGATATATGGTTTGACACTTTACTGTGTATGTTTAGACTTCTTAAACTTGGCTTATTGACTGGCTGGTATACTGATTTCCCTGGGAAAGATCTTATTTACAAGCAGAATTTGTAAAAAAGTGTAAATGTTTCTTGATTTCCCTGCATAAGTGAATGGTAAATTAAAAAAAAGTGTTTACCGTAAACATTGATTTAGGTTTTTTTTTTTTTCAATGAACATAAAGAAAAAAAAAATCTCAGTCTTACCTTGCAACGTAGGCATGAATGCTGCCCAAGACGATTGCAGGAAGCACCTGTTAAAAATAAATTATATCTACATCAATAAATAACAAAAAAACATAGGGACATTCTTACCACACACATCACAAACCTGTATGCTATGTTCTCAGACCCTTTTCATGTCACATTGTTAAAGTGTTTTTATTGTGGGCTTTGTGCACATTGATATAATTTTAAGATTAATGACATCTACTGGGAATCAAACATTCTGAACAAACCTGTCTATCTACTCTAAAGTGTTTGAAAATCCACTGACTACCCTGTCTGTCTTTATTGTCTACAACAGACTTACATTTAAAGGTTTCTGCCTCTAAGACCTGACAGCTTGCCTGGTGTTCAAACTGGTCATCCTCGCACAGGAAGTTGTAACAGAAGGAGCAGCTGAATATTCTGCCACCTGCACAACACAACAAACACAGAAGTAAGCATACATGAATTAACTGAAACCTAGTATATGAGAATTCTAATAAAGCATTTATGCAATGAAAACCATTTGGTGATCAGTGGGTACAATGCATTTGTATGTGCTGCGACAGAATGGACAGTTGCCCAATATACTGTGGGCAGATTAAGCAAAAACAAGGGTGCAAAAATGGTACAAATGTGGTAGATCTACTCTGAGTGACAAATCACAAATATTTTATCTAGCTACTGCTCCTACTTTGCTTCAATTTTCAATGTGCTGGTTTTGAGAAATCGGACCCATAGGTAGTCTGCAAGGAGAAGAATTTCCAACTGCGCTGTACATACAGTCATGTGACCAGGAGAGCCTCTGCAGATTTCAGCTGAATGTAACCATAACAACTCACCGCAGCACATGGTACAGCCCTGGCCTCAAAAAAGGCTTTCTTAACCTTCTGGGGACATCCTAACGCCAATGGGCGTGACCAAGGCGGCAGCCTCAGGACCGCCTAACGCCAATTGGGGTCAAGTCCTGGGGCGGGGACTTGCAGGAGATTGCGCACGCATCTCCGCATGAATGACGGAGCTCCGCCATCAGCCGAAACCGCCGTCTATTATAGCCGTACAGCGCTGCGATCTATGGCAGTGCTGTCACACAGCTGTCCCCCTGGGAGACATGACAGTGCTGAAGCCTATGACAGCCGATCACGCTGATTGGCTGGCGGGGGGAGGGAGGGAGAATTACAAAAAGAAAAAAAATTGTATAAAAAAGGAGCGATCATAGAAAGGGGGTGGGGGGAGGGGGGGAATCACTTGTGTACTGAGTTGTGTGACCCTGCAGCGAGGCCTTAAAGCTGTAGTGGCCCATTTTGTAAAAAATGGTCTGGTCGTTGGGGGGTTTAAACCCATGGTCCTCAAGTGGTTTTAATGGCTGGCAGTTAGATTCAGACCCGAGAGCGGTAGATTTCTGGGAGGAATAGAGAGTGAAAAGAATTATGAACAGAACAGATCAAAACCTTTACAGCACCTCTGCCGATCCCTCAATGGCAGTTCTTTCAAACAGGGCTGTGGAGTCGTTACAAAAATCTTCCGACTCCAACTCCTCAGTTTCTGAAACCACAACTCCGACTCCAACTCCGGGTACCCAAAATGGCTCCGACTCTGACTCCTTAGTCTAATATACTTAACAGGGCTGTGGATTTTGTACAAAAATCACAAAACTCAGACTCCTCAGTTTATGAAATCAACAACTCCAACTCCGGATGCCCAAAATTGCCCCGACTCCGACTCCACTGCCCTGCTTTCAAATGAGACATTTTATGTCTCGAGCTTCAAGATAACATACTCCCTGATGCCCATGCTACCACCCATTGCCCTAATGTGCAGAAACACAAACCCCAAAAGACATATGATGGCACGGGCTTATACACTTTTAAACACGTATGAGTCACTGGATCTCTTAAAATTTTCTGCAAAAATACCTTCATCAGCTATAACAGGAGTAACTGTTATTAGAATCTCATCCAGCAACTCCTGTCCAGTTACTCCTGTGATAGCCTGATGAAGCAGGCACAGACCTGTGAAATGCATTGCAAATTTTGGAGTTACGAATAAAGATTTTTCTGCTGATAATTGACTGTTTTGAGTCACTACCTCCCTTCTTAAACTGTTTTTAAATAGGTTACTCTATTTCTGGTGCATCTGTTCAAATACTAATTCAACATTTGTTTCTCATTTGCACTTTCAATAAATTGATATTGAAACAAAAAACACAAAAATAAAATCTCCCCTTGAGTAAAATGTGCTATAAATAACTTTTCTATGTTGCTGTCACTTATAGTGGGTACAGTAGTAGAAATCTGAAATTCTTTATTTTCAAAAGCACTTATTGAATGGCAGTTGCTCAGTCCAATTGCAAGAATAGTGTCCAAACAGGTAGGAGGGGTGGCCTGCATCTTTGTATAGATCCTTCCTAGGGAGGGCTTTTGTTAAGAATAAATAAAATGCTGTGAATCCCCCATGAGGAGATGGACTAGTCAAAAACCTGTCCGTTCCTTCACATTTCTACTCACTACTGTGACATCAACATAAGAAAACAATTTACAGCTCAGGAGGAAACATACTTATTTGTATGTGTTAACAAGTATTTTAAATCTTAATCGCTATAGTGATCCTTTAAAGGGTATGTCCGCGCTATTACAAAAATCCTCCTGCCCGGGGCTTCCTGTAGCCCCTTGCAGCTGACACGCCGCATCTCCAGCCCGGGGTCCCCGGCGGTGCACCTACTGCGTTGCTGTCAAGCCTACGTTGTCTGGAGTGTACTGCGCAGGTATCTTCGGGCCGGAGGCTGAGAGCTGAGCTGCGGCATAGAACATGTCGCCTGCAAGGGGCTGGAGGAACCCTCAGGTAAGTAGATTTTTTTTTTTTTTTTTTTTTTTTTAATAATAGCTTGGACATTCCCTTTAACATCATATATCCACTGACAAGTGGATACAATCGAGAAAATGAAAACCACTAACAGTCAATGAATATACATTAATTCTGAGTTGGTCATTGTACATTAGTACTTTTTCACTTCCCGGGCCAGTGAAGCATTGCACGCTTAGAGGAATTTTCTGCTCAGCATTACTTTGGCTGGAGCTGGATTTTCACTCTAAGAATTGCAGAACAAAAATGTATAATCACATTGCAAGCTAAATCTATAAGCCTTAGAGTTTTAAAAAGCAGCTGTATCTTTAAAAGCAGCAGGCAGAGCTGAGGAAAGGATTTCTGCTCTCCAGCGTACAACTGTTATGTTTCTAATCTGCAACAACATTTTTGTCAGAAAAGTGCTGACTAGGAATTGAAGAACAAGTCAATTCGCAAAGCAACCACCCGCTTTTGAAAGAAAAAATTAACAATGGAAGATGTCCATAGAGAGCGAGTGCTATTTTCCAGCTGCACTATGTACTTTACAAGCTACTCATAACATTTTACCTCACAGAATTTAAGAGCAGAGCTGGCAAAAGCCATTAGCTAAAGTTCTGCTCACCTGTACTTTAGCAAAATGCCTTATTAATCTTTTCACTGCTGGTCTAGAATCCATTAGGCCACCATGACTGGGATATCCGAAACGGTAGACAGAGCGAGGATAGTTACAGCTGTTTATGTACCAGTTGGAGAGAATTTCTCCAAAATCCAATAAGCAGGTACTATCCTTCCTCACTAAACTGTAAAATCCAGGCTTCAAACAAAATATCTTCTGCATGGATAAGGAAATGATTTAAATTCAAAGCAAACATGTTTGAACCAGTTTATATTTTCTAACTCTTCTATAGTGATGAGTACACTACTATGCTAATCAGTCCTCCGAGGAAGCAGAATGAAAGCCGCATCTACACACGTAGATGCGGCCGCGATGCTCCTTATCAATCGAGCCGCTGATGCGGCTCGATTGATAAGATCCAACAGGACGGATCTTGCTTCCGCCAATTCCCTGCTCGCTCCCCACGAGGGGACAATGGCAGGGAATCGAGCGGAAGATAAGCGGCGCGCCGGCGGGGACGAGCGAGGAATTGAATGCGGCGCACGCGCGGTGAGCGGGGACGCGGCGGGTACGCGGAAGAGGCGATCCGGCGGCTAATCGAGCCGCCGGATCGCAGCCTCATCTACGCGTGTAGATGAGGCTTTTCGGACTAACAAAAGCAGATTCCAACAGCTTCCAGATGCCCAGCAGCTGTGTTTGGGCCCTTTCACATGGGCAGCTGACAAATAGTGAAGTCACCGCCTATCAGCTGCTCTGCTACACCAGCTGGGCACTTGTTAGCACCCCGATAACGGTGCTAGACAGGCAGCCCCCTCCCGGAGTGAAATCTGAGCTCGGCTCAACATGTCGCAGCCCTACGCCGCCCAGTAACACCATAAGGCAGAAACACTAGCATTGCGGAAAACGCTAGTGATGCTGCTAATGAAAGTCTATAGCCGGCATGTAAAGACACATATATATGCATTTTACAGTGCGACTTTTTGAAAATGCACAACTTACTGCATTATTTTCAAAAATGTATGCAAAACACACATAATGTATTTCAATGGAGACTTAGAGGAATGCGTTTTGCCAGGGCTGTGGAGTTGGAGTCTAAGCAATTTTTGGGTACCCCGGAGTTGGAGGTTTCATAATCTGAGGAGTCGAAGTTGGAGTTGGATGAAATTTGTACTGGTGTATTTTTACATATACCCATGCTGGGTGGGAGAAATATCTCTGTAAATGACATATATTAGATTATTTTTTACACACAATTGTCCATTTACAGAGAGATTTCTCCCACCCAGCATGGGTATGTGTAAAAATACACCCCAAAACACATTATACTACTTCTCCTGAGTACGGCATTACGACATGTGTGACACTTTTTTGCAGCCTAGGTGTGCTAAGTGGCCCAACGTCCTATTCACAGGTCATTTTGAGGCATTTGTTTTCTAGACTACTCCTCACAGTTTAGGGACCCTAAAATGCCAGGGCAGTATAGGAACGCCACAAGTGACCCCATTTTAGAAAGAAGACACCCCAAGGTATTCCGTTAGGTGTATGGTGAGTTCATAGAAGATCTTATTTTAGTTAGTGAAGATCTTATTTTAGTTAGTGAAAAATGAAACTTTGTGAAAAAACAATAAAAATCAATTTCCGCTAACTTTTGACAAAAAATAAAATCTTCTATGAACGCTTCATACAACTAACAGAATACCTTGGGTGTCTTTTTTCTAAAAAGGGGTCACTTGTGGAGTTCCTATACTGCCCTGGTATTTTACGGGCCCAAAACCGTGAGTAGTCTGGAAACCAAATGTCCTAAAATGACTGTTCAGGGGTATAAGCATCTGAAAATTTTGATGGCAGGTGGTCTATGAGGGGGCGAATTTTGTGGAACCGGTCATAAGCAGGGTGGCCTCTTACATGACAGGTTGTATTGGGCCTGATCTGATGGATAGGAGTGCTAGGGGGGTGACAGGAGGTGATTGATGGGTGTCTCGGGGGGTGGTTAGAGGGGAAAATAGATGCAATCAATGCACTGGGGAGGTGATCGGAAGGGGGTCTGAGGGGGATCTGAGGGTTTGGCCGAGTGATCAGGAGCCCACACGGGGCAAATTAGGGCCTGATTTGATGAGTAGGTGTGTCAGGGGGTGACAGGAGGTCATTGATGGGTGTCTCAAGGTGTGATTAGTGGGGGGAATAGATGCAAGCAATGCACTGGCGAGGTGATCAGGGCTGAGGTCTGAGGGCGTTCTGAGGGTGTGGGCGGATGATTGGGTGCCCTAGGGGCAGATAGGGGTCTAATCTGATGAGTAGCAGTAACAGGGGCTGATTGATGGGTGATCAGATGGCAGAACAGATGTAAACAATGCACTTTGGAGGTGATCTGAGGGTAGGTCTGGGGCAATCTGATGGTGTGGGTGGGTGATCAGATTGCCCGCAAGGGGCAGGTTAGGGGCTGATTGATGGGTGGCAGTGACAGGGGGTGATTGATGGGTGGCAGTGAATGGGGGTGATTGATGGGTGATTAATAGGTGATTGACAGGTGATCAGTGGGTTATTACAGGGAAGAACAGATGTAAATATTGCACTGGCGAATTGATAAGGGGGGGGGGGGTCTGAGGGCAATCTAAGCGTGTGGGGCGGGTGATTGGGTGCCCGCAAGGGGCAGATTAGGGTCTATTCTGATGGGTAACAGTGACAGGTGGTGATAGGGGGTGATTGATGGGTAATTAGTGGGTGTTTACAGGAGAGAACAGATGTAAACACTGCACTTGGGAGGTGATCTGATGTCGGATCTGCGGGCGATCTATTGGTTTGGGTGGGTGATCAGATTGCCCGCAAGGGGCAGGTTAGGGGCTGATTGATGGGTGGCAGTGACAGGGAGTGATTGATGGGTGGCAGTGACAGGGGGTGATTGACAGGTGATCAGTGGGTTATTACAGGGAAGAACGGATGTAAATAATGCACTGGTGAATTGATAAGGAGGGGTCTGAGGGCAATCTGAGCATGTGGGCGGGTGATTGGGTGCCCACAAGGGGCAGATTAGGGTCTAATCTGATGGCTAACAGTGACAGGTGGTGATAGGGGGTGATTGATGGGTAATTAGTGGGTGTTTAGGTTAGAGAACAGATGTAAACACTGCACTTGGGAGGTGATCTGATGTCGGATCTGCGGGCGATCTGTTGGTGTGGGTGGGCGATCAGATTGCCCGCAAGGGGCAGGTTAGGGGCTGATTGATAGGTGGCAGTGACAGGGGGTGATTGATAGGTGATCAGGGGGGATAGATGCATACAGTACACACGGGGGGAGGGGGTGATCAGGAGTACCCAGGGGGCAGTTTAGGGACTAAAAATAAATAAATTGCGTTGACAGATAGTGACAGGGAGTGATTGATGGGTGATTAGGGGGTTGATTGTGTGCAAACAGTGGTCTGGGGGGGGGTTCTAAGGGGTGCTGTGGGCGATCAGGGGGCAGATCAGTGTGTTTGGGTGCAGACTAGGGTGGCTGCAGCCTGCCCTGGTGGTCCCTCGGACACTGGGACCACCAGGGTAGGAGGCAGCCTGTATAATACACTTTGTAAACATTACAAAGCGTATTATACGCTTCCTATCCGGTGATCGTCGGGTTAACAACCCGCCGGCGCTTCCGATTGGCCGGCGGGTTGACGTCACGGGTGGGCGGAGCCTATTGCCAGCGGATGCGCGCGCATACCACCGCGCGATCCCCGGCAAAACAGTGCCCCAGGACCTGATGCCATTCTGCGTTACGTGGTCCTGGGGCTGACCCTTTGCCGCCGCCAATATGAAGTAGGCGGTCGGCAAGTGGTTAAAGGAATCGTCAGGCAAAAAACACTTACCTGGGGCTTCTACCAGCCCAATGCAACCAACCTGTGCCCTAGTAGTCACTCACTGCTGCTGTTCAGTCCCCTGCCGCCAGCTAGTTTCGTTTTTGCTGACCTCAGGGTCGACGGGCCGAATTGCGTACATTTTTACGCATTCCCGCTGGTGCAGGAACATTAACGCATACATTTTTACGTGTTAGTGGTGCAATGCGTAAATTTTTACGCGTTGCATCACTAACGCGCAAAAACGTATGCATTACGTTTATTCCTTTAAAGTAAACCAGAGCTGAAGAATCAATACTTACCCCGGACTTCCTCCAGTCCGCATAAGCACCTCTGGGTCCCTTGCCGTCCTCCCAGGGTTCTGCCGTTCAGTCACGATCAGCCCCGGTAACAGGCTCAGTCTCGTCAGTCGTGGCCTTCTGCACATGTATGGGAGGTCCTGAGGGACTGAGCCTGTTACCGGGGCGGATAGTGGCTGAACAGCAGACCGCAGGAGGACCGCGAGGGACTCACACGTGCTTATGGGGCTGGAGTAAGCTCCGGGTAAGTATTGATTGGCCTCCTGGCCGCAATAGCAGCATAGGGGGCGATATACAGGCTGGGAACGCGAACAATCACTCGCGTTCCCATGCCTGTCGGCCGGTGATGGGCAAAAAAGAAGGGTTCGCCGGCGAGTCCTGGACCATCGGAGCGGGGCTGCGAGGGCACCGATTGGCTGCAGGGGGCTGAGGGAAGCCCCAGGTGAGTTAATCTCATTTTTTTTTACTTGACTTTAGGTTCACTTTAAAGAGAGTCTGAGGCTAGATTCACAGTGGGACGGTGCGTTTTGATGCAACGTTAAAGTCGCAACGCAAACTTACAACGTAACGTGCCAAAAAAGTTGCAACGCTGCATTACCATCGCATACAGTAGATACAGTAGAGAATACAGGCAATTAAAGGTATGCTTCCAAGTCATTACTGAGCATGTGAAAAGTCTAAACGCAGCTAATAACATGTATAATGCACTGCATGCAGTACTTTCACTTAACATGCAGCGTAAGACACCAACGCAACGTGTGCACTGTGAACGGGGCATTGATTTTTTTTCATTGCAGTGCGTTATTCTGCGTTAAATGTTGTTTTAACGTGCAACTTTAATGTCCCACTGTGAACTTAGCCTGAAGCCTTTTAAAAATCTTTTTATTAGACATTTATGTAAAGCAGTATCAGCCTAGCTAAAATGCTGCATTCCCATTCGGCAGAACGAGGTAAACCTCCCCAAACACCGGGGCAAAATTCCACGACTTTCCAGGCCGTGGATTTTGCTGCCTGGGGAGGCAGAGCTTAGCACTGTAGCTCTGCCTCCATTCGTGTCAATCTCCGCCTCTCTCAGTTATAGAAGACAGAGGGGCGGGGGAGAGTCGGCGATGAGCGGGGATTGATGCAAGTAGAGGTAGAGCTACAGCATAAAGCTCTGCCTCTACACGGAAGCACTCCCCGAATTTTGCCCCGGGGATTTGGGGGGGGGGGGGGGTTTAATTACCCCGTTTTGCTGCGGGAATGCTGCGTTTTAGCTAAGCTGATACTGCTTTACATAAATGTCTAATAAAAAGAACGGAGCTGCTAGGGAGGATGGTGAAGGACCCCATGCACCTCATGGGGCTTGAGGAAGCTAACGGTAAGTACAAATGCAGCAATTCAAGCCATCTTAGGTTTCCTTTGTTTTAACGTGCAACTTTAACGTCCCACTGTGAACTTCGCCTGAAGCCTTTTAAAAATCCTCTTTTAGAATCCTTCCAGGTAGACTAGCCAGCCGTGCTCTTCTGTGCATGCGCAGCTGTGCCACGTGCACACCCCCCCCCCCCCCCCCCTTCCCCGTAGTGCTCTTGTTCCTGGAATAGTTCTGTGCAGTAGTACATGTATATGTGGTTGAAGATTCTTAACATCAAAATACTATTCAGATTGGCAGAGAAACTCCCACACTGTAAGTAATTGGCAGTTGAAAGTCACCCCTTATGATTCAATAATGATATGACACACCATGGTCCCAGACTGCTCGTTCACATTCAATACATTCCGCTGAAGCGAGGGGACAGCTGCAAGCATGGACACTCAGACACTTCCTGCCGTGACACACCCAGGCCTCGCAGAAATCACAAATAGCGCCCTGGAAACAAAACAGAAAGGTCTGAATAGAGAACACAACTACCCGGATAACTTACATGGTGAATTATCGGAGCAAATTATTATTATTGATTTATAAAGCGCCAACTTATTCCATGGCACTGTACAAAGTAAGAAACAAACATGGGGTGCATAATAAAACAGATAACGTTGTACACAAATATACCGCATTCAGAATCGGTACTAAATACTGGGCAGGCAGTGACAAATATGAATGTGTAATAAATTCCATGACAAAAGGTGAGAGAGTACTGCCCTTGCAAGCTTACAATCTAAATGCAGATAAGGTACTGAAAAGTATGCTTACCATAAGTGAAAATGAGACCCTTTTGTGATGATTCTAATGTTTTTTCAATAACAGCATGCTAGGCATGCAATCAGTAGGGTACCCACAGGGAATATTACAATATTATAAGAAAATAAATAAATAATGTATCCCCTGCCCTAAACTATACATTGGATGTCAGAATTCAGGTTGGTAGCCGCCTACTCCAGTCACCGAGGTTAATGGTGAACTCGAATTTCAAAGAAACATTGAAAGTATCTTTTGGAATCAGCGTAGCCTAGCTTAGAATTTAGTATCGTTAGTTACATGCAAGCAGGCTATTTGTGTTGCGCCAAAAAAGGGTCTTTATGTGTGATTTAATAGGCTCCTTTTCAGACACTAAACAGTATATGTGTTACGGCCAGAACCCGAAGTTTGGCCAGAAGTAGAAGTGGCCGGCCACTTCGGGTTCTGGCCGGCCAATGCGCGAACTGGCCGCTGCGCTGCGGCCAATGTGAGAAATGAAACAATTCCTGTAAGGTTAATGTGATGTTGTGGCCGCAGCGCAGCGGGCAAAATGTATCACACATCTTTACTTTATTCAATGGCATTAAGCCGCCCGGCTTTTTCCTCTGCCTCTCTCTTCCCACCCCCCCCCCCCCCCCCCCGCCTCTCTCTCCCCTTCTCTTATGGGCATTTTATGTTTCATTTCTCACATTGGCCGCAGCGCAGCGGCCAGTTCGCGCATTGGCCGGCCAGAACCCGAAGTGGCCGGGCCACTTCTAGTTCTGGCCAAACTTCGGGTTCTGGCCGTAACATATACACACACACACACTATATACATCATTTCTGCTTTAGCTTTACCAAACATACTTGTGCTTATTGCACCACCTTGTGGTAAGATAAGACAACCACATTAAAAGCGCACATACAGTACTTCACACATGTGAACCTACCTATTTGCACACTAGCAGCTGATTTAAGAAATTGATCAAACTATTTCCAGACTTTCCTTTCCTGTACAGCATGGGTGCCTATTGCAACAATCGTGATCTGCCAGCTGGGTAGATTGCGGTTGGATGCTTAAAGTAGTGAAGCCACAGAGATTGACACTGTGATCTCAGGTTGTGACTGGCTGGTGCTGCACTGTTAGCGTACCGCTCTGGCCAGCCACAATGTGAGCAGTGTCAGTCTCTGTGGCCCCTCATGGCTGTTCACAGGAAGCGAATGAGGGCTGCGATTGTGTCCTTAGCCCATTCCCTCCAGCACTTCCCGCGGCTGTGTTGCAGCATATACTTCTAATGTCCCCAGTCTTCTACATGGCACTGCAACACAGGAGGAGTACAAGTGCACACTTCATTGTTCACCTTCAGCACTGCTTTGGTTGTCTGCTTATGTACGGCTCCATTTCACTTGTTACTGTGCTCGCGCACGGGATCTGGCACAGTTTTTTTTTTATTAATCTGATTGCACTTTCATCTTTAGTTCTGCATGTGGCACTTTATGTATGGAGGTGACTATTGATGGACATGTATACAATTTATATTGTGGATTTGTGATCTGGTTAAATATGCACGAGAGAGAGGAGAGAGAGAGAGAGAGAGAGAGAGAGAGAGAGAGAGAGAGAGAGAGAGAGAGACACAGAGTCTGCTGTACAGTGTCGAGCTTCTCTGCTGCAGAGAAGCAATTTTATATTGCACCCGATTGCCTACATAAAAGCTTTTGGCTCTTTCTATATCCTGGGACGGACTTCGCTCTGCTGCATTCTGAGAACCTCTGTGGCTATAACAGCCATGACAGTTCAATCTCTAGGAAATGGAGGGAAACCGCGAAAACCACAACCCCTCCCAGATGTCACCCTGGGAAGCCAGACCTGTAATGAGCCATTCACATTAACCACCAGTAAAAAATGTCACCGCCTGAGATTCATTTAAAAATGTAAATCAGGAATAGGTAAGATTTTCACAAGTAAACAATGAATAAATAATTTATAAGAGAATATTGTAAAAAAAAAAACAATTTATTCATGAAGTTATATTCATTGGCGTTCCTCTTTACGGTCTTTCCACACTGTACACCCATTACCGTCTCAAAGCAACGGTACCAAAAAGTTGCATTGCACGTTAGATGAGCAGTGCAACCATACAGTGAAGCATATACAGTACAACGAAAGGATGCTTAACTGCAACTGTAAATGCACGTTTTCCGGTAAACGCACAGTATGCTGTGCATTCCTCAGATGGGACCCACCGCAGCCAATATGAGAATACCATAGAAACATCTTTGCATCACATTGTGATATTAACCTTAACCTACTTGGCTACTACAGAGCTTTGCCACCTCAAGCACAGGCTGCTAAATGGTGGAGATACGGATGAGCCCCAAAAAGTCTTCATGTCTGGCCGGACTTCCTGGTTCAGAGGACCAACCATGCCCTTTGCAGACTATGCCATGCCTCTTCCATGCCACCTACATCTTCAACCATCAACTTTGGAACTAATTGCAATGATTGGGGTTAACTGATGAGAAACACATCAACTTATCTCAAATTAGGACCTGTGCTTCCAAAAGATGCACTTTGAAGTTTGTAGTGTAGTGGTTACTGTATTTTTGCGGACTATAAGACACACCTAGGTTTAGAGGGCAAAAAATCACGGTGAAAAAAAATACTAAACCTGGTGTGTCTATAGTGCAAGGGCGTCTTGTGGACATTCTCCCCCCATGCTGTCTCCATCTACTTTGCCCAGTAACACTAACCCCAGATGCCCCACCAATAACTCTACACTACGCTAACCCCTGATGTCCCCCCCCCCCCCCCCCCAATTACACTGCACTACACTATGCTAACCCCTGATGCCCCACCAATTACACTGCACTACACTATGCTAACACCTGATGCCCCACCAATTACACTGCACTACACTATGCTATCCCCTGATGCCCCACCAATTATACTACACTATGCTAACTCTTGATGTCTCACCAATTACACACCACTGCACTATGCTAACCCCCGATGCCCACCAACGACACTACACTATGCAAACTCCTGATGCCCAACAGCTATGCTACAATGCACTCATCTAACCCTTTCTGCTCCCATTCCCAGCTACACTACACTAACCCCTGCAGCTACAATGACTACTCTGCAACTGCCACTGTTAAGCCTGAAGCACTAGGCAGACAGGCTAGTAGTAGTGGCTAAGCTGCATTGGGCTGAAGCAGAGCCTGCGACAGAGAAAGCACAGCAGGACCAGGCAGATAAAGCATACAGACAGACTGTATACAGCACAGAGCACAACGTCCTGTTAAAGCCAGTCTAGCTTCACAGACAGCTCTTAGCTGCAATCTGATCTTTGCGGTCATTGCTGGTGTTACTGCCGATCTTGCTGTCTGATGCCATGGGAGTTTAACCACTTAAGTACCAGCAGTCTCTGCCCCCTTAAAGGATACACCCAAAAAAACAAAAAAGGATCCACTTACCTGGGTCTTCCTCCAGCCCGTGGCGGCCGTCCTGCGCCCTAGTTCTAGCGCCTGCGCAGTGCGGTCCCGATGACGTCAAAGAGACCACATGACCTGCGCGGTGGAGCGCAGAAGAAGCAGACCCGGAAACAGACCTGGCCAGGTCGGCTGTGCCAGTGGAGAAGACCGGTAGCCACCGGAGCTGCGGCGAGGGTACAGGACGGCTGTCACGGGCTGGAGGACGCCCCAGGCAAGTAAACTTTTTTTTTTTTTTTTTTTTTACAGCTTGGATCACTCCATTAAGGGCCAGAGACCGCTGGTACCAGAATCGGCAGTAAACAGACGAATAGCCGCACATCGGGAACCTGGGCCACCCACTCTGCCGTCTCTATGATGGCAGAGTTCCTGTGAGCCGGTCTGGAGCCACTTTCATTGGCTTGTAAGCCAATGGGAGCAGCTAAGGTTGATAGACAGCATCAGGAGCCAATGAAATCGACTCCTGACCTGCTCACAGGGCTCTGCCATTATAGAGACGGCAGAATGAATGACCTGCGGTGGGGAAACATCGGCGAGATTATCGGGAGAGACGAAAGCGTCGAGAACGTGCACCATCGGTCGATTGAAATCTACGCCCTGCCAGCCAGGTAGCCACCAAAACAGGGCGTATATTTCAATCACTGCGGTCCTAAAGTAGTTAAGGATCCTGCCGTTTTGACCTCAAAATGCCAGCAAAGCTTGTTACAGCTAAGAGCTGTCTGCGTAACAAGGACAGCTAGACTGGTTTTAACAGGATGCTGCGCTCTGTGCTGTATACAATCTGTGTGTGGTCTATCTCTCTGAGAGAGAGAGAGAGAGAGAGAGAGAGAGAGAGAGAGAGAGAGAGAGAGAGAGAGAGAGAGAGAGAGAGAGGCTAGAGGAAGCTGCAGGCAGCCTGGAGCTTACCCGGGACCTGTGTGGAGTATGGTTACGCTAGGAGCAGTAGCAGGAGGACAATATTACATGCAGCAAAAGGCGCTGGGAGGGGCAGAGCCTGCTGCCGGAATTAGGAATCTGACTTCCTATCTGAAATAGCAGCAGGATTTTAACAGTGGAGGAGGGGATTGGCGGCTGGATCAGTAAGATTTGAGCACTTAGAGGCTTTACATTTGGACTATAGGACGCCCCTAATTTTGAGGGAGAAAAAGTGCGTCTTATAGTCTGAAAAATACAGTATTTCACAAATTACTATGTCTAGAGTTCTTTTCTAGCTGATGAAACTGGTGATCCCTCTGGACTGCTGTACCAGTACCATTTTTTTGTCCAGTATTATTTGCATAGGCTCAATCTAAAGGTAGCCACACACCATACATTTTTTTTTAAAATATCTGTTCAATTTAAGAATAGCAATCAATTTTTCTGACTGATTGTAACATTTCAAAAATCTGACCAATGCACCACACACAATTATGACAAAAATTATTGGAAACTGAGAAAATTGTTTAGAGATATATATATATATATATATATATATATATATATATATATATATATATATATATATATATATATATATATATATATTGACCACACACACACCGTACAATTTTCTTAAATATGATCAGAAAAATCCACCATTCCTGATCAACTTTTATCAAATTAAAAATGGGAAATCCGATCGGTTTTCGATTTTTTGGGAAATCTGATATTTTTTATCGGATTGACATAAAATCAGATCATGGCCACCTTAACAATAAATCAATTGTGTTTTGTGGATGTTGGCACTTACCACCATTGCCATACCAGTGCTATAAACACCAGGATGTCTAATTACACAATCTGAAGATTTCATCATACACTTGGTTTTTCCTGTAAAAGAGCAATAAAAAAAGTCAACAAAGCAAAATCTAAGTAGAATTCAGTGTACAAAACAGTGAATCGAAAGTCTGGTACACACATCCAATTTTGACTGGTTAATGATCACCCAAACTTACCACTTCCATGCCACGCGAAATGAGAGCTTGCCTACACCATCTGTTCATACTATTTAAAGTCTGTTGGCCCTCATATTACAAGGCGGTGGTAAAATTGGTCAGTGATTGGCCAATCAAAATTAGATATGTGTACGCACCTTAACACAGAACAAGGGATGTACCGGTAGCCTACGAATCCAGGGTAATTAAAGGAAAATAAATTGAGAAACCTGCATTGAAAAAGACAGCATGATTTACAGTATATGCCCTAACACAAATTAAATCTTCTCCATCAGCAAGTATACTTTGGAGTCAAATAATTGTTATTGCGTCTTACAATTATTTTTGTATAGCCGCTTTGCATATCCAAGTATTTTGGTCCTATGATGGCCTGCAAATTTATATTGCCGGTCAAAGTGCAAAAAGATCGGCCTTTTCATGTAGACACGATGCCAGTACTTCTTGTAATGCGAGAACACATCCAAATCACTCTTGCCAATCCATTCCCTGCTAGGGGGATTCGCATTTGGGATCGGATTTTTTTTTTTTTTTACACCCCCCCCCACCAGCATTGGAAGGGTTAAACATAGAGGTTTAAAGTTCCGTGGAGAGATATGCAGAAGTTCAGATTGTTACATTCTATTTAGTTATATGTATCTATTGAGAAATGTTACACACTCTTTGGCTGTTCTCCAGCTCCTTCTCAGTGAGAGAGATGAGTCACATTCAACACTTAGATACATTTATGTAAACAAAATGTATCTATGTCAGCTTCCGATGTGTCTGCAGAAATCTCCAGGAACTTTAAAGCTCTGTGTAACCCTTCCAATGCTGGTCTAGTAAAAAAAAAATGCTGGTTGCATATAATATACTGTAAATAATGTTTTAGAGCAAAGTTGAAATGCAGGGTTATATTCCGCTTTAAGCAAAGTTCTGCCAGAATAAGGCATTTTGGTAGCAAGGACAAAGCTGTTTGTCAAATTTACTAAATCAGTGCACGCTTCAAAATCCCTTAACCTCCCTGGCGGTTTATTAAAATCCGCCAGGGGGCAGCAAATACGTTTTTTTTCTTTTTCATGTAGCGAGACAATGTCTGTAGGGGTAAAAATGGGTATTCACCTCAATAGAGGTAGCCTCTGAATAATCCAGAGGCTTCCCCCATCCTATTCCAGCTGCGTCCCCTCCGCGAAACCCTCCCCAAGCCCTTGTCAATGGCTCATGAATGCGCAGTAGTACAGAGCCGATGGTGCTTGGCATTTTCCACTGAAGCCCGCATGCACAAGCCGCAGTTGCAGTACAGCCACACTTCGGGGGTCTCAGCACTGAAACAGCCTGATGTAGAGAGACAGGGCAATCCTCTGGGGAGTCTAGAGTCTTCCCTCTGCCGACAGAAGGGTCAGTCCTTGCCCTTTGCAAAACTCACAGGTTTACTTTAAAGCACACCTGTATTGGGACAAAAAAAATAAAAAAAATAAAATAAAAATAAAATACTTTTACTTACCTGGAGCCAGTGCAGTTTCTAGGCTAAATTGCACCCAGGACAGGGTTGTTAAAATTGCCCCCCACCCCCTCCGTCTCACGAACATTATTTGCAATGTGGTATTTAGCCCCCCAGTATAGGTAGCCAGGCACAGGTGCTCCCGGTACAGGTGCCCCCCAGTACAGGTTAGCCAGGCACAGGTGCCCCCCAGTACAGGTTAGCCAGGCACAGGTGCCCCCCAATACAGGTTAGCCAGGCACAGGTGCCCCCCAATACAGGTTAGCCAGGCACAGGTGCCCCCCAGTACAGGTTAGCCAGGCACAGGTGCCCCCCAGTACAGGTTAGCCAGGCACAGGTGCCCCCCAGTACAGGTTAGCCAGGCACAGGTGCCCCCCAGTACAGGTTAGCCAGGCACAGGTGCCCCCCAGTACAGGTTAGCCAGGCACAGGTGCCCCCCAGTACAGGTTAGCCAGGCACAGGTGCCCCCCAGTACAGGTTAGCCAGGCACAGGTGCCCCCCAGTACAGGTTAGCCAGGCACAGGTGCCCCCCAGTACAGGTTAGCCAGGCACAGGTGCCCCCCAGTACAGGTTAGCCAGGCACAGGTGCCCCCCAGTACAGGTTAGCCAGGCACAGGTGCCCCCCAGTACAGGTTAGCCAGGCACAGGTGTCCCCCAGTACAGGTTAGCCAGGCACAGGTGTCCCCAGTAGAGGTAGCCAGGCATTGGTGCCCCCAGTATAGGGTAGCCAGGCATTGGTGCCCCCAGTATAGGTAATGGAGGGGGAAGCTACGGCCACATTGGGACTCAGCCGCAGGGATTACCAGGAAGTAGTGAGAGTAAAAGCGGCTATGCAGACAGAGGAGACCAGTGGCAAGTAATTGTCGCTTGTAACAGGGAGCTGTTCCTACGAGTCTACTGCCACACTTAATCTGCCATGGATGGGGGAGCTCCAATGTGGCCGCGGCTCCCATCTCTATCACTGTACTCCAGACGGACACTAGCCTCGCTCGATCCTAGAAATAGGGCTGCCTGGAGCTCCTTCCAGCACCTGTAGTCTGAGGCCCCCCAGTTTCTTGGAGATCCCCTCCCGTTTGCCAGTGTCACACTGAGAAAAATCTCTGACATGGCTTGGTTGGGAGCTACTGCACATGTGTGGTCCTGTACGCACACCACCTCAATCGTGCTCAGTTCCCAAAATAATGAGGGAGAAGGCCCACAGATGGGCTTGCACATTCACAGTAACCCTGACCAAGCTGGGTCTCTGTTCCCGCTCTTCCGCCTTCTTGTATAGCACCCCCCGCTGTCAGCTGCTCGGGTCTTGTCTGGCGACAGCGTGCCGCCACGAGGGTTCCTGGCAGCATGCTGCAGAGACCCAAGCTCTGGGCAGCAGATAGAGGGGGAGAGTGGGACAAAGAGGCAGAAGAGGAGGAGAGAAGAGGAGAAACAGAAGAGAAGCCGAATAGAGGCGGAGGCCCGGGCAGCAGCAGTCATCAGGTGAGAGCAGCACCGCTAGGCCCCACCTCACTCTGCCAATCGGCATGCTCTCTGTCACGGAGGGGGGGGGTTGCACGGCACACAGCCTGCACTGAGAATCTGCATGCAAGTCCACATATGGTGAGGGAGATAGACACAGCTGTCACCACTGAGCTCTGCTGTGCCTATGGCGGGGGGAGGGAGGGGGGGGGGGGGGGGGGTTGGTGGTGGTACACAAGCCAAGACCCCCACTTTTGGGGCACTTTTTCCAGCCACCCAGCTTATATTGGACTATAATGTTACCTGCTAGCAAAATAAATACAAAAGCATCATGACACATCTGAATGCCAACACAGCTGCGCTAAGATTTGACTCAATGCTGTGGCCAGTTTGCCGCTACCAGTGCTGAGCACCTACAAGTATCAGCCAGTGCAAAGGAACAGCTAACAGACTGTGTATTTCAGCCGCCCGAGAAAAAGAGGTCTAAGGCCCCATTCACTCTTGCAAAATGCGAAACACTAGTGCTTTTGCTAGCGTATTGCTCTAGCGATTAACGCGAAAAAAAAAAATCGCCATTCACACGTGCCAATTTTTCACAATCGGAATTACCGCTTCGATAGCACTAAACGCGATCGCTGGAAAATTGCCTGAAAATGGTGCAGGATACAAATTTGCGTTTGGCGAAATGCGGTAATCGCGGGCGATTAACGCAAATCGCCCAAGTGAGAACAGGCCCATAGAGTATTATGGCACTAGCGCTTTAAAAAGCGCTAGCGCTTGAGCGGTTTGCAGAAATCGCAGGCAAAACGCTCAGATGTGAACGGTGCCTAAAGGATTTTACTACATACACTGCAACTGTTGATGCATACTAAACTTTTATAAGCTTTCCTATTCATATAAGGGTGGATGGTCTCAAAGCAGTATTTTTTTTTATTTATCTGTGTGACAGTGCAACCATCCCATATTTGTGCATACTGAAAGTAATAACATGAATGATTACAGAAACAGGTACTTGTATGAGCTGTATGTAAAATGCTGTTAATGCTCCTTCATTGAATACGCAAGTGAGAAAACTGATCATGTTCTGCATGTGCCTGAGGTTTGGCTTCTACATAAACAGAATAGGCATGAAGTCAGGGCTGCACTTACCACAGTGAGCACACATGGGGAGCTTCTGTACAGAACTGCAGAAATAGCAGAAAGCTCTGTTCTTCTGTCGCCTTCATCCACACATAAAGAAAAACAAACATTAGCCAGCTTTAAAAAAAAAAAAAAAAAAAAAAAAAAATATTGACAAGCTGTTTGAAAAACAGCAACGGGGAAGAGAATGCTAATAAAAAGTCACAACGTACCTTTGGCATTTGTCACATTCCTATAAAAACAAAGAGAAGAGTGTCTGTCAGAACACAACAAGCATTTACATAGCAAAGTCCCAACAGTGCTTACTTAAGCATCGCTTTACGTTCTACAAGAAGAATGACTCCCGCAGTGAAGATTATTGCGCTTCAACGTATGCGCTTAGCAGGCAAGTCTATGCCCATCATTGGTAGGAAATGTAAATGTGTGGCAGCTCTTGGTAAATTATTTCTAGCGACTCTCAGAGTTCTATCTTTTTACACCTGCTCATAACGAGCACCCAGAGGACAGATGACACATTATGGCAGTCAGGGGAACAATAGGTATGAAGACGGCAAAGCATTCATTATATATTGTGGATGCCTCATAAAGGAAAAAGCAAAGCAACAAAAACTTGGATCGATTCAGTCTGTCTAGGAAACATTGACTTGTTCTTTCTCCATGGACCATTGTTATTTTTCTTCTAAATGCCACCATGGCATATTTTTTTAGAAGTGTCTGTTCACTAAAACAGAATTGGAATGGTAGAGCAGTCAGCCGCAGCTCAAGAGTGACCTCTTGAGGCATGTTTAAGAGATCTCACAGCAGAACTAATTCAAAAGCGGACACAAAACACATGGTTGAGTCTGATGAGTAAGTGGATGAATTATCATAGCAATTCAGAAGCCATTTAACCTCTAGGAGGTAATAGGCAACTTTGAAGAGAGGAATACAGGCGCTGCCACTGCTGACTTGTTCTTCCAGAACTGCTAGTAGAGACAAGAGGACGTCTCTAGAAAATGCAAATAAATATAAGAGCGCTGCTGTCTGCAAGTAGTGCCATATAAAATCTCAATCACACAAACTTGAACAAGGCAAATTCTAATGGTAATCAAGATGATAACTCATTATACAGACTGTATAGATGGTGGATAAAATGTATTTTTCATGGGCCAAACATGCTTTCCAGTTTAGTACTGTTTGCTTCCTCTCCTCACAGAATTCAGCTAGTAAGCCAGGTATGACCACATAGCATCCAAAGTAGTAACAGCAGATGCTAGACTACATTTCCCAGAATCCCACATTACAGTAGAAACCCTGTATCTACATGAGTAGGTGGGTGGTTCACGTAGTCACAAGAAGATTGTGAGCAACTGTACTTCTGTATGTTACAAAAGATGTTAGAGACAAGAGAGGTCCTGAAGCACACCAAACGTGAAAAGGGATTTTAGAGGTTGACATTTATTTCCTTGTAGAGAATACCAGTTACCTGGAAGTCCTGTGGATCATCTGCCTCTAATATATTTAGCCATTGACCCTGAACAAAGTTTTCTTGGCAGAATACAACTGAGAGTAAAGGGAGATAAAATACATGCACAATTGACCCTTTTCTAACACTGGGGGCCATATGCAATTCTCTTTTTCACCTGAGTTTTCACCTAGGAGATAATTTTTCATCTTTGATTTTAACCACTTGAGGACCTAGGGCTTTCTACCCCTTAAGGACCGGCCACTTTTTTTCCATTCAGACCACTGCAGCTTTCACGGTTTATTGCTCGCTCATACAACCTACCACCTAAATGAATTTTGGCTCCTTTTCTTGTCACTAATAAAGCTTTCTTTTGGTGCTATTTGATTGCTCCTGCGATTTTTACTTTTTATTATATTCATCAAAAAAGACATGAATTTTGGCAAAAAAATGATTTTTTTAACTTTCTGTGCTGACATTTTTCAAATAAAGTAAAATTTCTGTATACATGCAGCGCGAAAAATGTGGACAAACATGTTTTTGATTAAAAAAAAAACCCATTCAGTGTATATTTATTGGTTTGGGTAAAAGTTATAGCGTTTACAAACTATGGTGCAAAAAGTGAATTTTCCCATTTTCAAGCATCTCTGACTTTTCTGACCCCCTGTCATGTTTCATGAGGGGCTAGAATTCCAGGATAGTATAAATACCCCCCAAATGACCCCATTTTGGAAAGAAGACATCCCAAAGTATTCACTGAGAGGCATAGTGAGTTCATAGAAGATATTATTTTTTGTCACAAGTAAGCGGAAAATGACACTTTGTGAGAGAAAAAAAAAAAAAAAAAAAATTCCATTTCTTCTAACTAGCGACAAAAAAAATGAAATCTGCCACGGACTCACCATGCCCCTCTCTGAATACCTTGAAGGGTCTACTTTCCAAAATGGGATCATTTGTGGGGTGTGTTTACTGTCCTGACATTTTGGGGGGTGCTAAATTGTAAGCACCCCTGTAAAGCCTAAAGGTGCTCATTGGACTTTGGACCCCTTAGCGCAGTTAGGCTGCAAAAAAGTGCCACACATGTGGTATTGCCGTACTCAGGAGAAGTAGTATAATGTGTTTTGGGGTGTATTTTTACACATACCCATGCTGGGTGGGAGAAATATCTCTGTAAATGACAATTTGTTAATTTTTTTTACACACAATTGTCCATTTACAGAGATATTTCTCCCACTCAGCATGGGTATGTGTAAAAATACACCACAAAACACATTATACTACTTCTTCTGAGTACGGCGATACCACATGTGTGGCACTTTTTTGCACCCTAACTGCGCTAAAGGGCCCAAAGTCCAATGAGTACCTTTAGGATTTCACAGGTCATTTTGAGAAATTTCGTTTCAAGACTACTCCTCACGGTTTAGGGCCCCTAAAATGCCAGGGCAGTATAGGAACCCCACAAATGACCCCATTTTAGAAAGAAGACACCCCAAGGTATCCCGTTAGTAGTATTGCGAGTACATAGAAGATTTTATTTTTTGTCACAAGTTAGCGGAAAATGACACTTTGTGAAAAAACACAATTAAAATCAATTTCCGCTAACTTTTGACAAAAAATAAAATCTTCTATGAACTCGTCATACACCTAACGGAATACCTTTGGGTGTCTTCTTTCTAGAATGGGGTCATTTGTGGGGTTCCTATACTGCCCTGGCATTTTAGGGGCCCTAAACCGTGAGGAGTAGTCTTGAAACCAAATGTCGCAAAATGACCTGTGAAATCCTAAAGGTACTCATTGGACTTTGGGCCACTTAGCGTACTTAGGGTGTAAAAAAGTGCCACACATGTGGTACCGCTGTACTCAGGAGAAGTAGTATAATGCGTTTTGGGGTGTATTTTTACACATACCCATGCTAAGTGGGAGAAATATCTCTGTAAATGACAATTGTTTGATTTTTTTACACACAATTGTCCATTTACATAGAAATTTCTCCCACCCAGCATGGGTATGTGTAAAAATACACCCCAAAACACATTATACTACTTTTCCTGAGTACGGCGGTACCACATGTGTGACACTTTTTTGCAGCCTAGGTGCGCTAAGGGGCCCAACGTCCTATTCACAGGTCATTTTGAAGCATTTGTTTTCTAGACTACTCCTCGCGGTTTAGGGCCCCTAAAATGCCAGGGCAGTATAGGAACCCCACAAGTGACCCCATTTTAGAAAGAAGACACCCCAAGGTATTCCGTTAGGTGTATGGCGAGTTCATAGAAGATTTTATTTTTTTTGTCACAAGTTAGTGGAAAATGACACTTTGTGAAAAAAAACCAATAAAAATTAATTTCCGCTAACTTTTGACAAAAAATAAAATCTTCTATGAACTCGTCATACACCTAACAGAATACCTTGGGGTGTCTTTTTTTTCTAAAATGGGGTCACTTGTGGGGTTCCTATACCGCCCTGGCATTTTACGGGCCCAAAACCGTGAGTAGTCTGGAAACCAAATGTCTCAAAATGACTGTTCAGGGGTATAAGCATCTGCAAATTTTGATGACAGGTGGTCTATGAGGGGGCGAATTTTGTGGAACCGGTCATAAGCAGGGTGGCCTTTTAGATGACAGGTTGTATTGGGCCTGATCTGATGGATAGGAGTGCTAGGGGGGTGACAGGAGGTGATTGATGGGTGTCTCAGGGGGTGGTTAGAGGGGAAAATAGATGCAATCAATGCACTGGGGAGGTGATCGGAAGGGGGTCTGAGGGTTTGGCCGAGTGATCAGGAGCCCACACGGGGCAAATTGGGGCCTGATCTGATGGGTAGGTGTGCTAGGGGGTGACAGGAGGTGATTGATGGGTGTCTCAAGGTGTGATTAGAGGGGGGAATAGATGCAAGCAATGCACTGGCGAGGTGATCAGGGCTGGGGTCTGAGGGCATTCTGAGGGTGTGGGCGGGTGATTGAGTGCCCTAGGGGCAGATAGGGGTCTAATCTGATAGGTAGCAGTGACAGGGGGTGATTGATGGGTAATTAGTGGGTGTTTAGGGTAGAGAATAGATGGAAACACTGCGCTTGGGTGGTGATCTGATGTCGGATCTGCGGGCGATCTATTGGTGTGGGTGGGTGATCAGTTTGCCCGCAAGGGGCAGGTTAGGGGCTGATTGATGGGTGGCAGTGACAGCGGGTGATTGATGGGTGGCAGTGACAGGGGGTGATTGATGGGTGATTGACAGGTAATCAGTGGGTTATTACAGGGGAGAACAGATGTAAATATTGCACTGGCGAATTGATAAGGGGGGGTCTGAGGGCAATCTGAGAGTGTAGGCGGGCGATTGGGTGCCCGCAAGGGGCAGATTAGGGTCTGATCTGATGGGTAACAGTGACAGGTGGTGATAGGGGGTGATTGATGGGTGATTGATGGGTAATTAGTGGGTGTTTAGAGGAGAGAATAGATGTAAACGCTGCGCTTGGGTGGTGATCTGATGTCGGATCTGCGGGCGATCTATTGGTGTGGGTGGGTGATCAGATTGCCCGCAAGGGGCAGGTTAGGGGCTGATTGTTGGGTGGCAGTGACAGGGGTGATTGATGGGTGATAGGTGATTGGCAGGTGATTGACAGGTGATCAGTGGGTTATTACAGGGAAGAACAGATGTAATTAATGCACTGGTGAATTGATAAGGGGGGGTCAGAGGGCAATCTGAGCGTGTGGGCGGGTGATTGGGTGCCCGCAAGGGGCAGATTAGGGTCTGATCTGATAGGTAAAAGTGACAGGTGGTGATAGGGGGTGATTGATGGGTGATTAGTGGGTGTTTAGAGGAGAGAATAGATGTAAACAATGGATTTGGGAGGTGATCTGATGTCGGATCTGTGGGCGATCTATTGGTGTGGGGGGGTGATCAGATTGCCCGCAAGGGGCAGGTTAGGGGCTGATTGATGGGTGGCAGTGACAGGGGGTGATTGACAGGTGATCAGGGGGATAGATGCATACAGTAAACAGGGGGGGGTGGTCTGGGGGGGGGGAATAAAAAAAAAATAGCGTTGACAGATAGTGACAGGGAGTGATTGATGGGTGATTAGGGGGGTGATTGGGTGCAAACAGGGTTCTGGGGGGTGGGCAGGGGGGGGTCTGATGGGTGCTGTGGGCGATCTGGGGCAGGGGGGGGAGAAATCAGTGTGCTTGGGTGCAGACTAGGGTGGCTGCAGCCTGCCCTGGTGGTCCCTCGGACACTGGGACCACCAGGGCAGGAGGCAGCCTGTATACTACACTTTGTAAACCTTACAAAGTGTATTATACACTTTGTATGCGGCGATCGCGGGGTTAACATCCCGCCGGCGCTTCCGTATAGCCGGCGGGATGTTGCGGCGACAGGCGCCGGCGGAGGATCGCGTCACGGATGACGCGATCGCTCCGCCCATGCCCTTAAATGGACCGCCGCCTCTGTGGGTGAGCCGGTCCTTAAGGGCTCCACTTCCCGGCCGCCTCTGTGCGTTAGGCGGTCGGGAAGTGGTTAAATAACTTTCCAGCACTTTTCAACTAAAAAAGTACCAAAAAGTTGGTGAAAAAGTACTATCAAAATTATTTTAATCATTTTCTTGCCTTCTGGGGGCTTAAAAGGCTTTTATTGACAAGTTTAAAAATATCACCTAGGAGAAAACACAGGTGAAAAAGTGAATTGCATATGGCCTGGGACACCTATTAGGCTGCTGCTACTGACTGAGCAGAGACAACAAAACATTCAATCTACTTTGTAAATATTTAACTATAAAATAAAACCATGGGATATCTAAAAAAAAAAAAAAAAAAAAAAAAAAGATCATTTTAAGGAGTAGGAGGATAAATACAATCGGTTTATTTTTACCTCGGGTTAATTTTAAAAGGAAAGAAGTATGTCAGCCTCCATACCCTGTTCACTTCAGGTGTGCTTTTAGCCTGTATGGATAGGGCCACTGCTGCAGGAAGTCAACGCTGCATAATGTGCTATTTAATTAGCAAAGCTAATTTCCAAATGTAATACTAATAAATGATTAGCAAGATTTCCTTCAATAATTGCTTGCTTCAATTTTGGGTTTAATTGAGCTTCAAATATTATAAGCTGTCTAGGAAATATAGCAGAGGGCGATTATTATTATACGGTAGTTGGTAACCCTCCTGGAGGTAACCCCGAACGTAGTTCGGGGTAAGCCGTAAGCTAAGCCGCGCAGGAGGATTTCTCAGGGCCTGCTGGGCCGATTTGCATAATTTATTTTTTTTGTGCTACAAGCAGCTAGCACTTTGCGCAGACCCCGCCGCGCAGCCGCCCCCAGACCCCGCCGCGCAGCCAGGCAGCGCTGAGGGGTGGATCAGGACTCCCGATGAAGTCACGACATCGATGACGTCATCACGACCGTCAACCATGGCGATGGGAAAAGCCCTCCAGGAAATCCCGTTATTTGAATCGCAGATCGCCGGAGGCGATTGGAGCAGGTGGGGGGATGCCGCTGCACAGCGGCTATCATGTAGCAAGCCCTAGGCTCGCTACATTATTGAAAAAAAACAAAAACAACTGCTGCGCTGCCCCCTGGCGGTTTTTAATAGACCGCCAAGAGGGTTTTTAAAGCAACTGTATAATGACAGGAATTAAAAAACGTATATTTTAAAAAATGGGCAGAAGGTTGCAAATCTTCAGGTAAATTTTACATTCCACACTATGCAATAGGCTCAGCAACGCGTTAGAATATTAAGAGTCATGAATAGTCTATTTACAGTCACTCAATCAAATTAAATACAGTGGTGTGAAAAACTATTTGCCCCCTTCCTGATTTCTTATTCTTTTGCATGTTTGTCACACTTAAATGTTTCTGCTCATCAAAAACCGTTAACTATTAGTTAAAGATAACATAATTGAACACAAAATGCAGTTTTAAATGATGGTTTTTATTATTTAGTGAGAAAAATAACTCAAAACCTACATGACCCTGTGTGAAAAAGAAATTGCCCCCTGAACCTAATAACTGGTTGGGCCACCCTTAGCAGCAATAACTGCAATCAAGCGTTTGCGATAACTTGCAATGAGTCTGTTACAGCGCTCTGGAGGAATTTTGGCCCACTCATCTTTGCAGAATTGTTGTAATTCAGCTTTGTTTGAGGGTTTTCTAGCATGAACCGCCTTTTTAAAGTCATGCCACAACATCTCAATAGGATTCAGGTCAGGACTTTGACTAGGCCACTTCAAAGTCTTCATTTTGTTTTTCTTCAGCCATTCAGAGGTGGATTTGCTGGTGTGTTTTGGGTCATTGTGCTGCTGCAGCACCCAAGATCGCTTCAGCTTGAGTTGACGAACAGATGGCCGGATATTCTCCTTCAGGATTTTTTGGTAGACAGTAGAATTCATGGTTCCCTCTATCACAGCAAGCCTTCCAGGTCCTGAAGCAACAAAACAACCCCAGACCATCACACTTCCACCACCATATTTTACTGTTGGTATGATGTTCTTTTGCTGAAATGCTGTGTTACTTCTACGCCAGATGTAACGGGACACGCACCTTCCAAAAAGTACAACTTTTGTCTCGCCGGTCCACAAGGTATTTTCCCAAAAGCCTTGCCAATCATTGAGATTTTTTTTAGCAAAATTGAGACGAGCCTTAATGTTCTTTTTGCTTAAAAGTGGTTTGCGCCTTGGATATCTGCCATGCAGACCGTTTTTGCCCAGTCTCTTTCTTATGGTGGAGTCGTGAACAATGACCTTAATTGAGGCAAGTAAGGCCTGCAGTTCTTTAGATGTTGTCCTGGGGTCTTTTGTGGCCTCTCGGATGAGTTTTCTCTGCGTTCTTGGGGTAATTTTGGTCGGCCAGCCACTCCTGGGAAGGTTCATCACTGTTCCATGTTTTTGCCATTTGTGGATAATGGCTCTCACTGTGGTTCGCTGGAGTCCCAAAGCTTTAGAAATGGCTTTATAACCTTTACCAGACTGATAGATCTCCATTACAGTACTTTGTTCTCATTTGTTCCTGAATTTCTTTGGATCTTGGCATGAGGTCTAGCTTTTGAGGTGCTTTTGGTCTACTTCTCTGTGTCAGATAGCTCCTATTTAAGTGATTTCTTGATTGAAACAGGTGTGGCAGTAATCAGGCCTGGGAGTGCCTACAGAAATTGAACTCAGGTGTGATAAACCACAGTTAAGTTATTTTTCAACAAGGGGGGCAATCACTTTTTCACACAGGGCCATGTAGATTTGGAGTTTTTTTTTCTCACTAAATAATAAAAATCATCATTTAAAACTGCATTTTGTGTTCAATTATGTTATCTTTGACTAATAGTTAACGGTTTTTGATGAGCAGAAACATTTAAGTGTGACAAACATGCAAAAGAATAAGAAATCAGGAAGGGGGCAAATAGTTTTTCACACCACTGTATATACACCCAAGATACCTTTTGAAAGCGTGGAAGAGGAAGCCTCATCTGATTTCAGAAAACAGGTGAAGACCTGCCCCAATCTTACTGCACCATTTGTGAAACACCTTAAAGGACACCAGAACTGAAGAGGATATTGAAGCTGCCATATGTATTTCCTTTTAAATACAAGTTGCCTGGCAGTCCTGCTGATCTTTTTGGCTAGATTAATGGTGGTCAGTTGCAGTGCTGCTCGGATACCACTTTTCACTATCTGGATCTAATTCGGATCCGGATACCCAGATATCTGATCCGGGTCGGATATCCGAGTTCAAAATTTTCTAATCCAGATCCGAACCGGATATCCGACCTCAGTATCCGCCCGGATTCGGATATCTGGACAGAAAACCGGAAGTGACCTGAAAATGGCTTAAAATGCTTCCAAAAGTCTCTTCAAATGGCCAAAATCCCTTTCGGAGGTCTCTCTCTCAGGAATTTTTGCCATTAAAGGATACCACAGCCCACAAGCTGTGGTAAAATAACTGCAGCATGGTGTAGGAAAAAAAAAAGGACATACTCACCGCTTATTATGAAAGTGCCCGTTTCCTGTTTATCCCAACTCACTCCCCCTCCGCTCTCTCTCCAAATCGCCGCTCCCAGCGTGACTCCAGCTAGCATGTCACGCTAGCTTTATTAGTGGAGCGCACACGCTGGGCAGGGAGGAGGCGGGGGAGTGTCCGATCTTCTGCCGTTATCATGTGACGGCAGAAGGGAAGATGATTGGACATACTGCGCATGCGCAGAGCAGTATGTCCGGGTCAGGGGTCAGAAGAGTCGGCCGGTACCGGGAGCTGTAGCAGACGAGCGGGACCCGACGGCAGGGAGCGAGGGGAGCGATGAGTATGTCCTTTTTTTCCCTACACCATGCTGCAGTTATTTTACCACAGCCTGTGGGCTGTGGTATCCTTTAAAGGTGATTTTGACTTCTGGTCGGATATCTGAACTAACTATCTGCCCGGATTTCAGATGTGAAATGCCAGTTTGCTCGGATAGTCTATTCGGATTTTACAAAATATCCGAATTGCTATTCAATGTTCGGATAGTGGAAAAAGTTCAGATTATCTGGGTAGTTCGGATATCCGAAATCTTGCTAAACACCACTGGTCAGTTGCATAATGTACATGTTATGAGTGCAAATTGCAATGGAGATTGGACATAGACTTTAATACAAAGCCTGCATGCAGCAAGTTAGAATAACATGATCAGTTACAACCCAGTACTGTGAACAGCCCTGTAGAACTGTATGGGCAATGAGTTGGCATGCAGAATTAGTCTGCAACGTAAATGAGCACTGTGAGCTAGGCCTTAGGCTGCAGTAGTGTCTAAATACGGTGACCATACGTCCCACTTTACCCGGGACGCGTCCTGCCTTCGGGGGGCGCTGTCCCAGGCTGCATGAGGTCCCAGGGAAACGTACCGCTTTTAGCAGAGGGACGTCCCGGCCCCGGGACTCTGGCCACCGTACTGGATGAACTAGCCGCAGTGTCTCATAGACGCTGCGCTAGTTCATTCCCCGCAGCCTCGCTCCAGCAGCCTGCATTGTCCTCCTCCGGCAGGCACAGGCAGAGCAGGGCTACGGGAAGATGGCACCCGGAGGCGGAGCCCTGAACTGGAGACTATTTGTGTCTCCAGTAAAGGGCTCCGCCTCCGGATGCCATCTTGCCGTAGCCCTGCTCTGCCTGTGAGCACGGGAGATTGGAGGAGGATCGTCCGGGGGAGCTGCACACACACCAGAGGCCGGCTGCGTGAGGGGGACTTCTGTCAGGTGAGTAAATGCTTTTTTTCCCTAGGTGAAATGTGCCCCCATTGGCGTTTATTTTGTGCCAACATGTTTGCTCCCATTGACGTTTATTTTGTGCGGACGTCTGCCCCCATTGCATTTATTTTGTGCTCACATGTTTGCCCCCATTGCGTTGCTGATATGTTGCCCGCAATGCGTTTATTTTGTGCTGAAATGTTGCCCCCATTGCGTTTATTTTGTACTGACATGTTTGCCCCCATTGCGTTTATTTTGTGCTGACATGTTTGCCCCCATTGCGTTTATTTTGTGCTGACATGTTTGCCCCCATTGCGTTTATTTTGTGCTGACATGTTGCCTGCAATACGTTTATTTTGTGCTGACATGTTGCCCATTGTGTTTATTTTGTGGTGTCTGGGGTAACTGTTGCTGCATTTATTATTTAATGGTCATAGTTGGCTATGTTTGCTGCTTTGGGGTTACGGTATACTATTAAATAGCATCACACAGTTTCTGCACACCCATGATGCGAATCCTCGTTTGACCACATCATGGCGTAAACACTGCTTTCTTATGCCTCGCTGTTACATCATTATGTTAGCTCCGCCCATAGAATGTCATGGCCATGCCCATTTTTCCAGCCACCACATTTTCCGGCCCGGCAGCCCCCCATTTTTCGCCCCCCCCCGTCCCAGGTTAAAGGGGAACTGAAGAGAGAGGTATATGGAGGCTATCATGTTTATTTCCTTTTAGACAATACCAGTTGCCTGGCAGCCCTGCTGATCCTCTGCCTCTAATACTATTAGCCACAGCCCCTGAACAAGCAGGCAGCAGATCAGGTGTTTCAGTGGTTCAGACTTATAAGTCTGATCTGACAAGATTAGCTGCATGCTTGTTTCTGGTTTTAATCAGATACTACTGCAGAGAAATAGATCAGCAGGGATGCCAGGCAACTGGTATTGATTAAAAGGAAATAAACATGACAGCCTCCATATACCTCTCTCTTCAGTTCCCCTTTAAGCCTACAAAAATCTGGTCACTGTAGTCTAAATCACACACCTGAAACAAGCATGTGGCTAATCAAGTCAAACTTCAGTCAAACACCTGCATGCTTGTTCATGGTCCATGGCTGGAAGTATTAAAGGCAGAGGATCAGCAAGACAGCCAGGCAATTTGCATTGTTTAAAAGGAAGTAAATGTCAGCCTCCATATCCCTCTCAGTTCAGGTGTGCTTTAACCGACCAAGACCTTTTCTTAAAGGAAACCTGAAGTATCTATAAAAAAAAAAGTTCCACTTACCTGGGGCTTCTGCCAGATCTCTGCAGCCGCCCCGTCCCGCGCTTGTCCTCAACTATCCTCCGGTACCCCACAGCTGCTCACTTTCTCTTTCGCTGACTTGCAAGTCGATGTCCACTGCACCTGCGTGGCCCTGGCCGAGCGTGTCCTCGTTCGCAAACGAGGATGTGTGCAACCAGGGCTACGCAGGCGCAGTGGCTGGTGACAGGCTCAGTCATCAAACGCGAAAGTGAGCCACAGCGGGGGGCCGGAGGATCGCTGAGGACAAGCGCGGGCACAGGACGGCAGCAAGGAGCTGGCAGAAGCACCAGGTAAGTGAAACATTTTTTAATAGATACTTCAGGTTTCCTTAATAAGCTGTGTGTATTGCTGCATCCCATGCAGGCCAACGTTCAGCTCCTGTAACACAGAAGGATTTGGGAGAGATTCCTGCTTTTAATAGAGCTTTAATGATAAAGTCAATACAAATCTGCAAGATTACCATAGAAGAATTACAGGGATGTTTGGCAAGATCTACAGTGCCCCGGGCAGCTCGTAGCTGCTTTTCCCTTTCTTTGCGGCTTTCTGCCTTCTTCCGGGCACCAGTCTTCTTTTTGGGCATTTTTTTTAAACACTCTGTCAAAGATAAGAGATATTAGAGCTTCATTTCATTTAATCAATATAATCTTAACTGGAAAGGATAGCAACCAAAACAGGAAACACTTCGAGCAAACCTAAAGCGAAAATAAACATATGATATAATGCATTGGATGTGTAGTACTAGCAAAGAACTAATTATCCTATTGATTCCAATACAGGAAGAGTTAAGAAACTTCAGTTATCTATGCAAAAGAGGTTCTCTGAGCTCTCTGACCAGACTTGGGTCGGCTACAGGACTATTTTCTGGAGCATTTATACATCAAAGAAACAGAGACAGATTTAGAAAAGATTTTACTGCAGGGAAGTTCAAAGGGGCAATTCATTATATATTATTTTTTTGTCACTTCAGTGTCACTTTAAAGAGGAACTGTAGTGAAAATAATGCATAAAATGATTTTTCTTTTCTCCTACAATACTAATTTATAGATGATTTAGTCAGTGTTTGCACCGTGTATAAAATATTTCCTCTCCCTGATTTACATTCTGAAATGTATCACTGGTGGCCACAGCTTTAGTTCTGCCAGGGGATCTGTGTGGAATGTTATTACTGAGAGTTCTATGCACAGGGGGAGATGATGCTTGCTTGTCATTTGGAAGTTCAAAGAGTCATTAGCTCTGCTCTGTGTTAAAGTTTACAATACAGTGTATGGTTTCTAAATTGCAAATATGACAAAATGATGCAATGTTATAAAAAAAAAAAAAAAAAAGCAAAAAAAAAAGCTGTATATCTGAAAAAAATAAATAAAAATGAGACTATTTTCTTTAATGGTCTATTAATATCCATACTACACGTACAATTCATTATATCACAAGTTTTTTTGCCGCTTCAGTTTCACTTTAAAAGGAAATGTAATGAAAATAATGCATAAAATTGTTTTGTTTTTTTTTACAATATTAATTTAGATGATTTAGTCAGTGTTTGCCCCGTTGTATAAAATATTTCCTCTCCCTGATTTACATTCTGAAATGTATCACTTGTGGCTACAGCTTTAGTTCTGCCAGGGGATCTGTGTGGAATGTTCATTACTGAGAGTTCTATGCACAGGGGGAGATGATGCTTGCTTGTCAGTTGGAAACAGCCGTTATTTCCCATAAAAAAAGGTTCACGGACATGAAACGGTCAGGGCTATGGAATCACATTGTGGGAGGGTTTTCACCACAATATCAGCCATACAGAGATATGTCCCTGATCTATTCGAGAAAAGATAAACAGTTCTCAGGGGGAAGGGAGTATCAGCTACTGATTGGGCTGAAGTTCAATCCAGGGTTAAAGGTCCCTTTGGGGTGCATGGGCAGATCAACCAAGAGACAAGGAAAGGTGGGGGGGGGGGGGGGGCTGTTCATCCCTAAACACATGTTGCAATTGAATGGTTAATCGCACAGGCATACACCGCCTCTGCCAGACTGAAAAATGCATGCCCTGCATCCAAGACAAGTGCTAACATTTATTAAACTAGGAGGTACTTTAGCTTCCAATATGGTTTGCATGCAAAGTATATTATACTAGACACTTGCGCCACAGTGAGGCAGACCTCCGGGCAAGTGACCTAACCTAAATTTAAAACCTCAGGAGCAGCTATGCAAAAAAAATGTGTAATTTACATTTGGTAGAGCAGGTCTGCCTCACCGTGGTGCAAGTGTCTAGTATAATATACTTTGCATGCAAACCATATTGGAAGCTAAGGTACCTCCTAGTTTAATAAATGTTAGCACTTGTCTTGGATGCAGGGCATGCATTTTTCAGTCTGGCAGAGGCGGTGCATGCCTGTGCGATTAACCATTCAATTGCAACATGTGTTTAGGGATGCGCAGCCTCTCCCCCCCACCTTTCCTTAACTTTGTAACTATGTAACTGTCAGGTTAGCTGCTCCCAGCCCCTCCTCCTGAGCTTCCTGTTTGCATGATAAGTAGTAGCAGATTTGCATATTATTTGCATCTGAATTGAATGCGAAGTGTGCAGAAAGTCTATATAGGTGCTACACACTGAGCTGGTGGTCATTTCAGCTGCAGCCTTAGGCCACATACACACATCAGACCATAGTCTTTTGAAAATGAAAGATCACAGACCAATCTTACCACCCTTCATGTAGTATGAGAGCCATACTCTACACAGTCTATTCTATGGAGCTGAACTCCCCATCAGAAAAAAATCTTTGCATGATGCTGCACACACAGATGCTGTACAGACACAAAAGATCAGTATCTGCAAAAGATCTGTTCCTGCCAAAAATCCATTCCTGCAAATTGCAATGATAGTCTATGAGATCTGCAGATCATCATACACACATGATTTAACTGACATTCATCTGCAGATCAGATCCACCAGGATGGATTTTCAGATCTGCAGATGATTGCTTGATCTGCAGATGAATGTCAGTTAAATCATGTGTGTATGATGATCTGCAGATCTCATAGACTATCATTGCAATTTGCAGGAACAGATTTTTGGCAAGAACAGATCTTTTGCAGATACTGATCTTTTGTGTCTGTACAGCATCTGTGTGTGCAGCATCTTGCAAAGATTTTTTTTTGATGTGGAGTTCAGCTCCATAGAAAAGACTGTGTAGAGTATGGCTCTCATACTACATGAAGGGTGGTAAAATTGGTCTGTGATCTTTCATTTTCAAAAGACTATGGTCTGATGTGTGTATGAGCCTTTAGTGGTATGCGCTGGAGTTCTCCTTGCTGCTCAACCAAGAGACAAACCTATCTTTGATCTGAACAGAGAGATCTGTTGGCTGCCCATACACCAGATTTTTCATCAGGAATCTTTTAAGAATCGGTCTCGTGACATTGCCTCACTGCATCCGTGGCTGTCCCCCCATATAACATATGTGCCCCCCCCCCCCCCCCAATTCCCATCCATTAAACTATCTCACCTATCTGGCTGCCTGCCACTAGTGTCCACCTGCTTCCACATTTGCCCGACCACTCACTGCGGGGATATAGCACGTGATGCACGTGGGGTTCTATTGCGTATATCACTTGCCCAGATATTGCACGCCATTACCACCACATCAGCCAGAGATTTCCCAGCATGTGCGATTGATACAATGGACCGATTTTGGCATGCTTATTGTGGCACTGCTTTCCATCCATGTTAATTAGTCAACACTTGGCACTAATAAAATGTTTTAGGATAATCTGCACATTATCATTCAATCTCTTATCACTCAACAGTACTCACTGTATGCTGGATTGGGGGAGGGGGGGGGGGGGGGGTGTAGCAGTGTACGTGGAAAAAAAAAAACCTGATGGGCTCTTTTTGAAGGATATAGATATATATATATATATATAGATATATATATATATATATATATATATATATATATATATATATATATATATATATATAAAAACTTAGCACTAGGAACAGGGCATAGTACATACCCTAAAGGAGGTGTTCAGAAGCCCCATTCACTTCAATTGATCACCTCTTACAGCTCTAATGCTGGGTACACAATATGAGGTTTTCTGGCCGATTTACTGTCAGATCGGTTATTTCCAACTTGTCCGATTGGAAAGCAAATTGGACATAGAGATAATCGATCTGACAGTAAATTGGCCAGAAAATCTAATAGTGTGTACCCAGCATTAGTTCCCACCAAGAATAAAAACAGTAGTGGTCCCCTGACTAATCCAAGTGCATGTCGCTGTCAGCGGAAGATTTTAAACAGGCACTAATGTTTTATTCAGGGCTGTGGAGTCGGTCCAAAAATCCACCGACTCCGACTCCGACTCCTCAGTTTAGGATTCCACCGACTCCGACTCCACGACTCCGACTCCTCTAATTTGCATATTACATTTTTGTTGATTAAAAGTATGTAACATGAAATTCGTCTCTTAACTGCCAACGCTTAGGAATTTTACAAGACAACTGAAGTGAGAAGGATATGTAGACTACTATATTTATTCCCTTTAGACTAAAACTAGTGCTTGGTAAGAGTACTTGTAAAAGGTACAAACCGGAACAAAGAACATCTATCAGGCCCTAGGCAATGTAAGTGTGGGTACATGTAAGAATGATGTGCAGGTACTCTGCAGGGGAATGAGGAGATTGTAAACAGACAACACCTCTGTGTTCAATGTGCACAGCATTCTCAGTGGATTCCCTGCAGCTCTGTGGGGAGTGCATATGTAGAGTATAGTACTACTTTGTAACAAAGTAAACCTGAGACAGATGAAATTAAAGTTTTATACATACCTGGGGCTTCCTCCAGCCCCCTTCAGGATAATCAGTCCCTCGTTGTCCTACTCCACCACCTGGATCTTCTGCTAGGAGTCCAGGTACTTGAGCCAGTCAGGCGTAGTGCGCATGCACACACTCCGCCGCCAGGAGCATACTACACCTGTGCAGCACTATTGCGCAGGTGCAGAATGTTCCTGGCTGTGGGAGCGGCATGCGGCCGGACATCGCTGACTGGCTGAATTACCAGGACTCATAGCAGAAGATCCGGGTGGTGGAGGACAGAGAGGGACTGATTAGCCTGAAGGGGGCTGGAGGAAGCCCCAGGTATGTATAAAACTTTACTTTTCATCCGTCTCAGTTACCCTCTAATTTGTAGTCACCAAACCAAATTTTAATAACATATCACATTATTTGATTTCATCAGCAAAGGGAGTGCATACATTTGCATAAATCAGCATCAATGCAGAATTATTTCCATGTCATTGACCATCTCTATTAGTGACACAGCTACACATCAGGCTTTATTCTTACAGCATAGATGTTATTTAGTATATATAAGAGATTCCTGTGTACACATCATATATACAGTCACAATCAGATATGTATATCTGACCTTAAAAATACGGGGACTGCTTTATTGCAGCAGCACAAGTAACTAATTTTGATTGGTTTATTTCATTTTTGTGGACTAAGCTATTACTGTATATATACATTATTTTTAATGACTATTATCTGAGAAATAGAACATTTTATCATATTTTCTATTTTAATTACAGTTACAAATTCATTAGGAGTCGGAGTCGGTGCATTTTTTCCCGACTCCGACTCCGACTCCAGGCACCCAAAATTGCCCGACTCCACGACTCCGACTCCACGACTCCGACTCCACAGCCCTGGTTTTATTTTCTTCACCCTCATAGTCATTTGGGTATGCAGTAAACACAGAGCTAGAATAGTTGAGGTGATTGACTGGAAACAGGTTTCCAATCTCAGGACCCTCTACAACTTGAAGCATTGTACAGGGGCTGGACAAAATAATGGAAACACCTAACATTTTGGCATCATATTCTTTGAACATATTTTAAAAGGTGCGTACACACGCACTACATCCGGCAATGATGGGTCCGTCAGACCCTTCCGCTGTCGGACGTTCAGCCAACAGTAGTGCGTGTATATGCGCTGTTGGCAGACTGATAAGGTTGTTCCGCTCAGCGGATCGTTCAGCGCGTACACACGCGCTACTGTTGGCTGACCGTCCACCCAGTAGGAGGGTCTGGCGGACCAGTCGTTGCCGGCGGTAGTGCGTGTGCACACACCTTAAAGAGGAACTGTAACGACAAAACGTCCCCTTGGGGGTACTCACCTCGGGTGGGGGAAGCCTCCGGATCCTAATGAGGCTTCCCACGCCGTCCTCCATCCGTCAGGGGTCTCGCTGCAGCCCTCCGTGCAGCGGTGACGTCAATATTTACCTTTGCTGGCTCCAGCGGGGGCGCTGTGGCTGCTTTCGGCACGGAAATAGACGGAAATACCCTATCGCCGTCGGGTCTGCTCTACTGCGCAGGCGCAAGTTTCCGGCGCCTGCGCAGTAGAGCGGACCCGACGGAGATCGGGTATTTCCGTCTATTTCCGTGCCGAAAGCAGCCACAGCGCCCCCGCTGGAGCCAGCAAAGGTAAATATTGAAGCTACAGTTGGCTCTGTCGCCGGCTGTTCGGAGGGCTGCAGCAAGACACCCGTGGGACAGAGGACGGCGTGGGAAGCCTCATTAGTATCCGGAGGCTTCCCCCACCCGAGGTGAGTACCCCCCAGGGAAGGTTTTTGTTGTTACAGAGTCTCTTTAAGCAATCAAAACTTGACATATGTCTATATGTTTATTATTTTTGTTATTTGATATGTTTAAGTAAAATAATTTTTTCTTTTTTACAGATATTTAAACAAAAGTTGGTTATAATTTATAAAAATGGCAGATCTCTCAGACTTTCAAAGAGGCCAAATTGTTGGTGCAGGTACTACTGCAACAGAAACTGCCCGAATTGCTTGGTATTTCAAGAGGTACTGTCTCAAAAGTAATGACTGCCTTTGAAAGAGAAGGAAAAAACGTCCTCAGCAAAGCACAGTTGTGGCCAAAAGTCGAAGTTGTCTCAGAGAGACCATCGGACTCGAAATCGAATTGTTAGAAAAGCTTGCAAGACCACGGCTCCTAAAATCACTGCAGAGCTGAATGAACACCTACAGAACCCAGTTTCCACAAAATCTGTTCGTCGGGAGCTGCACAAATCTTGATTCCACGGAAGAACTGCAATTAGAAAACCTCTGCTCTCAAAGACAAAATGTTTCAAAACGTTTAGAGTGGTGTAAAAACCATCTGAATTGCTCCCTCGAGCAGTGGAAAAATTTGATTTTCTCTGACGAATTATCGTTTACCTTATTTCTGACCTCCGGCCCAGTGTACGTTTGGAGACAGCCGAAAGAAACATTTTATCCAGGCTGCCTTCTCCCAACCGTAAAACATGGCGGGGGTTCTGGGATGATCTGGGGTGCCATTTCTTGGAAATCCGCCGGGCCAATGATTTCCCTTCATGAAAGAATTAACAGCCGTGAATATTTAAGAATTTTGGGCGACCAAGTTCATCCTATGGTTCAAGAACTGTTTCCGGAGGGGAATGCCATCTTTCAAGATGATAATGCCTCAATCCATACAGCTAGAATTGTTAAAGAATGGCACGAGGAACATTCTAATGAAGTTGAGCATCTCATCTGGCCACCACAATCCCGAGACCTCAACATTATTGAGCACTTATAACAATAGCAGTATTTGTACTGCCTTTCTACTGTCTGACTCAAAGCGCTTGCGAGGCAGCCACTAGAGCGCACTCAGTAGGCAGTAGCAGTGTTAAGGAGACTGGCCCAAGAAACTCCTTACTGAAATAGGTGCAGGCTTACTGAACAGGCAGAGCCGAGATTTGAACCCAGGTCTCCTGTGTCAGAGGCAGAGCCCTTAACCATTACACTATCCAGCCACTGCATTGTTGTTTTTAGAGATTCAAGTAAGAAGTCGATTTCTGCCGACATCGTCTCTCTACTGGAGGGTGTTTAACTGAAGAATGGGCTAAAATTCCTTTGAAAACAATTCACAATTTGTATGAATCAATACCTCGGAGAACTGAGGCCGTAATTGCCGCAAAAGGTGGACCTACACCATATTAAAATATATTTTGTTGATTTTCAAGGTGTTTCCATTATTTTGTCCAACCCCTGTAATTGGCCAAATAGTGTGGGCCGTAGTTATTACTTACTACCTACTACCTATCTGAAACCTAAAATTTCCAAAAAGTGCAGTCATTGGAGAACTGTTGACACAGCAACCAATCACGTTACTGGAGCTTCCTTATGAGATCTTCCAGTGGGTCACCTCAACCATACAGGGCTAGTCTACTTTAGAGAACCCAACGGGAACCCCCATAGACAAATGGGCGCTTCCATTTGTAGAAAATAGGGGACCCAGCAGGAGTCAATATTCACATCATTAAAAGAATAGGAATAACAACTTCACAACCCCTGGTATGCATTACCTATACCCAATAAAAACTTCACTTTAGCTTCCAGGGGCATGGATATGCACACTCTGGTTTAATAGACTGCTGTGCACTTGCACAACAGCTGTAACAGTGGCATTTACAGGTGCAATACCTGTTTGTAAATGATCACTGAAATAGCAACAGTGATCATTCTCAACTTAGGGCTGTTTCATTTAAAAATATGATGAAAAATTGCAATCACTAAGCGTTTATTAAACCGGACCCAAACCAAAAATGGGTACTTGTCCGTTAGCCGGGCGCATCCGGCAGGTGGCGACAAAACTCCACCAGAGTTACGTCTTTCCCTACTATCCATGGCGGCCTGGAGGGGGAATAGTAATTAGCGCCACCTGCCGGATGCGCCCGGCTAACGGATAAGTACCCAAAAATGTTTTTAATTCAAAATATTTAGTTGCACCACTGGCACATACAAATATAAATAAACACTCCTTCAAGCCTATGAGCATTTCAGTGCATGCTTTTCACCCTTCTCTTTTCATAACCAGGGTTAAACAGGGAGCAGCCATTAGCAATTCCTCCTTTGCCGAAACACCAACTACTCCAGCATTTTGCCGGATTCTGTCCCGGGCAATATGAAAGGAAGGGAGGGAGGGGTTCCTCCAATAAATATAAAATGTTATATATTTGTCATCATGCAGCTGAAAAAAGGCTGCTATTTATTATTTTAAATTTAGAAAATAGATTTTATTTCTCAACCCTTGTATTTTTAATTTGGGTCCACTTTAATTGCTATGTTTCAGCAAAATCTCCGGAAACACAAAATGCATATCTACACGCTTAGCGATTATGACTCTTCAGCAAAATCTCAATCACCAAGTACTTAGCGATTGCAATTTTTTTCTGCAAAATCTCAATCACTAAGCGCTTAGAAATTTTTGGGCGATTTTGTGCTAAAGGTAGCATTTATTGGTGCAAGGAAATGTGAATGATCACTTTTAGGCCTGGTGCACACCAAAACCCGGTAGCAGATCCACAAAATGCTAGCAGATTTTGAAACGCTTTTTCTTTTTTTCTGTAGCGTTTCAGCTAGCATTTTGCGGTTTTGTGAAGGGTTTTTGGTGTAGATTTCATATATTGTTACAGTAAAGCTGTTACTGAACAGCTTCTGTAACAAAAACGCCTGCAAAACCGCTCTGAACTGCCGTTTTTCAGAGCGGTTTGCGTTTTTCTAGTCTTTACATTGGAGGCAGAAACGCCTCCGCAATCCAAAATCTGCAGCAGCCCGGGAGTATGCGTTTCTGCAAAACGCCTCCCGCTCTGGTGTGCACCAGCCCATTGAAATACATTAACCAAGTTTCCACATCCGCAATCGGATCGAAAAACGCTGCCGAACCGCTCTGGTGTGCACTAGGCCATAGAGCTTGCTCACATTGCAGGCGTTTTCGGCTTTTTTTCGCCGCCTGCGGTTTTTCAAAACGCCCCCTGACCGCGTGGCCAATGAATGTCTATGAGAAGGTGCATGTCAGCGCAGGCCGTGCGCAGTACAGCTAGGAAAGGTGTAGGAAAATCAGCGAACGCATATAAAAACACACAATAAAGCAACCGCTTAAGAATACATACAATGTATTTATTCTTAAGAACGTGAGCACAATCTCCTTATTGTGTGGAAAATGATAATAAAGCCTGCCCTGTGCATCTACTTCCTCCAGCAACAAGGAGAGTTTCTGGGCAGTGTTTTGTCAGTGTTGCAATCAAGAGCTATTTTGGCTTATTGTCAAATTTGTAAATTCTTAGCTGGCATTAAATGACAAGAATATTTATGCAGTACCAATAATTTCCCCAGAATAGGAAACTGGACACCGGCAATACTTTCAGAGAAAAGAAAATAACTTGAGGACGTCCTAAACATGGGAACTACAGGCAGTGATTACAGAAACAACAGCACTGGCGGTGCGGAATGACAGAAGAGAAGACTGACATATACTAGCCGCTCTGGCTCCGGCAGCAGCTGCTACCAGAGGGATCACGACAGCACACGGATCATGACGTAAGCATATAGGACACCAGCTCCCGAGAACGTACCTGAACACGACCGCTATCACCACGTATGACTGTCGCTTCCAGCCAACCACATCCAGCGTGTACCGGAAGCTGCCCACTGCTCAGCACAGGGACCACTCACACACCTGCTTTCAGCATCCAGCCAATAGCCGAGTCCCTCACAGCTTGTTCCACCCCTTCGGGCACGCACGGAGGATCCTGATTGGGTGTCGTCCTCTAGCGATTAGGAGCTCTGTATTAGGCATCGCATGGAACAGCCAGGAACCAGGAGCCCGTATGTAAGCTGGCAGCATTGTGTGCGGAGCTCCCTCTTGTGGCCGGTACTGTAAAATGTCCATTGCACTTGTGTGTGGAGCGCCCCCGTGTAGCCGCTATAGAATTTCTTATTGCTGTACAGTAAATAGATGTTGTTAGGAGCCAGTTCTATGTTAGGGCTGTGAGAACCTGTGTGTATTTTGAGTGTGGGGAATACAGTAGTTAGGCTGCTGGAGGAGACAGGGCTGCTGTAAATGGATGCAGGTGGCTGCAGACAGAGCTGCACGTGATCAGGGGCGCTGCTGCTGCACATGGCAGGCTGCTTAGGTAAACACAGTGCAATAGGGGGTTTAACCACTTCACCACTGAGGGGTTTTACCCCCTGAGCACCAGAGCAATTTTCACCTTTCAGCGCTCCTTCCATTCATTCGTCTATAACTTTATTATTACTTATCGCAATGAAATTAACTATATCTTGTTTTTTTTCGCCACCAATTAGGCTTTCTTTAGGTGGGACATTATGCCAAGAATTATTTTTTTCTAAATGTGTTTAAATGGGAAAATAGGAAAAATGTGGGGAAAAAAATAATTATTTTTCAGTTTTCGGCCATTATAGTTTTTAAATAATGCATGCTACTGTAATTAAAACCCATGAAACGTATTTGCCCTTTTGTCCCGGTTATAAAACCATTTAAATTATGTCCCTATCACAATGTTTGGCGCCAATATTTTATTTGGAAATAAAGGTGCATTTTTTTCAGTTTTGCGTCCATCCCTAATTACAAGCCCATAGTTTATAAAGTAACAGTGTTATACCCTCTTGACATAAATATTTAAAAAGTTCAGTCCCTAAGGTAACTATTTATGTATTTTTTTAATTGTAAATTTTTTAATTTTTTTTTAATTACAAAAAAAAAAAAAATGGGGAGTGTGGGAGGTAATGAGTTAATTTTATGTGTAAAAGTCATTTATTTGTATGTGAAAAATGTGTAGGGTGTAGTTTACTATTTGGCCACAAGATGGCCACAGTAACTTTTTGTTTTAATGCGACCTCCAAGCTTCCTTCTGGAAGCTTGGAGGAAGTATAATGAGCATGGACGCGTGAGTTTTTTCTCACAATGATCGCGCTGCCCATAGGAGAGCAGCTGATCATTGCGGGGCTTAGATCAACGAACGGGAATGGATTTTCCCGTTCATTGATCTCTGGGCGAGCGGGCGGCGGCGGTTTTACTAGCGGCGGGCGGCGTGTTTACGAGCGGGAGCGCGGGCAGCGTCGGGAACGCGGAAAGTACGTGTTTCTCCGTCCCTGGTTTTTAAAGGATGGAAAAAGGGGCGGAGAAATACGTACGCGCGGGGGTAAAGTGGTTAATCATCAAAGCAAGGTGACTGCTGGGTACATCAGGTCACTGCAGGGAAGAACTACTATCCACAGCAGGCTGCCTGTGCGCGTACATTTGAATACGGCGCTGGTAGACTTGGGCGCAGGATCCAGCTGTTAAATGGCTGGTCCTGCTTCTGCACAAGTCCGGGGCGTTTTAATTACTATTCCCCCTCCAGGCCGACATGGATAGTGGGGGAATGAAATAATTCGGCTTCCAGCGATTGCTGGAGGCCGAATTATTGTGTTTTTTAAGCAACTTCGGCTCCGTCTTCTGACGGAGCCGACCTTCCTCACTGAGCGCCGCTATAGACTGATTCCCATTACAGTCTATGGCGGCGCTGGCTGCGCCCAAATCTAGCAGCGCTGAAAAGCACTGCTCCGGCCTGTGCTGCTCACACCAACCCCGACACCATAGCTCCCAAGTGTCCCTCTTTCGGAGGGACAGTCCCTCTTTGGGAGCCCTGTCCCTCTTTCTCCCGCATCTGTCCCTCTTTCAGGGCTTTGTCCCTCTTTCTAGGTGAATATATTTATTTATCTACTAAAAAAATTATTTGATTGACTCTAAACATTATTCCCATCCTTTAAATTGATATATTACTAATGTTAAAATGTTCATATGAAGGAAAATGAACCAGGATAGAAAGGACCAGTGTGGTTTGAGTTAAAAAACAGGTGTGCTCTTCCCACCGGCCTGCAGCTCATACTGGTACTTAATGTAATCTATTGAGAACATACTGGTACTTTAGGTAATCTAATTAGAACATAATGCATGTGGCGAAGTGGCGGTGCAGCAACTGCAAGGTGAGATGCTGCCCATAACAACCGCATCAGTTACATCAATAAATGCAGTAGTATCGCTGCGCTCAATGTAATAAAAGTACTTGATAATTATCCGAGCTGTAAGCAGTGTCCTCTGTACAGGCAGTCCAAACTTTATACGTCCAATGCTGTTGCGCTTTTACTCCTCACAGACACATCCAGTAATAACACATGTAGAGGGAGAAGAAAAGAGAACCAAAACATAGAGTGTAACGTATGCTCAATTCACCCTTGGTGCCAAACGCACACGCTTCCAGAGGTAGTGAATAAGCCCCCAGCCGGGATAACCACCACGCTTCCTATAGAGTGGCGCTTACCCTCAGTATTCTTGTAAACAAGCCCAGCCTTTGGCAGCCATTGCCTATGCAATAAACATCCTAGCGCCGATATAAAAATAAACCATAGCGTAATTCCGTTTATTAAGACAGTAAAACCCTGCTAACAATTCGGCTTACAATGTAAACACTTGGACATGAGCATATTATAGTCATATACTGCACCGGCTCATCAGCGCGTCCGCCGGGCCAAGTGTAGCTGCTAACCTCGCTCCTTCCCAAGTATGCGTGCATGCGTACGTCCAGGCTCCGCCCTACGCGTTTCGTCACTGGGCGTGACTCATCAGGGGCTGGACGTACGTATGCTATTTGTACACAACATGACGTGTGCACTCCCCATAGATGGGCAGTGTTCACTTACGTCATGTACCTCATACATATTCATAGCTCCATGTAGCACACCCACCCCGCCGCGCACGTAAGGCGCAATGACTGCATGGATAAAAACGGTCTGTTAGACCATACTTAACCTCCCTGGTGGTCTATTAGAAACCGCCAGTGGGCAGCGCAGCACTATTTTTATTTTTTTAAATCATGTAGCGAGCCTACATGATAGCCGCCGTACAGCGGCATCCCCCCGCCCGCTTTGATCGCCTCCGGCGATCTTTGATCAGGAAATCCCGTTCATGGATGTCATGCGATTTAAGGGAGTCCCGATCCACCCCTCAGCGCTGCCTGGCACTGATTGGGGGGGGGGGAGCACGGCGCGGCGAACAGCGATGATCGAGCGCGGAGCGGCGGCGATCGGAATGCAAAGTGCCAGCTGCCTGTTGCAAAAAAATAAATAAATGAGCAAATCGGCCCAGCAGGGCCTGAGAAATCCTCCTGCGTGGCATAGCTCGAGCTCAGCTCGGGCTTACCGCCAGGAAGGTTAGACATAGATAACAGGTATTAATAGGCATTAAAAAGTAAAATAAATACAGTAAAAAAAATAATAAATAAATAAGAATAAGATCTATATAGTATAAGAGGGGTGCTAAAAATAAACTACATATTCAAATGACAGAATTCATACCTATAATGGGATAACTTAAAGGATACCACAACTGACATGTGACATGATGAGATAGACATGGGTATGTACAGTGCCTAGCACACAAATAACTATGCTGTGTTCCTTTTTTTCTTTCTCTGCCTGAAAGAGGTAAATATCAGGTATGTAAGTGGCTGACTCAGTCCTGACTCAGACAGGAAGTGACTACAGTGTGACCCTCACTGATAAGAATTTCCCCCTTTTTTATCACTTTCTTGCTCTCAGAAGCCATTTTCTTCTAGGAAAGTGTTTTATAGTTGGAATTTCTTATCAGTGAAGGTCACACTGTAGTCACTTCCTGTCTTGAGTCAGGACTGAGTCAGCCACTTACATACCTGATATTTACCTCTTTCAGGCAGAGAAAGAAAAAAAGGAACACAGCATAGTTATTTGTGTGCTAGGCACTGTACATACCCATGTCTATCTCATTATGCCACATGTCAGTTGTGGTATCCTTTAAGAACTTGTCATATTGTGCTGCGAGATAGACCCTTACTGGGTACCATTTCTAAATGGATCATGTGGCTGCAGTGATGATGTAGCAACACCCAATACTGTGCACCACATACAGAGAGGATTCCCATAACATGTATACGGCAGTGATGATGTAGCAACACCCAATACAGCTAAGTACACATGCCAGTACAACCACTTATATTGTACTGATTGGATAATCTATATAGCTATACAATATCATATGTACTAAATCAATAATATAGGAACCAAAACCCATTGCACTAGGACTCCGATTGACAAATCGAAACAATCATATTCCAACATGGTAACCCCCCACCCTCTTTCCCCTATACTCCTCCACCTATGCCCCCCTCAGGCTAGACCACCTCTAATTCCAACATGTTACCTAAGGGATAAGGCTCATCTCTGCTAAATCTACCCACCACTAAAGTCTGATGCTAATCATTATTAATGAAGCAATTAATGTCCACCTCAATATTCAGTCCCTCTGGTGTGAGGGTGCGCAACACATAAATCCATTTAGCTTCCATTCTACACAACTCACGGAATCTATTTGCGCCCCTCCATGAGGGTACCAGTTTGTCAATCGCACAAAATTGCATATGGGTTGGGTCACATGCATGCATCTGCTTGAAATGAGCAGATACACTATGGTCCTCATGACCCTTCCCGATTTTATATATATGCTCTGAGATACGTTTCTTGAGCGGTCTGGTGGTGCGTCCGACATATCGGAAACCACAACTGCACCATATTAAGTAGACCACATGATGGGAACCACATGTCATAAATGATTTAATATCATATTTTTTCCCACTACCATAGTGTATCAGCTCATTTCAAGCAGATGCATGCATGTGACCCAACCCATATACAATTTTGTGCGATTGACAAACTGGTACCCTCATGGAGGGGCGCAAATAGATTCCGTGAGTTGTGTAGAATGGAAACTAAATGGATTTATGTGTTGCGCACCCTCACACCAGAGGGACTGAATATCGAGGTCGACATTAATTGCTTCATTAATAATGATTAGCATCAGACTTTAGTGGTGGGTAGATTTAGCAGAGATGAGCCTTATCCCTTAGGTAACATGTTGGAATTAGAGGTGGTCTGTAATGATCCGCTCAGCTGTCTGCACAGGCAGACAGCTGTTTGACCATTCCTTAAGTCTGAGGGCTGCAGGTCTCTGGAAAAGAGACCTGTCTTCACTTTGCAAGTATCAGACTTGCTCTGCCACTGAGGAATTTGCATACACTTGTCATGCAAATTGCCTAGCTGCCTCATTTGAAGGCTTGCAGTATAAATACCATGTTCTCCCAGGATCCTTTGCTGGTCATGATGGTTTGTTTCTGCTAAACACTCCTGGAGTGTCAGCCTTGCTATTGTTTGCTAAAGATTATCTTAGAGTATTCCTTGGGACTGCACTAGGCATCCCTTCTAGTGCAGTCAGGTTGTATTACTTGTATTGCCTTGTTCTGTTTCTCTGCCTCGATTGTCTTGTCGCCAGCGGCGGTCGACAGGAAATTGTTCTGTCTGGGAGTGTAGGCCAGAGCTGCGGTTGCTGCTGGCTGCTCCATCTGTCTGGATTGCATTCGCCCTAGTGGTAGTGGCAGTGCTTCCTTCTGTATTCTGCCTTAGGGGTGCGAACCAGAGCAGCGGTTGCTACTGGTAGCCCCATCTGTTTGTCTGTCTGGATCGCATCCGCTCTAGCGGTGGTTCCTTCTAAATTCTGCCTTAGGGGTGCTAGCCAGAGCAGCGGTTGCTACTGTTAGCCCCATCTGTCTGTCTTGTCTGGTACGAACGCTTGCTGTAGGCTCGGTGAGGTATCCGTTTAGCAAGCGTTCGCGTTCTCTATTTCGTGTTTGTGTACTTTGGTTAGTTAGGGTGGCACGCTTATCACTGGGCGCCTAACGCGCGGTGATCGTGCTTAAACGCGTTTGCTGTTGTGAATGAGTGCGGTGTTCGCGTTTAGCTAGCGTTTGCTGTTTTCCTTGATGTTCTTATTATTGTTGTTTGCTGTGCCTTTTGCTACTCTCATGCTCTGTCCTGCTCAGTCTTGTGTCTGTTGGCAATCACCAGTCTGGCGATTGCATTCATACTTTGTTTCTGCTGATGCGTGTTCACCGTCGCTGGGTGGCGACTAGATTGGTGGACACACATTCATTCTGTCCCTGTGCTCTGTCTTTATACTTGTGCTCTGTCTAGTTCAGTCTTGTTTCCCTGTTGGCAATTGTTATTTCTTGCGATTGCGTTCTCACTTGGTTTCCGCTGTTGTGTGTTCGCTGTCGCTGCTTGGCGACTAGATTGGTGGACATACATACATTCCTTCTCTGTGCTTATTCAGTCTTGTGTCGCTGTTAGCAATCGCCATCTCTTGCGATTGCTTTCCCACTTAGTCTTCACTGTTGTGTGTTCATCGTCGCTGGGTGGCGACTAGATTGGTGGACACACATACATCCTGTCTCTGTGCTCTCTCTCTTTAACCACTTTACCCCCGCCCGTACGAATTTCTCCGTCCCTTTTTCCATCCTTTAACCCCCAGGGACGGAGAAATCCGTACGTTCCGCGCTCCCGCTCGTAAACACGCCGCCCGTCGCTAGTAAACACGCCGCCGCCCGCTCGCCCGGAGATCAATGAACGGGAAAATCCATTCCCGTTCGTTGATCTAAGCCCCACAATGATCCGCTGCTCTCCGATGGGCAGCGCAATCATTGTGAAAAAAACCGCAACTTGTCAGCCTCCTTGTACTTCCTCCAAGCGTCCGGAAGGACGCTTGGAGGTCGCATTAAACAAAAAGTTTCTGGTGCCATCTTGTGGCCAAATAGTAAAACTACACCCTAAGCATTTTTTACATAGAAATAAATTAGTGTTACACAAAAAATTAACTCATTACCTCCCACACTCCCCATTTTTTTTTTTTTTTTTTTTTTGTAATTAAAAAAAATTAAAAAATTTACAATTAAAAAAAAATACATAAATAGTTACCTTAGGGACTGAACTTTTTAAATATTTATGTCAAGAGGGTACAACACTGTTAATTTATAAACTATGGGCTTGTAATTAGGGATGGACGCAAAACTGAAAAAAATGCACCTTTATTTCCAAATAAAATATTGGCGCCAAACATTGTGATAGGGACATAATTTAAACGGTTTTAAAACCGGGACAAAAGGGCAATACATTTCATGGGTTTTAATTACAGTAGCATGCATTATTTAAAAACTATAATGGCCGAAAACTGAAAAATAATTAATTTTTTCCCACATTTTTCCTATTTTCCCATTAAAACACATTTAGAATAAAATAATTCTTGGCACAATGTCCCACTTAAAGAAATCCTAATTGGTGGCGGTAAAAACAAGATATAGTTAATTTCATTGCGATAAGTAATGATAAAGTTATAGACGAATGAATGGAAGGAGCGCTGAAAGGTGAAAATTGCTCTGGTGCTCAGGGGGTAAAACCCCTCAGGGGTGAAGTGGTTAAGGGCTATCTTGCCCTGCATTGCTTTCCCTCGTACAATTCCTATCTGGCATCTGTGGCAGTACAGAGGGGTTGTTCCTCTGTTCTCCACAGCTCCATCTGCCGGCAGGAATTCCCCTCTACAGGTGCATAGCACCATTGCTGGGTTCTCTCCGATTATACGCTTGTGGAGGATTTCCGCAGTGTCAGCTCGCATCCTGTGCGCTGACCATGTAAATAATTACACAATCGTTATATGGTCTAGCCTGAGGGGGGCATAGGTGGAGGAGTATAGGGGAAAGAGGGTGGGGGGTTAACATGTTGGAATATGATTGTTTCGATTTGTCGATCGGAGTTCTAGTGCAATGGGTTGTGGTTCCTATATTATTGATTTAGTACATATGATATTGTATAGCTATATAGATTATCCATTCAGTACAATATAAGTGGTTGTATTGGCATGTGTACGTAGCGGTATTGGGTGTTGCTACATAATCACTGCCGTATACATGTTATGGGAATCCTCTCTGTATGTGGTGCGCAGTATTGGGTGTTGCTACATCATCACTGCAGCCACATGATCCATTTAGAAATGGTACCCAGTAAGGGTTTATCTCGCAGCACAATATGACAAGTTCTTAAGTTATCCCATTATAGGTATGAATTCTGTCATTTGAATATGTAGTTTATTTTTAGCACCCCTCTTATATTATATAGATCTTATTTATTATTTTTTTTACTGTATTTATTTTACTTTTTAATGCCTATTCATACCTGTTATCTAGGTTTAAGTATGGTCTAACAGGCCGTTTTTATCCATGCAGTCATTGCGCCTTACGTGCGCGGCGGGGTGGGTGTGCTACATGGAGCTATGAATATGTATGAGGTACATGACGTAAGTGAACACTGCCCATCTATCGGGAGTGCACGCGTCATGTTGTGTATAAATATGTGGTGATAGCGTACGTACGTCCAGCCCCTGATGAGTCACGCCCAGTGATGAAACACGTAGGGCGGAGCCTGGATGTACGCATGCACGCATACTTGGGAAGGAGCGAGGTTAGCAGCTACACTTGGCCGGCGGACGCGCTGATGATCCGGTGCAGTATATGACTATAATATGCTCATGTCCAAGTGTTTACATTGTAAGCAGAATTGTTAGCAGGGTTTTACTGTCTTAATAAACGGAATTACGCTATGGTTTATTTTTACATCGGCTCTAGGATGTTTATTGCATAGGCAATGGCTGCCAAAGGCTGGGCTTGTTTACAAGAATACTGAGGGTAAGCACCACTCTATAGGAAGCGGTGGTGGTTATCCCGGCTGGGGGCTTATTCACTACCTCTGGAAGCGTGTGCGTTTGGCACCAAAGGTGAATTGAGCATACACCCTATGTTTTGGTTCTCTTTTCTTCTCCCCCTACATGTGTTATTACTGGATGTGTCTGTGAGGAGTAAAAGCGCAGCAGCATTAGGCATTGTTCAGCAGGAGATAAACAGAAGACAATGCACCAGAGATAATGACCATTCTCTACAGACAATAATCTAATTAAGCATTATAACAGAAAATCTAACAGAAAAATCTAATGCTGGGCATACACAGGTCGATCCGGCGGGCGATTAGCCGCCGGATCGACTCCCACCGCGGATTGAGCGGGGAATCCATCCGGCAGGTCATCGGACCTGTCGGATATTATCAATCGAGCCATCAGCGGCTCGATTGATAACAGCGTACCTCGCCGTGTATGCCCACAATTACAGAAAATTGTATGGTGTATTCCCAGCATTATGCTGGGCATACACGGCTCGTTTGCTCCTTATCAATCGAGCCGGTGATGGCTCGATTGATCATTTCCGACAGGTCCGATGACCCGCCGGATCGATACCCTGCTCATGGACAATAGTGGGGAATCGAGCGGAAGATAAGGAGCGCCCGCGGGGACGAGCGGGGATCGATCCAGGCGCCGGCGGGGATGAGCAGGGATGCGCCGGAATCGAGCCTGCGGCTTGATCCGGCGCATAATCGAGGCCATGTATGCCCAGCATTAGGGTCACTTTATGGCTGGGTTTACACTGGCAGGTGATCACAACTGACACGCTTTAACTGATCAGTTGTTCTGTGCTCTCTCTTCCAGATGCTGCGCATTTTCATGCACTTTTGTATGGACAAATACATTGCATGCAGCAGTTATAACCATTTATGCCTCCAGGACGTAGTACCTACGTCCAGGAGGCCACGTACGCGTCCACGCGCTCCTGCGGCCGATCGCGCGCATGCACGCGCACTCCCGACCGCGAATTCGGTAGCCCAGGAATCAATGTATCGGGCTATGGTGCCCAATCACCGATTCCTCTCCCCTGCTGAAAAAGCGACAGCTTCTCTCGGAAGCTACGCTTTTTCTGAAGCTCTGTCCCTCTAAGCGTACATTGTACGCTTAGAGTGACGTCATGTAAACAAACTCAAGATTGCCATCTTGTGGCCAAAAAGTAAAACTACAAGTAAAAGTAAAAAACCATTACAATACACAAATATTTCCCCCAATAAAACACTATTTATATCCCACCCTCCCAAAAATGCCCACATAAAATGTTTAATAAAAAAAAAAAAAAAAACATTACTATAAAAAAAACAAAAACCACATAAATATTTACCTAAGGGTTTAAAACTTTTTAAATATCTATGTAAAGATGAAATATTTCTCTATTTTTTTTTTTTATAAGCTTGTAAACAGTGATGGATGCAAAACGGAAAAAATGCTCTTTTATTTCCAAATAAAACATTGTCGCGATACATTGTGATAGGGACATAATTTAAACAGTGAAATAACCGTGCCATATGGGCAAATACAATACGTGGGTTTTAATTATGGAGGCATGTTTTATTTTAAAACTATAATGGCCGAAAACTGACAAATTAATTTTTTCATTTTTTTTCTTATTCTTACTGTTAAAATGCATTTACAGTAAGGTAGCTCTTAGCAAAATGTACCCCCCAAAGAAAGCCTAATTGGTGGCGGAAAAAACAAGATATAGATCAGTTCATTGTGATAAGTAGTGATAAAGTTATAGGCTAATGAATGGGAGGTGAACATTGCTCGGATGCATAAAGTGAAAACGACTGAAGGCTGAACTGGATAATGCATAAATGTAAGCTGAAGCCAGGTACACTCTTTCAATTATGATTGGCAAATCACTCACCAATTTTACCATACACAATCTGTTCATAGAATTCAATATCTGTTGAAACTCATACCACATGGTGGTGATAAAATGGGTCAGTGATTGGCCAATCAAAATTGAAAGCAGGACTGTGGAGTTGGAGTCAGGGCAAATTTTTGGGTACCTGGAGTCGGAGTCGGGAGAAAATGCACTGACTCCGACTCCTAATGAATTTAAACTGTAATTAAAACAGAAAATATGATAAAATGTTCTATATTTCAGATAATGGTGATCATAAATAATTTATATAAACAGTAATAGCTGTGCTTAGTCCACAAAAATGAAATGAACCAATCAAAAAAGTTACTTGTGCTGCTCCAAGAAAGCAGTCCCCGTATTTTTAAAGTCAGAAATACATATCTGATTGTGACTGTACAGTACATATACTGTGTGTGTGTATATAATATATAAATATATATATATATATATATATATATATATATATATACACACACACACACACTAAGGTGGGTACTGGCTAGGGGGTACTGTTTGTCACGTTGGTGCTGAGTGGGGATGAGCTCCGCAGAGCTCCGGCATTCAGAGTAAAACTTGTGGGCCCGCGGCAGGGGGCAGCCAACTTACCCTCGTCACCGACCAATAGCCAGTGCGCTCTATGTCTCGTTCCACGTCTCTCCACTACTTCCACCTTCCGGGTTTGAAGGAGGAAGCAATGGAGAAACAGAATTCGATGAAACGCAACATGGAGGGCATCAGGTATAAGCGGTGACAAGAGTAATTTGTGGCCCACAAGTTTTAATTGAAATTAGGAATCCAAGGGCCAGAACTCTGCAGAGCTCATGCCTAGTGGTGAGTGCAGATGCTCAGTACCATGTGGGATCTGTGTGCTAGTACAAGGTGTCATGTGGGTGCTGGCTATGGGTGGGTATTGGGTGTCATATGGGTGTTGACTAGCGCACGTACATATGTGGGTGCACACGTCATGTGGTTGCTAGGTGTGGGTACTGGGTGAGATCACTATAGGTGCTGCTGGGAACAAGAGAGTAAGTGATGACACAAACTGTTCTCCACCTAACAGTTCACTCTCTAGCTACTTCCGGGCGGGCGAGCGAGCTGCGGCAGTAGTGCGCAAGAATTTAAAAACTAGCTATTTTCGGGCGTGTAAGTTGCGGCAGTAATGCACAGGCATTGGCCTGGCGACACGCGCCCTTAATCGCGTGCCAGTGGCTGGGAGAGCTCTGTGCGGAGTCACGACTATGTAGTGGGAATGCACAGAGCCCTTCTGGTCGCGTAATGAACGTCGTGACGTCACTGGGACTCCCGATCCACCCCAAAGCGCAGCCTGGCGGCGATTGGCCAGGCTGCGCACGGGGTCTGCGGGGGGGCTCTCTTTTGCGTCGGGTATTGGCGGCGGCGATCGGGACAAACACGCAGCTAGCAAAGTGCTAGTGTTTGAAAAAAAAAAAATCAAAATCGGCCCAGCGGGGCCTGAGCGGTGCCCTCTAATGTCTCTGGACAAGCTCAGCTCGTCCAGAACGCTAGGGAGGTTAATAGACCGCCAGGAGGGTTAAACTCATCTGATTCCCTAATTTTTAGTAGGGATAATCCATGTGATGCAAGCTGATTCATGAGTTACAAATAATTCCGAATTGATGCCATGGCTGCCGCAGAGAGAGACGCAGTTCAAGTTTCAAGCTGTGTGTCTTTAGCAGTTTGTAGGGTGAATAGCACTGATTAGCTGTGTGAGGTATGTTTTTTTCTTCGGTGAACTGGGTAGACAGGAATGCACAGCCCACGTCTCTGGGTCGCTTTGAAGGTATGAAGCAGTTTATAGCCACAGCTTAGATAGTGGGTGAGGTGCTACTGACCTCGTTATAAATCGCCTTAACTGTTTCGACACCAGCAACTTCTTATAGTTGCATCTCACAGACTGTGAGATAACTTGACTCTCAACACAGCAAGCAGGAGATAGACTTTTCTCAGGCTTCTTTAATATCTAAGGAGTTTATTCACTACACAGATAGACAGATACAGTTCATCATATCCTAGCAAAGCAGATACTCATGTTTAAGTTCTTAGCGTTACAGCTCTTGACTAACCTTCCTCCTGAATGTTAGTCAGTTACCTTCTTTCTAGACTACGTTACTCTAGACTACCTATGTACAGCATACATTAGATCAGATTACATAAAGAATGGAAATACTTAGAGGTCCCAGTCAGCATCTAGATAGCATGAAAGTAGGAAGCAGAGCAGGAATCAGAGTGAGCTCTGACAGCTCATCCGGCCCTTTAATACTGACCAGGAAAGAGTTAAATGTGACCTCATCTTAGCCATCCCCCAGACCGGTGAGGACACAACTTGTTCTCCACCTAACAGTTCACTCTCTAGCTACTTCCGGGCGGGCGAGCGAGCTGCGGCAGTAGTGTGCAAGCATTTAAAAACTAGCTATTTTCGGGCGTGCAAGTTGCGGCAGTAATGCACAGGCATTGGCCTGGCGACACACGCCCTTAATCGCGTGCCAGTGGCTGGGAGAGCTCTGTGCGTAGAAACGACTATGTAGTGGGAATGCACAGAGCCCTTCTGGCCGCGTAATTAAGGAGGTGAGTCGCCAGGCCAGCGTACTACTGCCGCAACTTGCCCACACAGAAGTAGCTATATGAGGAACAGTTTGCTGACGGACAGTTTGTGCCATCACTACAGGAGAGATGCTGTTGGGGGAAGGAAAGGTGAGGCCCGTGCGGGTGCTGGAGAAGGTAGGTCAAGCCAATCTGTCAAGGAGGAGGAGCTTCCTAGTGGTGGGCAGAGCTTATTGCAGCCGGGAATGGGGCACTTTTATTGAAAAGTAAAAAATGGGGGCAACTGGGCACCAAGAGCCCCCCCCCCCCCTTCCGCAGGTGCCTGTCAGCCAATATTAATCACATATACACACTGGCAGCACAAGGCAGGCAGACTAGCATGTTTCACAAGTTACCAGCTTCCAGCAGTTCTCATCCGCCAGTGAAAGTGCTTCCTCTCTCCTCCCAGGCAGGCTGGCTCTTGGTAAAGGTTTACTCCAGCCTCCTCTGCTCTTAGCTGCCCTCAAGATAATGTGGTCTCCTCTCTGCATCGGATGCAGTGCAGGCAAATGGCTCCTAGTCGGGGGACGGAGCTTGTGCTCAATGTGCACCTCGGTGACAGCAAGAGCCATCCTGAGCCAAGTACATTAACATCATTCACGGCAGCCATGGCATCAATTCGGAATTATTTGTAACTCATGAATCATCTTGCATCACATGCATTATCCCTACTAAAAATTAGGGAATCAGATGAGTTTAACCCTCCTAGCGGTCTATTAACCTCCCTAGCGTTCTGGACGAGTTGAGCTCTTCCAGAGACGCTAGAGGGCACCGCTCAGGCCCCGCTGGGCCGATTTTTATATTTTTTTTTTAACACGCAGCTAGCACTTTGCAAGCTGCGTGTTTGTCCCGATCGCCGCCGCCAATACCCGACGCGAAAGAGAGCCCCCCCCCGCAGACCCCGTGCGCAGCCTGGCCAATCGCCGCCAGGCTGCGCTTTGGGGTGGATCGGGAGTCCCAGTGACGTCACAACGTCACTCCGTTTGTCGCCATGGCGACGGGAGAAGCCCTAAAGGAAATCCCGTTCAGAACGGGATTTCCTTATGGGCGTGATCGCCAGCGGCGATCAGAAGGGTGGGAGGAAGAGAGGAGGAAGGGGAGAATCATGTAGCTAGCGCTAGGCTAGCTACATAAGGAAAAAAAATCAGGCGAAAAAAAACCCTCCCGCAGCCATGGGAATTGAAACGCCCAGCAGGTTAAAAACCGCTAGGAGGAAGTGCAGCTTTTTTTAATTTTTTTAAATCACGTAGCAAGCCTAGGGCTCGCTACATGATAGCCGCTGTGCAGCGGCATCCCTCCACCCGCTCCGATCGCCTTCCGGCGATAAAGCCCGTTTGGAAATCCCGTTAGGGCTTCCCCCGTCGCCATGGCGATGGGCGGGATGACGTCACTGACATCAAAGGGAATCCCGATCCACCCCTCAGCGCTGCCTGGCACTAATTGGCCAGGCAGCGCATGGGGTCTGGGAAAGGGGGGGGGGGGGGGCGACGCGGCGAATCAGCGGGTACCGGCGGCGATCGGAGTGCACACGCAGCTAGCAAAGTGATAGCTGCGTGTAGCAAAAAAAAATTTGCAAATCGGCCCAGCAGGGCCTGAAAAATCCTCCTGCGCGGCTTAGCCAGGAAGGTTAAAGGGAACCCAAGCTGAAGCTCAGGTTCAAACATCTACTTACTTATGCAGTGGGAAGCCTCTGGATTATATTGAGGCTACCCCTCACTGTCCTCTGGTCTCCTGTTGCCGCTGGTGGACTCTCCATCTGATCACTCCTGCGTAGTAGCATGGAGTCACTCGTGCACGAGCAGCTCCAGCATATTACGCAGGTGCAGTATGGTCTCGCTTGTGCCAGAAGAGGTGCGCGGACCTGGTCAGATTACAGACAAGCCCTTGTCGGTAAATCCTTAAAGTGTCCTCACTTAGCGACAGGGGACCAGAGGGCAGCGAGGGAAGCTTTATCGGGATCCAGAGGCTACTTAAGTATGTGATTTTGTACCCAAACCTCGGCTCGGGTACACTTTAATGGAATGGCTGCATACAGGGCTGCACATGGAACAGGGGCACTACTGCAAATGGTAGCAGAAGAAAAAGTTGTAAAATATTGGGTCATTTTATCAATATTATACTAGCAGTAATCACGGCTGTGGAGTCGGTAAAAAATCATTCAACTTTTCCGTTTATGAAACCTCCGATCCCAGATACTCCAAAATGCTTCAACTCTTGACTGACTTTCCACTATGGCGAAATTCACATTTATTATCTGTATGCGAATTCCAATAGCAGTGTATTTCAATGGGCCAGTTTCCATTTCAGGCGAAATTCACTTCCCCCCAGAGGCGAAAATAAAAAGGCCGCCTCTGTAACAATTTTATGTGCAGTTTGAGTTTACACGTGTTTAAGTATGCGGTTTCGCATGCGCGGGTCAATAATGATGAATGACAATGGGAGAAAAACCAGTTCGCTTACAGCCCCTGCAGGGCCATGGAGTGTGTAAAAAAAATCATTCGAGTCTGACTCCTCCGTTTATAAGACCATCGACTCCAAATACTCAAAAATTGCTCTCGACTCCAGCTCAGATTCCACAGCCCTGGTGGGAATACCCTGCAGCCTTTTTTCCAGGTGCTTTTATTACATGCAGGGCAATACCTTAGTGGTCACTGGTAGAGGGTGGGAGAAGTCGCTGAGTGGTAATGGAGGGAGGAAGAAGTCACTGCTGTAGGGTGGGAGGGGTCATTAGGTGCAAGTGGATGGTGAAAAAGGTCAATGGTTGCTAGTGGAGGGTGAGAGAGGCCTCTGGGTGCTGCTGTCAGGGACACAGGTACAGGATCTTACCTGCTCTGCTCCCACACAGCTCCTAGCACTTGGTGGGCATCTCTGGAAGCCCTGTCAAGACCATCTCTCCATTAGGTGTCCCGGGAAAGTTCAGAGCTTCTGGTTGGAGGCGGGGCTTAATCAGGCAGGAGGTGGAGCTTAATCAGACAGCCCCACGAAGCCCCGCCCCCTTCACGCTGTTGCCCGTAGTTACACCCCTGTGGTCACGCGTGGCTCCGCCCCCTTTCACCCCGTGGACGAAAACCCTCTGCATCGGGTGTCACCCCCCCTAACAGGAACATGACATGATGTATGCTGCGGTGCAAGAAATGAAAGGAGAGATGCTGCCCATAGCAACCGCAACTGAAAGTGTTACTAGGTATTCAAAATACACTTTAACCACTTTACCCCCGCGCGTACGTATTTCTCCGCCCCCTTTTCCATCCTTTAAAAACCAGGGACGGAGAAACACGTACTTTCCGCGTTCCCGACGCTGCCCGCGCTCCCGCTCGTAAACACGCCGCCCGCCGCTAGTAAAACCGCCGCCGCCCGCTCGCCCAGAGATCAATGAACGGGAAAATCCATTCCCGTTCGTTGATCTAAGCCCCGCAATGATCAGCTGCTCTCCTATGGGCAGCGCGATCATTGTGAGAAAAAACTCACGTGTCCAGCCTCCTTATTCTTCCTCCAAGCTTCCGGAAGGAAGCTTGGAGGTCGCATTAAAACAAAAAGTTACTGTGGCCATCTTGTGGCCAAATAGTAAACTACACCCTACACATTTTTCACATACAAATAAATGACTTTTACACATAAAATTAACTCATTACCTCCCACACTCCCCATTTTTTTTTTTTTTTGTAATTAAAAAAAAATTAAAAAATTTACAATTAAAAAAAATACATAAATAGTTACCTTAGGGACTGAACTTTTTAAATATTTATGTCAAGAGGGTATAACACTGTTACTTTATAAACTATGGGCTTGTAATTAGGGATGGACGCAAAACTGAAAAAAATGCACCTTTATTTCCAAATAAAATATTGGCGCCAAACATTGTGATAGAGACATAATTTAAATGGTTTTATAACCGGGACAAAAGGGCAAATACGTTTCAAGGGTTTTAATTACAGTAGCATGCATTATTTAAAAACTATAATGGCCGAAAACTGAAAAATAATTATTTTTTTCCCCACATTTTTCCTATTTTCCCATTAACCTCCTTAGCGGTAACCCCGTGCTGGACACTGGGTAAGCCGCCGGAGGGTGCCGCTCAGGCCCTGCTGGGCCGATTTTCATAATTTTTTTTTTGCTGGACGCAGCTAGCACTTTGCTAGCTGCGCCAGCACTCTGATCGCCGCCGGCCCCCGCCCGATCGCCGCTATTTGCTGCGGCGCGCCCCCCCCCCCCCCCCAGCGCTGCCTGGCCAATCAGTGCCAGGCAGCGCCGAGGGGTGGCCCGGGACTCCCAATGACGTCCCGACGTCAGTGACGTCATCCCGCCCCGTCGCCATGGCGACGGGGGAAGCCCTCCAGGAAATCCCGTTCTATGAACGGGATTTCCTGATCGGAGATCGCCGAAGGCGATCGAAGCGGGCGGGGGGATGCCGCTCAGCAGCGGCTATCATGTAGCGAGCCCTCGGCTCGCTACATGATTAAAAAAAAATTTTTTTTTTAAAAACTGCTGCGCTCCCTCCTGGCGGTATTTTTCATACCGCCAAGGAGGTTAAAACACATTTAGAAAAAAATAATTCTTGGCATAATGTCCCACCTAAAGAAAGCCTAATTGGTGGCGAAAAAAACAAGATATAGTTCATTTCATTGCGATAAGTAATAATAAAGTTATAGACAAATGAATGGAAGGAGCGCTGAAAGGTGAAAATTGCTCTGGTGCTCAGGGGGTAAAACCCCTCAGTGGTGAAGTGGTTAATAATACAATCATTCATTAGCATAGAGTGTAACAGCAACACACTAATTAGCCAGGGAAAGAAGATCCGCTGCAGCTGCAGTAGAAAGAAATGACAGGCCAGGTTCATGCAGACATGACAGGTGCTCTTATGTGTGAGCGGAGATTGCAGGTATCTGGAGGTGGCAGAGATACAGTAACTAATGCAGCCAAATAACAAGTATATGTGAGTTTATAGCACTTTGGGCATGTGATGGGATGCCGCGCGTCCCCCGCACATCACTCGCATCGTCCCCCGCACATCATCACCCGCATCATGGTCTCCCGCACATCATCACCCGCACATCACCACCCGCATCATGGTCTCCCGCACATCACTTGCATCATCACCCGCACTGCAGGAAGCGCATCAACATCTGCTGCGGACGGACTAGCGGCGGTACCAGGAGAAGAGCAGGAGGTGTTTTCGGAGTGCCCCGCCCACAGCCCACATACATTCCGGACCAGACAAGAGCCGCCTACTTGCTACAGGCATCTCACGAAGGAACGATGGGTCAGCAGTGCGCATGTCAGCCAGCTTCCTCTACCGAGCGCCACCTGGTGGCCGTCAGTGACATGACCACCAGTGTATGAAACCTGTATTAGGTAGGCACACTGTCGGTCAGTAATGGATTATGAGTGTTTCTTCACATTATGCAACATATATGGTATCTTTCATTAATATTGCCTAGTCCATCTCCTTATGAGGGATTGTCAGGGTTTTCTTTGTTTTTAAAAGCATTCTCAGAATGGCAGTTACTCCATCCCGCTGCCAAAATAGCATGCAAGTGAATAGGGAGGCTGGCATCTTAATCATTTGGCAGATAGACTTAGCAACTGCTGTTCATGAAATGCTTTTAAAAACAAAGAAAACCCTGAAAATCTACCATGAGGAGATGGACTAGTCCAAAGACTGTTGGTTCTGTCAGACTTTGGCCTGAGACACACTGCAAAGCACTTTGCTGACTGTCAGCGCTGCGTCTGTGTTTTTAAAAAATGTCCCATTAACTTGCATAAGAATCACAGCAAAAATGCAGCAATGTTTTTTTGTTTTTTTTTTAAATCGCAGTCATTGCCACAATTTTAAATCAATGGGAGCAGTTTTTTTTAAAAAATAGACAGAGCGCCAAAGGTCAGCAAAGCACTCTGCAGTGTGTCTCAGGCCTGTAGCGGCATACTTTTTTTTCACTATAGTGGTCCTATAAGAGTATATTGATTAACTATGACAAGTTTAAGTACCCCCTGAGGCCTAGTAAAATACCCCCTGGGGTAAATGTAGAGAACCCATTAGAGGGATTTCTACATGTAGAATAGCTGTAAATTAGAGGTGGTCGGTGAGCTACAAACAATTCAGGGAAATAATACAGGTCTAAGCAAATTTTGTATGAAAGTGTATGCAGCTATAGGGCTGGTTCTTGCGTACGCTTGGTGGGCGTTTACCGCCAGCGTCTGAGACTAGTCGTTAAACTCTCCCAAATTAAGTAAATGGGTGCACTTCCATGGGGCTTTGACCGACGTTTGCGCTAAGTGCAGCATTCCGATCCTGATTTTCCCCGTTGTTCCAGGCGACCCTGGGTGCTACATGCGGCATCCAGGGTTGATTACCGCCGCGTCTTCGTGTCTCCCTGCAGGAGTCAAAAACTCAGATCGCGACAGGAAGCTAATGAGAACCCTGTGCTGTTTTTGCCTGTCTCTGTACTCATGTGCTATTTATTGTTTCTAGCCATTCACTTTAAGCCTCGTATACACACCTGACCCACATACACACACACCGGTCAGGCGTACGTACGAGGCTCCCAACCGGCGATGGCCGCGCTGCAGGTTATACGTCTTGTGGATCAACTTGGCCAAGCGACATGCAGCTAACCCGCCCGTCTACACATGCACCGATCTGTTGTCCCTCTGACGCCCCCCCCCCCCCATAGCAACAGAACGCGTTATCAGCTACACAGCCCATACGAGTCTGTACAGGCCAGCCCAGCAATGTGGTCCAAGGGGGTCGGGTCCCAATTCCTGACGGGCGATATCAGTTGTTAAGTGTGTATGCACTTTTAAGGCTGGAACCCGTTATAGCGCTTTTCTGAGCGTTTAGGGAGCGCTCTAAATCGCTAGCAATTTCCCTAAATGCTCTGCCAATTGAAATAATTGTAACAAATTCCACATCCGCTGGACATGCAGCATTTTGGGAGCGTTTGTGCTTCAAGGTAAAGTATTGAAGCGCTGACAAATCGCTCATGAATCGCTACACATAGTGATCTGTATGTGATTTTAAATTACTGCAAACTGTAAAAGAGATTATAATAATTTGAAAGGACCAATCAGAATTAAAAATCGCTAATCGCAAATTGCTATCAAAATCGCTGGCAAAAAGCTTGCACTTTAAAATCGCTACCAAAGTTGCCCGAAAACACTCAATAAATCGCTTGTAAATTGCTCATTGGAAACGCTAGCGATTGTGATAGTGCTTTGCGATTTGTAGTGGGTTCCAGGCCTTAAAGAGACACTGAAGTGAAAAAAAAAATATGATATAATGAATTGGTTGTGTACTATGAATAATTTCTAGAAGATTAGCAGCAAAGAAAATATTCTCATACTTTTATTTTCAGGTATATAGTGTTTTTTCTAACATCGCATTATTCTATAATATGTGCAGATTACACAACACTCAGCATTCAAAATGATTCTTTCAGAGCAGTCTGTGAACTAATGATCTCTCCTCTAGCAGAGAAAAAGTAAACAGTTCACTTACAGTTGAGATAATAAAAGTCAGATAACAGCCCTCTCCACGACTAACTTAGTCGGAGAGCTTAATGGCTTGTTTGCATAGAGATAACAACTGGAGTTTCTCAACTCTTCCTGTACTGGAAACAATTAGACTGATGTATCTGATCTTAATGTTTTATTTCTTATCTGTACTACACATACAAATCATAATATCATAATTTTTTTTTTCTCTTCAGTGTCTCTTTAATCGTATAAAGAATTAGCTGTTTATTGCACACTATTAGCCTCTATTGGATTACTTCCTTTATATTTAAATGCACATAGCACCTTATGATTGTGTAGGGGCTTTGAAGCACTTGATGTAGGGCTTGATGCGTTTAAGCTCACAACTGCGCCAAAGTGTCCCCGATCTGGTGAGTCCTACTCTAACCAGGCAAAAATGCTAGTTTTAATCTGCGTTCTAGTGGGAACCATACCAAAAGCCCAAGGGTCAACTAAATGGGAGAAATGAAATTAAAAACACCTCACCTTCTACTAGCTACTAACTAAACTATAAGCTCCGCTCATTTATATGCTTAACTGTGCTAGAGGTGGGCGTGGCTATGCACGCTCACAGGGGAAAATATTATATGTCAGGGGATGAGCAGCACAAACCAAATTTGATGCAATACTATGCAAAGCATGCACGCAGCACTGGAGAACCCCAATCTCCATAAGAAATATAAAAATACAGAGGGGCTGCAGCACACAACAGGAAAACAGTGACAGGGGCTCTTGGTTACGCTTTAACGCGTTTAAGCTCACCAACTGCGCCAAAGTGTCCCCGATCTGGTGAGTCCTACTCTTACCAGGCAAAAATGCTAGTTTTAATCAGCGTTCTAGTGGGAACCATACCAAAAGCCCAAAGGTCAACTAAATGGGAGAAATGAAATTAAAAACACCTCACCTTCTACTAGCTACTAACTAAACTATGAGCTCCGCTCATTTATATGCTTAACTGTGCTAGAGGTAGGCGTGGCTATGCACGCTCACAGGGGAAAATATATGTCAGGGGATGAGCAGCACAAACCAAATTTTAGACAATACTATGCAAAGCATGCACGCAGCACTGGAGAACCCCAGTCTCCATAAGAAATATATAAATACAGAGGGGCTGCAGCACACAACAGGAAAACAGTGACAGGGGCTCTTGGTTACGCTTTAATGCGTTTAACCACTTAACGACCAGTCGCCGGTCCCACCTGTGTTTCCATGGAAAAGACCGCTCGAAGTTTCCTGTCAGTTCACGGAGCGGGGTTTCGTTAACAGTCTGCGAGCCTCCGATCGCGGCTCGTAGGCTAAATGGTAAAGGAGATTGGCAAACCCCGGCCTCTGATTGGCCGGGGATCGCCGCCATCTGATAGGCTGAAGCCTATCTGAGGCGGTACAGGACGGATCACCGTCCTGTACCGCCACTATTGAGAAGGGGAGGGAGGGAAGGAGTGGGAGGGGGAATATCAATGCGGAGGGGGGCTTTGAGACCCTCCCCCGCTAGGCACAACTAGGCGGCGGCGGCGATCAGACCCCCCCCCCCAACAGGACATCCCCCTAGTATAAAAAAAGGGGGGGGGGCAGTCTGATCGCCCTGCCTGCCACCTGATCTGTGCTGGGGGCTGAAGAGCCCACCAAGCACAGATCACACAAAACAGCGCTGGTCAATAAGTGGTTAAGCTCACCAGCTGCGCCAAAGTGTCCCCGATCTGGTGAGTCCTACTCTAACTAGGCAAAAATGCTAGTTTTAATCAGCGTTCTAGACTGGGTTAAAAGCAGAGGATGTCAGAATACAGCACAGGTGAGTCTGATAGAAAAATTGTCTGCATGTCAGTGTCTCATTTCAGGAAAGGTGACAGAAGCTGAGATGGAAGGCTGGGTAAAGGAAAGGGAAGATTGAAGACAGCACCGGTGAGTCTATAAAAGAAAGACTGCATGTCATTTTTTTTTATTTCAGGAAATGTGTTGATAGAAGGCGGCATAGAAGACTGGGTTAAAAGCAGAGGATGTCAGAATACAGCACAGGTGAGTCTGATAGAAAAATTGTCTGCATGTCAGTGTCTCATTTCAGGAAAGGTGACAGAAGCTGAGATGGAAGGCTGAGTAAAGGGAAGACAGAAGACAGCACAAGTGAGTCTGTTAAAGAAAGTCTGCATGTCATTTTTTTTTTATTTCATGAAATGTGTTGATAGAAGGCGGCATGGAAGACTGGGTTAAAAGCAGAGGATGTCAGAATACAGCACAGGTGAGTCTGATAGAAAAATTGTCTGCATGTCAGTGTCTCATTTCAGGAAAGGTGACAGAAGCTGAGATGGAAGGCTGGGTAAAGGAAAGGGAAGACAGAAGACAGCACAGGTGAGTCTGTTAAAGAAAGTCTGCATGTCATTTTTTTTTTTTAATTTCAGGAAATGTGTTGATAGAAGGCGGCATGGAAGACTGGGTTAAAAGCAGAGGATGTTAGAATACAGCACAGGTGAGTCTGATAGAAAAATTGTCTGCATGTCAGTGTCTCATTTCAGGAAAGGTGACAGAAGCTGAGATGGAAGGCTGGGTAAAGGAAAGGGAAGATAGAAGACAGCACAGGTGAGTCTGTAAAAGAAAGTCTGCATGTCATTTTTTTTTTATTTCAGGAAAGGAGTTGATAGAAGGCGGCATGGAAGACTGGGTTAAAAGCAGAGGATGTTAGAATACAGCACAGGTGAGTCTGATAGAAAAATTGTCTGCATGTCAGTGTCTCATTTCAGGAAAGGTGACAGAAGCTGAGATGGAAGGATGGGTAAAGGAAAGGGGAGATTGAAGACAGCACCGGTGAGTCTATAAAAGAAAGTCTGCATGTCATTTTTTTTTTTTAATTTCAGGAAATGTGTTGATAGAAGGCGGCATGGAAGACTGGGTTAAAAGCAGAGGATGTCAGAATATAGCAGAGGTGAGTCTGATAGAAAAATTGTCTGCATGTCAGTGTCTCATTTCAGGAAAGGTGACAGAAGCTGAGATGGAAGACTGGGTAAGGGAAAGGGAAAATTGAAGACAGCACAGGTGAGTCTGCTAAAGAAAGTCTGCATGTCATTTTTTTTTTATTTCAGGAAAGGAGTTAATAGAAGGCGGCATGGAAGACTGTGTTAAAAGCAGAGGATGTTAGAATACAGCACAGGTGAGTCTGATAGAAAAATTGTCTGCATGTCAGTGTCTCATTTCAGGAAAAGTGACAGAAGCTGAGATGGAAGGCTGGGTAAAGGAAAGACAGAAGACAGCACAAGTGAGTCTGTTAAAGAAAGTCTGCATGTCATTTTTTTTTTTATTTCATGAAATGTGTTGATAGAAGGCGGCATGGAAGACTGGGTTAAAAGCAGAGGATGTCAGAATACAGCACAGGTGAGTCTGATAGAAAAATTGTCTGCATGTCAGTGTCTCATTTCAGGAAAGGTGACAGAAGCTGAGATGGAAGGCTGGGTAAAGGAAAGGGAAGACAGAAGACAGCACAGGTGAGTCTGTTAAAGAAAGTCTGCATGTCATTTTTTTTTTTTAATTTCAGGAAATGTGTTGATAGAAGGCGGCATGGAAGACTGGGTTAAAAGCAGAGGATGTTAGAATACAGCACAGGTGAGTCTGATAGAAAAATTGTCTGCATGTCAGTGTCTCATTTCAGGAAAGGTGACAGAAGCTGAGATGGAAGGCTGGGTAAAGGAAAGGGAAGATAGAAGACAGCACAGGTGAGTCTGTAAAAGAAAGTCTGCATGTCATTTTTTTTTTATTTCAGGAAAGGAGTTGATAGAAGGCGGCATGGAAGACTGGGTTAAAAGCAGAGGATGTTAGAATACAGCACAGGTGAGTCTGATAGAAAAATTGTCTGCATGTCAGTGTCTCATTTCAGGAAAGGTGACAGAAGCTGAGATGGAAGGATGGGTAAAGGAAAGGGGAGATTGAAGACAGCACCGGTGAGTCTATAAAAGAAAGTCTGCATGTCATTTTTTTTTTTTAATTTCAGGAAATGTGTTGATAGAAGGCGGCATGGAAGACTGGGTTAAAAGCAGAGGATGTCAGAATATAGCAGAGGTGAGTCTGATAGAAAAATTGTCTGCATGTCAGTGTCTCATTTCAGGAAAGGTGACAGAAGCTGAGATGGAAGACTGGGTAAGGGAAAGGGAAGATTGAAGACAGCACAGGTGAGTCTGCTAAAGAAAGTCTGCATGTCATTTTTTTTTTATTTCAGGAAAGGAGTTAATAGAAGGCGGCATGGAAGACTGTGTTAAAAGCAGAGGATGTTAGAATACAGCACAGGTGAGTCTGATAGAAAAATTGTCTGCATGTCAGTGTCTCATTTCAGGAAAAGTGACAGAAGCTGAGATGGAAGGCTGGGTAAAGGAAAGACAGAAGACAGCACAGGTGAGTCTGTAAAAGATAGTCTGCATGTCATTTCTTTTAATTTCAGGAAAGGAGTTGATAGAAGGCGGCATGGAAGACTGGGTTAAAAGCAGAGGATGTTAGAATACAGCACAGGTGAGTCTGATAGAAAAATTGTCTGCATGTCAGTGTCTCATTTCAGGAAAGGTGACAGAAGCTGAGATGGAAGACTGGGTAAGGGAAAGAGAAGATTGAAGACAGCACAGATGAGTCTATAAAAGAAAGTCTGCATGTCATTTTTTTACTTCAGGAAAGGAAGTGATAGAAGGCGGCATGGAAGACTGGGTTAAAAGCAGAGGATAACTATAATCAGAGAAAAAGCATGTGTGCATCAACCAAGTGAACCTGACAAATCTGGCTTTGCAAATTTGGCCTATTGGCTAATCACGAGACATTGCTCATGCAAATAAGCATTTGCTTTCGCATGCCTAAATATGCAGGGTCAAAACCAAAAACCGCAAAACAATCGCCCTGCGGGAATTAGTTCATGCTATACAGCACTATCCAGGGGCGCCACGAGGAGGCTTCCCATTGCCCCCATACAACCGGGGGGCCGCGGGGGTCCCAGGCACTCTCACCGCCTGGAACCCACACAGCGGCACCCCGGAGGTGGAGGCCAGGGGGTGCAGGCGATCTCCCCAGCGTGGCCAGCGCCGGGAAGAGCCGCCCGCACACACCTCCCAGGATTAAAAACAGGCACTTACCTCAACGTCCATTGCGTTCTGCTATATGCGCATAACCTGGGCGCGACACATAAGGGGCGGACAGGCGCAAATAGCCTGCTCCAGGGCTCTCACCTCCTAAAACAAGCCACTCACTACCTGCCCTCAGAAGAAAGAAATGCAATGCTAACTATAATCAGAGAAAAAGCATGTGTGCATCAACCAAGTGAACCTGACAAATCTGGCTTTGCAAATTTGGCCTATTGGCTAATCACGAGACATTGCTCATGCAAATAAGCATTTGCTTTCGGATGCCTAAATATGCAGGGTCAAAACCAAAAACCGCAAAACAATCGCCCTGCGGGAATTAGTTCATGCTATACAGCACTATCCAGGGGCGCCACGAGGAGGCTTCCCATTGCCCCCATACAACCGGGGGGCCGCGGGGGTCCCAGGCACTCTCACCGCCTGGAACCCACACAGCGGCACCCCGGAGGTGGAGGCCAGGGGGTGCAGGCGATCTCCCCAGCGTGGCCAGCGCCGGGAAGAGCCGCCCGCACACACCTCCCAGGATTAAAAACAGGCACTTACCTCAACGTCCATTGCGTTCTGCTATATGCGCATAACCTGGGCGCGACACATAAGGGGCGGACAGGCGCAAATAGCCTGCTCCAGGGCTCTCACCTCCTAAAACAAGCCACTCACTACCTGCCCTCAGAAGAAAGAAATGCAATGCTAACTATAATCAGAGAAAAAGCATGTGTGCATCAACCAAGTGAACCTGACAAATCTGGCTTTGCAAATTTGGCCTATTGGCTAATCACGAGACATTGCTCATGCAAATAAGCATTTGCTTTCGCATGCCTAAATATGCAGGGTCAAAACCAAAAACCGCAAAACAATCGCCCTGCGGGAATTAGTTCATGCTATACAGCACTATCCAGGGGCGCCACGAGGAGGCTTCCCATTGCCCCCCATACAACCGGGGGGCCGCGGGGGTCCCAGGCACTCTCACCGCCTGGAACCCACACAGCGGCACCCCGGAGGTGGAGGCCAGGGGGTGCAGGCGATCTCCCCAGCGTGGCCAGCGCCGGGAAGAGCCGCCCGCACACACCTCCCAGGATTAAAAACAGGCACTTACCTCAACGTCCATTGCGTTCTGCTATATGCGCATAACCTGGGCGCGACACATAAGGGGCGGACAGGCGCAAATAGCCTGCTCCAGGGCTCTCACCTCCTAAAACAAGCCACTCACTACCTGCCCTCAGAAGAAAGAAATGCAATGCTAACTATAATCAGAGAAAAAGCATGTGTGCATCAACCAAGTGAACCTGACAAATCTGGCTTTGCAAATTTGGCCTATTGGCTAATCACGAGACATTGCTCATGCAAATAAGCATTTGCTTTCGCATGCCTAAATATGCAGGGTCAAAACCAAAAACCGCAAAACAATCGCCCTGCGGGAATTAGTTCATGCTATACAGCACTATCCAGGGGCGCCACGAGGAGGCTTCCCATTGCCCCCATACAACCGGGGGGCCGCGGGGGTCCCAGGCACTCTCACCGCCTGGAACCCACACAGCGGCACCCCGGAGGTGGAGGCCAGGGGGTGCAGGCGATCTCCCCAGCGTGGCCAGCGCCGGGAAGAGCCGCCCGCACACACCTCCCAGGATTAAAAACAGGCACTTACCTCAACGTCCATTGCGTTCTGCTATATGCGCATAACCTGGGCGCAACACATAAGGGGCGGACAGGCGCAAATAGCCTGCTCCAGGGCTCTCACCTCCTAAAACAAGCCACTCACTACCTGCCCTCAGAAGAAAGAAATGCAATGCTAACTATAATCAGAGAAAAAGCATGTGTGCATCAACCAAGTGAACCTGACAAATCTGGCTTTGCAAATTTGGCCTATTGGCTAATCACGAGACATTGCTCATGCAAATAAGCATTTGCTTTCGCATGCCTAAATATGCAGGGTCAAAACCAAAAACCGCAAAACAATCGCCCTGCGGGAATTAGTTCATGCTATACAGCACTATCCAGGGGCGCCACGAGGAGGCTTCCCATTGCCCCCATACAACCGGGGGGCCGCGGGGGTCCCAGGCACTCTCACCGCCTGGAACCCACACAGCGGCACCCCGGAGGTGGAGGCCAGGGGGTGCAGGCGATCTCCCCAGCGTGGCCAGCGCCGGGAAGAGCCGCCCGCACACACCTCCCAGGATTAAAAACAGGCACTTACCTCAACGTCCATTGCGTTCTGCTATATGCGCATAACCTGGGCGCGACACATAAGGGGCGGACAGGCGCAAATAGCCTGCTCCAGGGCTCTCACCTCCTAAAACAAGCCACTCACTACCTGCCCTCAGAAGAAAGAAATGCAATGCTAACTATAATCAGAGAAAAAGCATGTGTGCATCAACCAAGTGAACCTGACAAATCTGGCTTTGCAAATTTGGCCTATTGGCTAATCACGAGACATTGCTCATGCAAATAAGCATTTGCTTTCGCATGCCTAAATATGCAGGGTCAAAACCAAAAACCGCAAAACAATCGCCCTGCGGGAATTAGTTCATGCTATACAGCACTATCCAGGGGCGCCACGAGGAGGCTTCCCATTGCCCCCATACAACCGGGGGGCCGCGGGGGTCCCAGGCACTCTCACCGCCTGGAACCCACACAGCGGCACCCCGGAGGTGGAGGCCAGGGGGTGCAGGCGATCTCCCCAGCGTGGCCAGCGCCGGGAAGAGCCGCCCGCACACACCTCCCAGGATTAAAAACAGGCACTTACCTCAACGTCCATTGCGTTCTGCTATATGCGCATAACCTGGGCGCGACACATAAGGGGCGGACAGGCGCAAATAGCCTGCTCCAGGGCTCTCACCTCCTAAAACAAGCCACTCACTACCTGCCCTCAGAAGAAAGAAATGCAATGCTAACTATAATCAGAGAAAAAGCATGTGTGCATCAACCAAGTGAACCTGACAAATCTGGCTTTGCAAATTTGGCCTATTGGCTAATCACGAGACATTGCTTATGCAAATAAGCATTTGCTTTCGCATGCCTAAATATGCAGGGTCAAAACCAAAAACCGCAAAACAATCGCCCTGCGGGAATTAGTTCATGCTATACAGCACTATCCAGGGGCGCCACGAGGAGGCTTCCCATTGCCCCCATACAACCGGGGGGCCGCGGGGGTCCCAGGCACTCTCACCGCCTGGAACCCACACAGCGGCACCCCGGAGGTGGAGGCCAGGGGGTGCAGGCGATCTCCCCAGCGTGGCCAGCGCCGGGAAGAGCCGCCCGCACACACCTCCCAGGATTAAAAACAGGCACTTACCTCAACGTCCATTGCGTTCTGCTATATGCGCATAACCTGGGCGCGACACATAAGGGGCGGACAGGCGCAAATAGCCTGCTCCAGGGCTCTCACCTCCTAAAACAAGCCACTCACTACCTGCCCTCAGAAGAAAGAAATGCAATGCTAACTATAATCAGAGAAAAAGCATGTGTGCATCAACCAAGTGAACCTGACAAATCTGGCTTTGCAAATTTGGCCTATTGGCTAATCACGAGACATTGCTCATGCCGCTGTGTGGGTTCCAGGCGGTGAGAGTGCCTGGGACCCCCGCGGCCCCCCGGTTGTATGGGGGCAATGGGAAGCCTCCTCGTGGCGCCCCTGGATAGTGCTGTATAGCATGAACTAATTCCCGCAGGGCGATTGTTTTGCGGTTTTTGGTTTTGACCCTGCATATTTAGGCATGCGAAAGCAAATGCTTATTTGCATGAGCAATGTCTCGTGATTAGCCAATAGGCCAAATTTGCAAAGCCAGATTTGTCAGGTTCACTTGGTTGATGCACACATGTTCTTTCTCTGATTGTAGTTAGCATTGCATTTCTTTTTTCTGAGGGCAGGCAGTGAGTGGCTTGTTTTAGGAGGTGAGAGCCCTGGAGCAGGCTATTTGCGCCTGTCCGCCCCTTATGTGTCGCGCCCAGGTTATGCGCATACAGCAGAACGCAATGGACGTTGAGGTAAGTGCCTGTTTTTAATCTTGGGAGGTGTGTGCGGGCGGCTCTTCCCGGCGCTGGCCACGCTGGGGAGATCGCTTGCACCCCCCAGCCTCCGCCTCCGGGGTGCCGCTGTGTGGGTTCCAGGCGGTGAGAGTGCCTGGGACCCCCGCGGCCCCCCGGTTGTATGGGGGCAATGGGAAGCCTCCTCGTGGCGCCCCTGGATAGTGCTGTATAGCATGAACTAATTCCCGCAGGGCGATTGTTTTGCGGTTTTTGGTTTTGACCCTGCATATTTAGGCATGCGAAAGCAAATGTTTATTTGCATGAGCAATGTCTCGTGATTAGCCAATAGGCCAAATTTGCAAAGCCAGATTTGTCAGGTTCACTTGGTTGATGCACACATGTTCTTTCTCTGATTGTAGTTAAAAGCAGAGGATGTCAGAATACAGCACAGGTGTGTCTGATAGAAAAATTGTCTGTATGTCAGTGTCTCATTTCAGGAAAAGTGACAGAAGCTGAGATGGAAGGCTGGGTAAAGGAAAGACAGAAGACAGCACAGGTGAGTCTGTAAAAGATAGTCTGCATGTCATTTCTTTTAATTTCAGGAAAGGAGTTGATAGAAGGCGGCATGGAAGACTGGGTTAAAAGCAGAGGATGTCAGAATACTGCACAGGTGAGTCTGATAGAAAAATCGTCTGCATGTCAGTGTCTCATTTCAGGAAAGGTGACAGAAGATGAGATGGAAGGCTGGGTAAAGGAAAGGGAACATAGAAGACAGCACCGGTGAGTCTATAAAAGAAAGTCTGCATGTCATTTTTTTTATTTCAGGAAATGTGTTGATAGAAGGTGGCATGGAAGACTGGGTTAAAAGCAGAGGATGTCAGAATACAGCACAGGTGAGTCTTATAGAAAAATTGTCTGCATGTCAGTGTCTCATTTCAGGAAAGGTGACAGAAGCTGAGATGGAAGGCTGGGTAAGGGAAAGGGAAGATTGAAGACAGCACAGGTGAGTCTGCTAAAGTAAGTCTGCATGTCATTTTTTTTTTATTTCAGGAAAGGAGTTAATAGAAGGCGGCATGGAAGACTGGGTTAAAAGCAGAGGATGTTAGAATACAGCACAGGTGAGTCTGATAGAAAAATTGTCTGCATGTCAGTGTCTCATTTCAGGAAAAGTGACAGAAGCTGAGATGGAAGGCTGGGTAAAGGAAAGGGAAGATAGAAGACAGCACAGGTAATTCTATAAAAGAAAGTCTGTATGTCATTTTTTTTTTAATTTCAGGAAATGTGTTGATAGAAGGCGGCATGGAAGACTGGGTTAAAAGCAGAGGATGTCAGAATACAGCACAGGTGAGTCTGATAGAAAAATTGTCTGCATGTCAGTGTCTCATTTCAGGAAAGGTGACAGAAGCTGAGATGGAAGACTGGGTAAGGGAAAGGGAAGATTGAAGACAGTACAGGTGAGTCTGTTAAAGGAAGTCTGCATGTCATTTTTTTTTTTTAATTTCAGGAAAGGAGGTGATAGAAGGCGGCATGGAAGACTGGGTTAAAAGCAGAGGATGTTAGAATACAGCACAGGTGAGTCTGATAGAAAAAGTGTCTGCATGTCAGTGTCTCATTTCAGGAAAAGTGACAGAAGCTGAGATGGAAGGCAGGGTAAAGGAAAGGGAAGATAGAAGACAGCACAGGTAATTCTATAAAAGAAAGTCTGCATGTCATTTTTTTTTTAATTTCAGGAAATGTGTTGATAGAAGGCGGCATGGAAGACTAGGTTAAAAGCAGAGGATGTCAGAATACAGCACAGGTGAGTCTGATAGAAAAATTGTCTGCATGTCAGTGTCTCATTTCAGGAAAGGTGACAGAAGCTGAGATGGAAGACTGGGTAAGGGAAATGGAAGATTGAAGACAGCACAGGTGAGTCTATAAAAGAAAGTCTGCATGTCATTTTTTTATTTCAGGAAAGGAGGTGATAGAAGGCGGCATGGAAGACTGGGTTAAAAGCAGAGGATTTTAGAATACAGCACAGGTGAGTCTGATAGAAAAATTGTCTGTATGTCAGTGTCTCATTTCAGGAAAAGTGACAGAAGCTGAGATGGAAGGCTGGGTAAAGGAAAGACAGAAGACAGCACAGGTGAGTCTGTAAAAGATAGTCTGCATGTAATTTCTTTTAATTTCAGGAAAGGAGTTGATAGAAGGTGGCATGGAAGACTGGGTTAAAAGCAGAGGATGTCAGAATACAGCACAGGTGAGTCTTATAGAAAAATTGTCTGCATGTCAGTGTCTCATTTCAGGAAAGGTGACAGAAGCTGAGATGGAAGGCTGGGTAAGGGAAAGGGAAGATTGAAGACAGCACCGCTGAGTCTATAAAAGAAAGTCTGCATGTCATTTTATTTCAGGAAATGTGTTGATAGAAGGCGGCATGGAAGACTGGGTTTAAAGCAGAGGATGTCAGAATACAGCACAGGTGAGTCTGATAGAAAAATTGTGTGCATGTCAGTGTCTCATTTCAGGAAAGGTGACAGAAGCTGAGATGGAAGGATGGGTAAAGGAAAGGGAAGATTGAAGACAGCACCGGTGAGTCTATAAAAAAAAGTCTGCATGTCATTTTTTTTTAATTTCAGGAAATGTGTTGATAGAAGGCGGCATGGAAGACTGGGTTAAAAGCAGAGGATGTCAGAATACAGCACAGGTGAGTCTGATAGAAAAATTGTCTGTATGTCAGTGTCTCATTTCAGGAAAAGTGACAGAAGCTGAGATGGAAGGCTAGGTAAAGGAAAGACAGAAGACAGCACAGGTGAGTCTGTAAAAGATAGTCTGCATGTCATTTCTTTTAATTTCAGGAAAGGAGTTGATAGAAGGTGGCATGGAAGACTGGGTTAAAAGCAGAGGATGTCAGAATACTGCACAGGTGAGTCTGATAGAAAAATTGTCTGCATGTCAGTGTCTCATTTCAGGAAAGGTGACAGAAGCTGAGATGGAAGGCTGGGTAAAGGAAAGGGAAGATAGAAGACAGCACCGGTGAGTCTATAAAAGAAAGTCTGCATGTCATTTTTTTTTTATTTCAGGAAATGTGTTGATAGAAGGTGGCATGGAAGACTAGGTTTAAAGCAGAGGATGTCAGAATACAGCACAGGTGAATCTGATAGAAAAATTGTGTGCATGTCAGTGTCTCATTTCAGGAAAGGTGACAGAAGCTGAGACGGAAGGCTGGGTAAAGGAAAGGGAAGATAGAAGACAGCACAGGTGAGTCTATAAAAGAAAGTCTGCATGTCATTTTTTTTTATTTCAGGAAAGGAGGTGATAGAAGGCGGCATGGAAGACTGGGTTAACAGCAGAGGATGTCAGAATACAGCACAGGTGAGTCTGATAGAAAAATTGTCTGCATGTCAGTGTCTCATTTCAGGAAAGGTGACAGAAGCTGAGATGGAAGGATGGGTAAAGGAAAGGGAAGATTGAAGACAGCACAGGTGAGTCTGTTAAAGGAAGTCTGCATGTCATTTTTTTTTTAATTTCAGGAAAGGAGTTGATAGAAGGCGGCATGGAAGACTGGGTTAAAAGCAGAGGATGTCAGAATACTGCACAGGTGAGTCTGATAGAAAAATTGTCTGCATGTCAGTGTCTCATTTTAGGAAAGGTGACAGAAGCTGTAATGGAAGGCTGGGTAAAGGAAAGACAGAAGACAGCACAGGTGAGTCTATAAAAAAAAGTCTGCATGTCATTTTTTTTTAATTTCTGGAAAGGAGTTGATAGAAGGCGGCATGGAAGACTGGGTTAAAAGCAGAGGATGTTAGAATACAGCACAGGTGAGTCTGATAGAAAAATTGTCTGCATGTCAGTGTCTCATTTCAGGAAAGGTGACAGAAGCTGAGATGGAAGGCTGGGTAAAGGAAAGGGGAGATTGAAGACAGCACCGGTGAGTCTATAAAAGAAAGTCTGCATGTCATTTTTTTTTTAATTTCAGGAAATGTGTTGATAGAAGGCGGCATGGAAGACTGGGTTAAAAGCAGAGGATGTCAGAATACAGCACAGGTGAGTCTGATAGAAAAATTGTCTGCATGTCAGTGTCTCATTTCAGGAAAGGTGACAGAAGCTGAGATGGAAGGCTGGGTAAAGGAAAGGGAAGATAGAAGACAGCACCGGTGAGTCTATAAAAGAAAGTCTGCATGTCATTTTTTTTTTATTTCAGGAAATGTGTTGATAGAAGGTGGCATGGAAGACTGGGTTTAAAGCAGAGGATGTCAGAATACAGCACAGGTGAATCTGATAGAAAAATTGTGTGCATGTCAGTGTCTCATTTCAGGAAAGGTGACAGAAGCTGAGACGGAAGGCTGGGTAAAGGAAAGGGAAGATAGAAGACAGCACAGGTGAGTCTATAAAAGAAAGTCTGCATGTCATTTTTTTTTATTTCAGGAAAGGAGGTGATAGAAGGCGGCATGGAAGACTGGGTTAACAGCAGAGGATTCAGAATACAGCACAGGTGAGTCTGATAGAAAAATTGTCTGCATGTCAGTGTCTCATTTCAGGAAAGGTGACAGAAACTGAGATGGAAGGCTGGGTAAAGGAAAGACAGAAGACAGCACAGGTGAGTCTGTAAAAGATAGTCTGCATGTCATTTCTTTTAATTTCAGGAAAGGAGTTGATAGAAGGCGGCATGGAAGACTGGGTTAAAAGCAGAGGATGTCAGAATACTGCACAGGTGAGTCTGATAGAAAAATTGTCTGCATGTCAGTGTCTCATTTCAGGAAAGGTGACAGAAGCTGAGATGGAAGGCTGGGTAAAGGAAAGGGAAGATAGAAGACAGCACAGGTGAGTCTATAAAAGAAAGTCTGCATGTCATTTTTTTTATTTCAGGAAAGGAGGTGATAGAAGGCGGCATGGAAGACTGGGTTAAAAGCAGAGGATGTTAGAATACAGCACAGGTGAGTCTGATAGAAAAATTGTCTGCATGTCAGTGTCTCATTTCAGGAAAAGTGACAGAAGCTGAGATGGAAGGCTGGGTAAAGGAAAGACAGAAGACAGCACAGGTGAGTCTGTAAAAGAGAGTCTGCATGTAATTTCTTTTAATTTCAGGAAAGGAGTTGATAGAAGGTGGCATGGAAGACTGGGTTAAAAGCAGAGGATGTCAGAATACAGCACAGGTGAGTCTTATAGAAAAATTGTCTGCATGTCAGTGTCTCATTTCAGGAAAGGTGACAGAAGCTGAGATGGAAGGCTGGGTAAGGGAAAGGGAAGATTGAAGACAGCACCGCTGAGTCTATAAAAGAAAGTCTGCATGTCATTTTATTTCAGGAAATGTGTTGATAGAAGGCGGCATGGAAGACTGGGTTTAAAGCAGAGGATGTCAGAATACAGCACAGGTGAGTCTGATAGAAAAATTGTGTGCATGTCAGTGTCTCATTTCAGGAAAGGTGACAGAAGCTGAGATGGAAGGATGGGTAAAGGAAAGGGAAGATTGAAGACAGCACCGGTGAGTCTATAAAAGAAAGTCTGCATGTCATTTTTTTTTAATTTCAGGAAATGTGTTGATAGAAGGCGGCATGGAAGACTGGGTTAAAAGCAGAGGATGTCAGAATACAGCACAGGTGAGTCTGATAGAAAAATTGTCTGTATGTCAGTGTCTCATTTCAGGAAAAGTGACAGAAGCTGAGATGGAAGGCTGGGTAAAGGAAAGACAGAAGACAGCACAGGTGAGTCTGTAAAAGATAGTCTGCATGTCATTTCTTTTAATTTCAGGAAAGGAGTTGATAGAAGGTGGCATGGAAGACTGGGTTAAAAGCAGAGGATGTCAGAATACTGCACAGGTGAGTCTGATAGAAAAATTGTCTGCATGTCAGTGTCTCATTTCAGGAAAGGTGACAGAAGCTGAGATGGAAGGCTGGGTAAAGGAAAGGGAAGATAGAAGACAGCACCGGTGAGTCTATAAAATAAAGTCTGCATGTCATTTTTTTTTTATTTCAGGAAATGTGTTGATAGAAGGTGGCATGGAAGACTAGGTTTAAAGCAGAGGATGTCAGAATACAGCACAGGTGAATCTGATAGAAAAATTGTGTGCATGTCAGTGTCTCATTTCAGGAAAGGTGACAGAAGCTGAGACGGAAGGCTGGGTAAAGGAAAGGGAAGATTGAAGACAGCACCGGTGAGTCTATAAAAGAAAGTCTGCATGTCATTTTTTTTTATTTCAGGAAAGGAGGTGATAGAAGGCGGCATGGAAGACTGGGTTAACAGCAGAGGATGTCAGAATACAGCACAGGTGAGTCTGATAGAAAAATTGTCTGCATGTCAGTGTCTCATTTCAGGAAAGGTGACAGAAGCTGAGATGGAAGGATGGGTAAAGGAAAGGGAAGATTGAAGACAGCACAGGTGAGTCTGTTAAAGGAAGTCTGCATGTCATTTTTTTTTTAATTTCAGGAAAGGAGTTGATAGAAGGCGGCATGGAAAACTGGGTTAAAAGCAGAGGATGTCAGAATACTGCACAGGTGAGTCTGATAGAAAAATTGTCTGCATGTCAGTGTCTCATTTTAGGAAAGGTGACAGAAGCTGTAATGGAAGGCTGGGTAAAGGAAAGACAGAAGACAGCACAGGTGAGTCTATAAAAAAAAGTCTGCATGTCATTTTTTTTTAATTTCTGGAAAGGAGTTGATAGAAGGCGGCATGGAAGACTGGGTTAAAAGCAGAGGATGTTAGAATACAGCACAGGTGAGTCTGATAGAAAAATTGTCTGCATGTCAGTGTCTCATTTCAGGAAAGGTGACTGAAGCTGAGCTGGAAGGCTGGGTAAAGGAAAGGGAAGATTGAAGACAGCACAGGTGAGTCTATAAAAGAAAGTCTGCATGTCATTTTTTTTTTTAATTTCAGGAAATGTGTTGATAGAAGGCGGCATGGAAGACTGGGTTAAAAGCAGAGGATGTCAGAATACAGCACAGGTGAGTCTGATAGAAAAATTGTCTGCATGTCAGTGTCTCATTTCAGGAAAGGTGACAGAAGCTGAGATGGAAGGCTGGGTAAAGGAAAGGGAAGATAGAAGACAGCACCGGTGAGTCTATAAAAGAAAGTCTGCATGTCATTTTTTTTTTATTTCAGGAAATGTGTTGATATAAGGTGGCATGGAAGACTGGGTTTAAAGCAGAGGATGTCAGAATACAGCACAGGTGAATCTGATAGAAAAATTGTGTGCATGTCAGTGTCTCATTTCAGGAAAGGTGACAGAAGCTGAGACGGAAGGCTGGGTAAAGGAAAGGGAAGATAGAAGACAGCACAGGTGAGTCTATAAAAGAAAGTCTGCATGTCATTTTTTTTTATTTCAGGAAAGGAGGTGATAGAAGGCGGCATGGAAGACTGGGTTAACAGCAGAGGATTCAGAATACAGCACAGGTGAGTCTGATAGAAAAATTGTCTGCATGTCAGTGTCTCATTTCAGGAAAGGTGACAGAAACTGAGATGGAAGGCTGGGTAAAGGAAAGGGAAGATAGAAGACAGCACAGGTGAGTCTGTTAAAGAAAATCTGCATGTCATTTTTTTTTTATTTCAGGAAAGGAGTTGATAGAAGGCGGCATGGAAGACTGGGTTAAAAGCAGAGGATGTCAGAATACAGCACAGGTGAGTCTGATAGAAAAATTGTCTGTATGTCAGTGTCTCATTTCAGGAAAAGTGACAGAAGCTGAGATGGAAGGCTGGGTAAAGGAAAGACAGAAGACAGCACAGGTGAGTCTGTAAAAGATAGTCTGCATGTCATTTCTTTTAATTTCAGGAAAGGAGTTGATAGAAGGCGGCATGGAAGACTGGGTTAAAAGCAGAGGATGTCAGAATACTGCACAGGTGAGTCTGATAGAAAAATTGTCTGCATGTCAGTGTCTCATTTCAGGAAAGGTGACAGAAGCTGAGATGGAAGGCTGGGTAAAGGAAAGGGAAGATAGAAGACAGCACAGGTGAGTCTATAAAAGAAAGTCTGCATGTCATTTTTTTTATTTCAGGAAAGGAGGTGATAGAAGGCGGCATGGAAGACTGGGTTAAAAGCAGAGGATGTTAGAATACAGCACAGGTGAGTCTGATAGAAAAATTGTCTGTATGTCAGTGTCTCATTTCAGGAAAAGTGACAGAAGCTGAGATGGAAGGCTGGGTAAAGGAAAGACAGAAGACAGCACAGGTGAGTCTGTAAAAGAGAGTCTGCATGTAATTTCTTTTAATTTCAGGAAAGGAGTTGATAGAAGGTGGCATGGAAGACTGGGTTAAAAGCAGAGGATGTCAGAATACAGCACAGGTGAGTCTTATAGAAAAATTGTCTGCATGTCAGTGTCTCATTTCAGGAAAGGTGACAGAAGCTGAGATGGAAGGCTGGGTAAGGGAAAGGGAAGATTGAAGACAGCACCGCTGAGTCTATAAAAGAAAGTCTGCATGTCATTTTATTTCAGGAAATGTGTTGATAGAAGGCGGCATGGAAGACTGGGTTTAAAGCAGAGGATGTCAGAATACAGCACAGGTGAGTCTGATAGAAAAATTGTGTGCATGTCAGTGTCTCATTTCAGGAAAGGTGACAGAAGCTGAGATGGAAGGATGGGTAAAGGAAAGGGAAGATTGAAGACAGCACCGGTGAGTCTATAAAAGAAAGTCTGCATGTCATTTTTTTTTAATTTCAGGAAATGTGTTGATAGAAGGCGGCATGGAAGACTGGGTTAAAAGCAGAGGATGTCAGAATACAGCACAGGTGAGTCTGATAGAAAAATTGTCTGTATGTCAGTGTCTCATTTCAGGAAAAGTGACAGAAGCTGAGATGGAAGGCTGGGTAAAGGAAAGACAGAAGACAGCACAGGTGAGTCTGTAAAAGATAGTCTGCATGTCATTTCTTTTAATTTCAGGAAAGGAGTTGATAGAAGGTGGCATGGAAGACTGGGTTAAAAGCAGAGGATGTCAGAATACTGCACAGGTGAGTCTGATAGAAAAATTGTCTGCATGTCAGTGTCTCATTTCAGGAAAGGTGACAGAAGCTGAGATGGAAGGCTGGGTAAAGGAAAGGGAAGATAGAAGACAGCACCGGTGAGTCTATAAAAGAAAGTCTGCATGTCATTTTTTTTTTATTTCAGGAAATGTGTTGATAGAAGGTGGCATGGAAGACTAGGTTTAAAGCAGAGGATGTCAGAATACAGCACAGGTGAATCTGATAGAAAAATTGTGTGCATGTCAGTGTCTCATTTCAGGAAAGGTGACAGAAGCTGAGACGGAAGGCTGGGTAAAGGAAAGGGAAGATAGAAGACAGCACAGGTGAGTCTGTTAAAGGAAGTCTGCATGTCATTTTTTTTTTAATTTCAGGAAAGGAGTTGATAGAAGGCGGCATGGAAGACTGGGTTAAAAGCAGAGGATGTCAGAATACTGCACAGGTGAGTCTGATAGAAAAATTGTCTGCATGTCAGTGTCTCATTTTAGGAAAGGTGACAGAAGCTGTAATGGAAGGCTGGGTAAAGGAAAGACAGAAGACAGCACAGGTGAGTCTATAAAAAAAAGTCTGCATGTCATTTTTTTTTAATTTCTGGAAAGGAGTTGATAGAAGGCGGCATGGAAGACTGGGTTAAAAGCAGAGGATGTTAGAATACAGCACAGGTGAGTCTGATAGAAAAATTGTCTGCATGTCAGTGTCTCATTTCAGGAAAGGTGACAGAAGCTGAGCTGGAAGGCTGGGTAAAGGAAAGGGAAGATTGAAGACAGCACAGGTGAGTCTATAAAAGAAAGTCTGCATGTCATTTTTTTTTATTTCAGGAAAGGAGGTGATAGAAGGCGGCATGGAAGACTGGGTTAAAAGCAGAGGATGTTAGAATACAGCACAGGTGAGTCTGATAGAAAAATTGTCTGCATGTCAGTGTCTCATTTCAGGAAAGGTGACAGAAGCTGAGATGGAAGGATGGGTAAAGGAAAGGGGAGATTGAAGACAGCACCGGTGAGTCTATAAAAGAAAGTCTGCATGTCATTTTTTTTTTTAATTTCAGGAAATGTGTTGATAGAAGGCGGCATGGAAGACTGGGTTAAAAGCAGAGGATGTCAGAATACAGCACAGGTGAGTCTGATAGAAAAATTGTCTGCATGTCAGTGTCTCATTTCAGGAAAGGTGACAGAAGCTGAGATGGAAGGCTGGGTAAAGGAAAGGGAAGATAGAAGACAGCACCGGTGAGTCTATAAAAGAAAGTCTGCATGTCATTTTTTTTTTATTTCAGGAAATGTGTTGATAGAAGGTGGCATGGAAGACTGGGTTTAAAGCAGAGGATGTCAGAATACAGCACAGGTGAATCTGATAGAAAAATTGTGTGCATGTCAGTGTCTCATTTCAGGAAAGGTGACAGAAGCTGAGACGGAAGGCTGGGTAAAGGAAAGGGAAGATAGAAGACAGCACAGGTGAGTCTATAAAAGAAAGTCTGCATGTCATTTTTTTTTTATTTCAGGAAAGGAGGTGATAGAAGGCGGCATGGAAGACTGGGTTAACAGCAGAGGATTCAGAATACAGCACAGGTGAGTCTGATAGAAAAATTGTCTGCATGTCAGTGTCTCATTTCAGGAAAGGTGACAGAAACTGAGATGGAAGGCTGGGTAAAGGAAAGACAGAAGACAGCACAGGTGAGTCTGTAAAAGATAGTCTGCATGTCATTTCTTTTAATTTCAGGAAAGGAGTTGATAGAAGGCGGCATGGAAGACTGGGTTAAAAGCAGAGGATGTCAGAATACTGCACAGGTGAGTCTGATAGAAAAATTGTCTGCATGTCAGTGTCTCATTTTAGGAAAGGTGACAGAAGCTGTAATGGAAGGCTGGGTAAAGGAAAGACAGAAGACAGCACAGGTGAGTCTATAAAAAAAAGTCTGCATGTCATTTTTTTTTAATTTCTGGAAAGGAGTTGATAGAAGGCGGCATGGAAGACTGGGTTAAAAGCAGAGGATGTTAGAATACAGCACAGGTGAGTCTGATAGAAAAATTGTCTGCATGTCAGTGTCTCATTTCAGGAAAAGTGACAGAAGCTGAGATGGAAGGCTGGGTAAAGGAAAGGGAAGATAGAAGACAGCACAGGTAATTCTATAAAAGAAAGTCTGCATGTCATTTTTTTTTTAATTTCAGGAAATGTGTTGATAGAAGGCGGCATGGAAGACTGGGTTAAAAGCAGAGGATGTCAGAATACAGCACAGGTGAGTCTGATAGAAAAATTGTCTGTATGTCAGTGTCTCATTTCAGGAAAAGTGACAGAAGCTGAGATGGAAGGCTGGGTAAAGGAAAGACAGAAGACAGCACAGGTGAGTCTGTAAAAGATAGTCTGCATGTCATTTCTTTTAATTTCAGGAAAGGAGTTGATAGAAGGCGGCATGGAAGACTGGGTTAAAAGCAGAGGATGTCAGAATACTGCACAGGTGAGTCTGATAGAAAAATTGTCTGCATGTCAGTGTCTCATTTCAGGAAAGGTGACAGAAGCTGAGATGGAAGGATGGGTAAAGGAAAGGGAGAATTAAAGACAGCACCGGTGAGTCTATAAAAGAAAGTCTGCATGTCATTTTTTTTATTTCAGGAAATGTGTTGATAGAAGGTGGCATTGAAGACTGGGTTAAAAGCAGAGGGTGTCAGAATACAGCACAGGTGAGTCTGATAGAAAAATTGTCTGCATGTCAGTGTCTCATTTCAGGAAAGGTGACAGAAGCTGAGATGGAAGACTTGGTAAGGGAAAGGGAAGATTGAAGACAGCACAGGTGAGTCTATAAAAGAAAGTCTGCATGTCATTTTTTTACTTCAGGAAAGGAACTGATAGAAGGCGGCATGGAAGACTGGGTTAAAAGCAGAGGATGTTAGAATACAGCACAGGTGAGTCTGATAGAAAAATTGTCTGCATGTCAGTGTCTCATTTCAGGAAAGGTGACAGAAGCTGAGATGGAAGGATGGGTAAAGGAAAGACAGAAGACAGCACAGATGAGTCTGTAAAAGATAGTCTGCATGCCATTTCTTTTTATTTCAGGAAAGGAGTTGATAGAAGGCGGCATGGAAGACTAGGTTAAAAGCAGAGGATGTCAGAATACTGCACAGGTGAGTCTGATAGAAAAATCGTCTGCATGTCAGTGTCTCATTTCAGGAAAGGTGACAGAAGCTGAGATGGAAGGCTGGGTAAAGGAAAGGGAAGATAGAAGACAGCACCGGTGAGTCTATAAAAGAAAGTCTGCATGTAATTTTTTTTTATTTCAGAAAATGTGTTGATAGAAGGTGGCATGGAAGACTGGGTTTAAAGCAGAGGATGTCAGAATACAGCACAGGTGAGTCTGATAGAAAAATTGTCTGCATGTCAGTGTCTCATTTCAGGAAAGGTGACAGAAGCTGAGATGGAAGGCTGGGTAATGGAAAGGGAAGATTGAAGACAGCACCGGTGAGTCTATAAAAGAAAGTCTGCATGTCATTTTATTTCAGGAAATGTGTTGATAGAAGGCGGCATGGAAGACTGGGTTTAAAGCAGAGGATGTCAGAATACAGCACAGGTGAGTCTGATAGAAAAATTGTGTGCATGTCAGTGTCTCATTTCAGGAAAGGTGACAGAAGCTTAGATGGAAGGATGGGTAAAGGAAAGGGAAGATTGAAGACAGCACAGGTGAGTCTATAAAAGAAAGTCTGCATGTCATTTTTTTTTAATTTCAGGAAATGTGTTGATAGAAGGCGGCATGGAAGACTGGGTTAAAAGCAGAGGATGTCAGAATACAGCACAGGTGAGTCTGATGGAAAAATTGTCTGTATGTCAGTGCCTCATTTCAGGAAAAGTGACAGAAGCTGAGATGGAAGGCTGGGTAAAGGAAAGACAGAAGACAGCACAGGTGAGTCTGTTAAAGAAAGTCTGCATGTCATTTCTTTTAATTTCAGGAAAGGAGTTGATAGAAGGCGGCATACAAGACTGGGTTAAAAGCAGAGGATGTCAGAATACAGCACAGGTGAGTCTGATAGAAAAATTGTCTGCATGTCAGTGTCTCATTTCAGGAAAGGTGACGGAAGCTGAGATGGAAGGCTGGGTAAAGGAAAGACAGAAGACAGCACAGGTGAGTCTGTAAAAGATAGTCTGCATGTCATTTTTTTTTATTTCAGGAAATGTGTTGATAGAAGGTGGCATGGAAGACTGGGTTAAAAGCAGAGGATGTCAGAATACAGCACAGGTGAATCTGATAGAAAAATTGTCTGCATGTCAGTGTCTCATTTCAGGAAAGATGACAGAAGCTGAGATGGAAGGCTGGGTAAAGGAAAGAGAAGACAGAAGACAGCACAGGTGAGTCTGTAAAAGAAAAAGTCTGCATGTCAGTTTTTTTTTCAGGAAATGTGTTGATAGAAGGTGGCATGGAAGACTGGGTTAAAAGCAGAGGATGTCAGAATACTGCACAGGTGAGTCTGATAGAAAAATTGTCTGCATGTCAGTGTCTCATTTCAAGAAAAGGTGACAGAAGCTGAGATGGAAGACTGGGTAAGGGAAAGGGAAGATTGAAGACAGCACAGGTGAGTCTGCTAAAGAAAGTCTGCATGTCATTCTTTTTATTTCAGGAAAGGAGGTGATAGAAGGCGGCATGGAAGACTGGGTTAAAAGCAGAGGATGTTAGAATACAGCACAGGTGAGTCTGATAGAAAAATTGTCTGCATGTCAGTGTCTCATTTCAGTAAAGGTGACAGAAGCTGAGATGGAAGGCTGGGTAAAGGAAAGACAGAAGACAGCACAGGTGAGTCTGTAAAAGATAGTCTGCATGTCATTTTTTTTTATTTCAGGAAATGTGTTGATAGAAGGTGGCATTGAAGACTGGGTTAAAAGCAGAGGATGTCAGAATACAGCACAGGTGAGTCTGATAGAAAAATTGTCTGCATGTCAGTGTCTCATTTCAGGAAAGGTGACAGACGATGAGATGCAAGACTGGGTAAAGGAAAGGGAAGATAGAAGACAACACATGTGAGTCTGTAAAGGAAAAAGTCTGCATGTCAGTTTCTTATTTCAGGAAAGGAGATGGATGTTGAGATAGAAGACAGGTAAAGGAAAAGATTGATGGAGGACTGCAAAGGTAACTGAGAGAAAAAATACTTTGCATGTCATTATTTCATTTCAGGAAAGGGGATAAAAGATGAGAGAGAAGACTGGGTAAACGAAAAAGTTGATGTTGGACAGCAGAGGTAGGTAAAGGTAGGTTTGAGAGAGAAAAAAATCTGTATGTCAATGTTTCATTTCAGGAAATGTGATAGAAGGAAGCGTGGAAGACTGAGATAAAAGCAGAGGATGTTAGAATAAAGCACAGGTGAGTCTGATAGAAAAATTGTCTGCATGCCAGTGTTTCATTTCAGGAAAGGTGACAGAAGCTGAGATGGAAGGCTGGGTAAAGGAAAGGGAAGATAGAAGACAGCACAGGTGAGTCTGTAAAAGAAAAAGTCTGCATATCAGTTTCTCATTTCAGGAAAGGAGATGGATGTTGAGATAGAAGACAGGTAAAGTAAAAGATTGATGGAAGACTGCGACGCTAAGCGAGAGAAAAAATACTTTGCATGTCATTATTTCATTTCAGGAAAGGTGATAAAAGATGAGAGAGAAGATGGGTAAACAAAAAAGTTGATGTAAGACAGCACAGGTAGGTAAAGGTAGGTTTGAGAGAAAAGAAATCTGTATGTCAGTGTTTCTTTTCAGGTAATGTGATAGAAGGCGGCGTGGAAGACTGGGTTAAAAGCAGAGGATGTTAAAAGGCAGTACAGGTGAGTCTGACAAAAAATTGTCTGCATGTCAGTGTTTCATTTCAGGAAAGGTGACAGAAGATGAGATGGAAGACTGAGTAAAGGAAAGGGAAGATAGAAGACAGCACAGGTGAGTCTGTAAAATAAAAAGTATTCATGCCAGTTTTTCATTTTAGGAAAGCAGATGGAAGATGAGACAGGTAAAGGAAAAGATTGATGGAAGATTGTCTTTATATTCTTTCAGTTTCCTTCTTCCCTCATCCACAGAATCAGTGCAAGATGCAGCAAAACAGCTCCACAATGTAACCAGGCTTCCTCCATGTTCACAGTATGCATGATGTTCTTGTCTTTGAAAGCTTATTTTTTTCATTTGTGAACATAATACTCAAGTAATTTGTCAAAAAGCTTGTTAATATACATTTGAGCAAATTCTAACTTAGGATACTTCTATTTTGCTTTCAAACATGGAGTCCTTCTGTGTCTTATGCCATTAAAAGTGGCAGATGATGTAATCAGACACTGATAAACCCTGACCCTGGACTCCCCCTTGCCTCTGTTTTGCAGAGGTCTTTGGTGTTTGTCTACCATTCTCACTATCCTTTGGCCCTTTCTATGGGCTGTTTTCCTCCCCCACTCATGTCCAGGGAAGTTCTCTGCAGTTTTGTAGACCTTAAGCCTCTTATACTTAAAGTACTTTGCATGTTAATTAAATATTAATTATTGTGTTTTACCCTTAAAATGTGGCATCTCTTCTAAAGAGAGAAGAGATGCTGAATAGTGTAATGGTTAAGGGTTCTGCCTCTGATACAGGAGACCTGGGTTCTAATCTCGGCTCTGCTACCACTTATTCAGTAGGAAACCCTGAGCAAGTCTCCCTAAAGGTGGCCACTAACGGTCCAATTTTTAGCGAAATATCGTTCGAGCGATCAGAAATTCTGATCGGATTGGTTGTAAGTAATCTCAGTTGATGGGAACTATCAATAATGAACGATTATTAAAAAAATCATCCAATTGAATTTTTGTCGAACCAAAATTTGGATTTTCTTGTTGGTTGTGATAGATAGGAAGCGATGATTGGTTAGTTGATGGTGTAGTGAACGATTTTTCGTCCGATCAGAATTTCTTATCGCTCGAATGATTTTTCACTAGAAATTGGACAGTTAGTGGCCACCTTAACACTGCTACTGCCTATAGAGTGCGTTCCAGAGGCTGCAGCTCTGGCGCTTTGAGTCCGCCAGGAGAAAAGCACAATATAAATGTTCTGCGTTTGTTTAAAGACTATGATTAAGGACTAGATCTCTGAAACATGTGATCCTTGTGGATTTCAAGATACGTCAAATGTGTGGACCACCTTATTTTCTTCTAAAGACTGTTGCTCACCAGGGATCGGGATTAATCCCACTGGTGACAGTTCGGGGCTCTATGCTGTACAGACGCATCACTAGCCTTCAGGCTAGCAATGCTCCTGTTACTATGGAGGTGGGTGGAGGAATGACGTGCGGTATACGATGGAGTGGCTTCCTGACGGTGGGGTGAGTGGGGAGAACAATGCACTGGAGGGTCGCTTAGGCATGTTGGGGGACGAGCACTGTACACACGCTGGATACACGCGGTGTGTATTTCCAGCTAAGGTGGTCTTTATCGGCCACCCCAAAACAATATTTCTGTTTATTGGACATACTTTTTGTTGAAGCGTAAAGATTACCGTATATACTCGCAAGCTAGCCGACCCACATATAAGCCGACCCCCCAACTTTTACCTGAAAAACCAGGAAAAATGATTGACCCTCATATAAGCCGGGGGTAGGAAATGCTGGCCGCGTGATTCCCCCCAGTGTGTCCCAGTATAGCTAGTATAGTGCCCAGTATAGCTAGTATAATGCCCAGCATAGCTAGTAAAGTGCCCAGTACGGCTAGTAAAGTGCCCAGTACGGCTAGTAAAGTGCCCAGTACGGCTAGTAAAGTGCCCAGTATAGCTAGTGTAGTGCCCAGTATAGCTAGTATAAGTGCTCAGTATAGCTAGTATAGTGCCCAGTATAGCTAGTAAAGTGCCCCAGTATAGCTAGTAAAGTGCCCCAGTATATAGCTAGTATGGTGCTCAGTATAGCTAGTAAAGTGCCCCAGTATAGCTAGTATAGTGCCCAGTATAGGTAGATAGTGCCCAGTATAGCGCCCCAGTATGTGTAGGTAGTGCCCTCCCACCCACCGCTGCTATTACCTTTCCCCAGCGGCTTCCAATATTCCCCTCTCCGTCTCCTGCACGGGACGTGTAAATAATTCACCGCAGCTCGCCCCACGGCGGCTGCTGTGTGATGACGGAGGAAGCTGTAGAGAGAGCGGCTTCCTGTAGCGGCAATGTGTATCGCCATTACTATGGGAACCGCTCTCCCTACAGCTTCCTCCATCATCTCACAGCAGCCGACGTGGGGCGAGCTGCTGTGAATTGTTTATACGCCCCGTGCAGGAGACGGAGAGGGGAATAGAGGAAGCAGCCGGGTAAGCTAATAGCAGCGGCGGCCGCAGGGGAGGGGGGGGGGGGGGAAGATCAACATGACTCGCAAGCAACCCGACTGCCCAACTTTTGGCCCACTTTTGGGGGGTCAAAAATTCGGCTTGCTTGCGAGTATATACGGTACTCAACTTACTGTGCCCTGAGAATCAACTCATGCATCATTGCAAGCATCACCCCATGGAATTACATGACAGTCCCTATATCCCCCGTATCCCTTACCAGCATACATCCCAGCACATCACATGCTGAAAGTGATTTCAAAAGACACAAATAAGATTATCTTCACTATCTCAATTAATAATTTCACGCGGCCGCCCCTAATGGGAATCTAATTGTACTGTGCAAGAAAAATGATCTTAGTTACTTCTGCTATTAAGGACACAATCATGTATGATTTCTGAATGAATTAACTCCACTGATATACATCATTTTATTTCTATCATTATAAATCATGTAGTTCACAGCCTTTCATGATGTACAGGTATGCTGGAGTGTGCTCATGGGCACACACTCTGCTAAGAGACAGAACACTACACCAGTATTATTGCATTGGGCCATAGGGGTGTCACAGCAGTAATCGCCTGGGATTGAGCGACATTGCCTTACCTTCTTTCAGCTGTCCCTGGAGACTGAGATTCCTGATTAAGACGGCTTGGTCTGCACTACTCGTGAAGTCTTCACTCTGATAGAGGTTTAACAACATAGTTATCTTAAACCGCAGTATAGTAAAACAACCTCAAAATTTCATTGTGTGTAAAATAAGATGGTAATCTGTATGGGCTTGTTATCTCCTGTATTTATTCTGTATTCGCTCTGTTCTAAGTCAGCTGCTCTTCCTGATGGTGTTGCATGATTTTTTTCAGTAAAGAGTTCTAACTTGTTATACTGGGTGCCAAACTACAGGTACAGAACACTCTGCTCCATCACCCTCTTCCTATCCACACTTGCTGTATCATTATACCCCACTCATTTTTGTAGATATTTTTGAGCTGATTAGCTAAAACTGAATATCGACAGAAAAAGAAGGTAGCCTCACCTACACACCTTATTCCATTCTAGAAGTCATTGCCTCACTCTCATAGAGTCATGTCTTCAATTCCAAGGAATGAAGGTGATTCCTGGATATTTTGTAAGTACAGGTAATTAAAGTAATACTTTACTGAAGTGAGCTGAAAAAAGTTAGAGGTAGATACTCCTCTATCTAGAGGGAAGGGTCTTGATCCCATAGAGCAGTGGTCCTCAAACTAAGGCCTGTGGGCCAAATGCGGCCCCCCGGGCTTTTTCACTGGCCCCCCAAACCAAAACTTATAGATGTGGCCCACTGCACCTTTAAATATCAGTGGCCCGCATATAGAATAGCAGCGCTGATACCACCCATCCACATACTGTAGAAGCCAGTGAGCAGTCATTCGCTGGCTTTCAATCCAATTCTGCATCAGGTGACACTGCTGTCCAACTGGATGGCATGTTGTCACCAGGGTATGCTTCATTGGTGCACAAAGACGTTCTTCATGACTGAATGGTTGCTGCTGGGAGTTCACCTCCAGGCATGATTTAGGGTAATCAATACCTAGATTCAATGTAATGTTTTTAAACATAATTGTATGTATGATCCGGCCCCCCAGCAGTCTGAAGTATGTTGACCTGGCCCTTGACCGAAAAAGTTTGGGGACCTCTGCCATAGAGCCTTCCTGGTCTTCTCTCTGTGCCCTCGTTCCACCGCTGTCTTCCGTTGAATTTCTGCACCTTCAGGAATCCTTGGCAGTGCTTTCATAGACAGGTGCATCCGTACTGTGCATGCACGAACCTGTAATCACGCATGCGCAGTATGAATCCACTCATCTTTGGAAGGACCAAGCTGGACTAAGAACTTCATCCGGGCCTGCCAATGGAACTAGGGGAGAACCGGGAGGACTCTACTGAATCCAGAACCTTCCCTCTCCATAGATGAGGATAACTTATTTTTCAGCCCATTTCGGGAATTGCTTTAAATTGTAGGAATCTCTGTCACTCGTGGGAACTGAAGGAGTTACTCTACAGGAGTGATAAATTGACCTTTAGACCAGAAAAGCTGTCCATCTGAAGCCACCTTATTCATCTTTGGATGTAGCAGGACCTAGATAAATAGGAGCCTTTACAAAGCAAACACTGAGGAGAAGGGGAGAACACTGGAAAACATAACGGATAAACAGCATCGGACAGACTTTAAAAAAAAAAAAAAAAAAAACCTCTTTGGCTTAATTTACATCTGCATTTAAAGTGAACCCGAGGTGAGAGTGATATGGAGGCTGCCATATTTATTTCCTTTTAAGCAATACCAGTTGCCTGGCTCCCCTGAAGATCCTCTGCCTGTAATGCTGGGGATACACGGTACGTTTCTGTACCATGTATCGAGCAGCTGATCCGGCCAGTAGATAATATTCAGCTGGTCCGATCAAGCTGCTCGACCCCCACCAGTGGACAATGGCAGGGAATCGAGCGGCTGATAAGGAGCGCCGGCGGGGGACGAGCAGAAATCGATCAGCGGGGACGCGACTGGGGTCGATCCGGCGGCTAATCGGCCGCTGGATCGACCCATGTATTCCCAGCATAATACTTTCTTCCATAGACCGTGAACAAGCTTGCAGCAGATCAGGTGTTTCTGACATTATTGTCAGAACTGACAAGATTAGCTGCATGCCTGTTTCTAGTGTAATTCAGATACTACTGCAGCCAAATAGATCAGCAGGGGAGCCAGGCAACTGGTATTGTTTTAAAGGAAATAAATATGGCAGCCTCCATATCATTCTCACCCTGGGTTAACTTCATGCTTTTGTATTTCCAGCAGTGTGCTTGCAGAGAGAATGTCACTTGCAGCCAGGAAACCGATTGTACACAGGAATGTACAGAAACATGAAGGATAGTACACACGGCCGCCAGTTATTAATGATATTTGTTTGAGGACACTGAGCCTCAGTTAAAATTGATGTCAGTGATTTTGGTGCTGACACAATGGCTATGCAGCCAGTGTTCAGCAGTTATATAGAAGAATGCCCCTTTTGGCCTCTGGGGCTATTTTTGGCAATTGGGTTCAGTTATTATAGTACATAGATGAAACTTCCAGCACTAAAGATGGTGAAAGATAAATATTGGTTAGTGTTATCAGTCACGATTAGGCACAGTCAGTCCGCAAGACAATCTAGGCAGATGCCTAAAATCTGGGGTGTGTCTGCGGGCCTGGCTGTCATCTGTGACCCCTTTCCCCACCTGGCTTTACTAAAATAGCTAGGTGGCAAAGCTGGTATCTTATCTAGGACCTCATTTTCCCTTCATCTGTCTTTGGGGTTAGTCTTATATTGCCTGGTTGAAGAGATGTGGGAAGGAGAGGTTAGCTTTAAAGCCTCATCTACACAGTCCAATTTCCATCAGATCGGATCTATTAGATAATTTCCAACCGGTCCAATCGGATTGCGTTAGATTTTGCAATAGATTTTGGGTACTTATCAAAACAAAATCTATCGCAAAATTGATCTGAAACAATTTGGACGTCTACTCACGATGCAATTTCTTATTAGCTCTATCTAATAGATCCGTCTATCTCAGTGTTTCTCAACATTTTATTGGTATGTACCCCTTTCAAAACCATATACTCACGAAGTACCCCCTAGCATAGTAAACATTATCACAAGTACCCCTTGACAAATATATATTTAATCGTAGTACATTATAATTGGTTTTAAACCATTTCCAAGCTTTTACTATTGCTTATAATTAGCTAATATACTAACTTGGCTTTGTTCAAATAAGAATTATCATTTTCTAAAACTCTAAATTTGTTATTCTTGGTTAAGTATATCAAGCCCGAGTACCCCCTGGAACCCTCAGAAGTACCCCCTGGGGTACGCGTACCACACGTTGAGAAACTATGGTCTATCTGATGGAAAATTGTACCGTGTAGAGGCTTTAAGGTAAGAAGGTTAAGTGTCAGTAAGAGTTTAAATATAAAGGAGAAAGAGAAGGTTAGATATCATACGCAAAAACCCGATGCGCTCGTATGTCCCGCTATGCGGGACTACCGCAAACCGCTGATCATTATGCACCTTTTACAGTGGGTTGCAAAAGTATTCAGCCCCCTTGAAGTTTTCCACATTTTGTCATATTACTGCCACAAACATGAATCAATTTTATTGGAATTCCCCATGAAAGACCAACACAAAGTGGTGCACACATGAGAAGTGGAACGAAAATCATACATGATTCCAAACATTTTTTACAAATAAATAACTGCAAAGTGGTGTGTGCAGAATTATTCGGCCCCCTTTGATCTGAGTGCAGTCAGTTGCCTATAGACATTGCCTGATGAGTGCTAATGACTAAATAGAGTGCACCTGTGTGTAATCTAATGTCAGTACAAATACAGCTGCTCTGTGAGGGCCTCAGAGGAGGTCTAAGAGAATATTGGGAGCAACAACACCGTGAAGTCCAAAGAACACACAAGACCGGTCAGGGATCAAGTTATTGAGAAATTTAAAGCAGGCTTAGGCTACAAAAAGATTTCCAAAGCCTTGAATATCCCACGGAGCACTGTTCAAGCGATCATTCAGAAATGGAAGGAGTATGGCACAACTGTAAAACCTACCAAGACAAGGCCATACACCTAAACTCACAGGCCGAACAAGGAGAGCGCTGATCAAAAATGTAGTCAAGAGGCTCATGGCGACTCTGGACGAGCTGCAGAGATCTACAGCTCAGGTGGGAGACTCTGTCCATAGCACAACTATTAGTCATGCACTGTACAAAGTTGGCCTTTGTGGAAGAGTGGCAAGAAGAAAGGCATTGTTAACAGAAAGCATAAGAAATCCCGTTTGCAGTTTGCCACAAGCCATGTGGGGGACACAGCAACGATGTGGAAGAAGGTGCTCTGGTCAGATGAGACCAAAATGGAACTTTTTGGCCAAAATGCAAAACGCTATGTGTAGCGAAAAACTAACACTGCACATCACTCTGAACACACCATCCCCACTGTCAAATATGGTGGTGGCAGCATCATGCTCGGGGGGTGCATCTCTTCAGCAGGGACAGGGAAGCTGGTCAGAGTTGATGGGAAGATGGATGGAGCCAAATACAGGGCAAACTTGGAAGAAAACCTCTTGGAGACTGCAAAAGACTTGAGACTGGGGCGGAGGTTCACCTTCCAGCAAGACAATGACCCTAAACATAAAGCCAGGGCAACAATGGAACAATGGAATGGTTTAAACAACGGAATGGTTTAAAACAAAACATATCTATGTGTTAGAATGTCCCAGTCAAAGTCCAGATCTAAATCCAATCGAGAATCTGGCAAGATCTGAAAACTGCTGTTCACAAATGCTGTCCATCTAATCTGACTGAGCTGGAGCTGTTTTGCAAAGAAGAATGGGCAAGGATTTAAATCACTAGATGTGCAAAGCTGGTAGAGACATACCCTAAAAGGCTGGCAGCTGTAATTGCAGCAAAAGGTGGTTCTACAAAGTATTGACTCATAATAATTACGCACACCCCACTTTGCAGTTATTTATTTGTAAAAAAATGTTTGGAATGATGCATGATTTTCGATCCACTTCTCACATGTACACCACTTTGTATTGGTCTTTCACGTGGAATACGTGGAATTCCAATAAAATTGATGCATGTTTGTGGCAGTAATGTGACAAAATGTGGAAAACTTCAAGGGGGCCGAATACTTTTGTAACCCACTGTAGTGGGCATGTAACACTGTCAGTGCCCCCCAGCCCCATACCGGAAATCTGCGTTCCCGGCCGGCAGCAAGTTTCTTTGCTGTTTTTTGTGTGTGTGTTTTTTTCTAAATAAAAAATAGTTCGTGATTTGAATCTGCAGATTCCTTTCTGCAGATTCCTTGCTGATTAAATTGCAGCTTTTTTTTTGCAGATTGCCTGCAAAGTTGCACACAGAATGAATAGCATCCTATGGGATGGACTGGGGGAGGGTGTAAATAGTAGCCAGTATTTTATTGCTAATCTGCCCAATCGAAATACCAACGACTGCATTGTGTGTAGGGACAGTAAGACCCTGGGTGGTGTGCATAAAACCACCAATTATTGCGAAACTTGCTCACGCAGGCCCAGATTACACCCAGGAAACTGTTTTTCCAATTTACCATACCTTGGCTTTCTCCTCTGCTACCAGCCAATAGAAGATGCCAAACTGTCCAAATAAGGTATCAAATTAAACGTTATAATGTGTTCTTTAAAATAAGATAAACCATGTTACGGTGTTACGTTCCATGTTAAGATGAGAGAGAGAAAGAGGGAGAGCGCATTTCTTTAAAAAAAAAAAACTCAGAGCAGAAACGACTTCCTTTAGGAAAGAACTCCGAGTGGAAAGGGTTAAGGAGAAGGTAAAGTTAACATGTCAGGTCAAGGGAGAAGGTTAAGGTTGGGTGTCAGGAAGGTTGGGGGGAGGCAAGCGAGTTGGGAGAAAAGTTACAGGTTGAGAAAAATGCTTTCATTAAAGAGCCTGTTATGTCAAGCTCTGTCCTTATGATGCACAATTGGGGAGATGGCAGGGTAATTACTTACCTGATTTGCTCTAATTCTTACACGGGTGACGCATCGTTCCCCTCCTTTGCAATGCAGTTGTGGCCATGTTTCTGAAGTCTTCTGAAGCTCTTCAGAAACTTCAGCCGGCATTGGCAACGCAAATGGGGTGGGCAGGACCCACCACGTCCGCATTTCCGAGCGGGGCGGAGCGCTTACCTGACTGAATGAATTACATCTGATCAGAAAAGTAATTGGCCCTGAGACACCTCCCCCCAATTATGCATCACTAAGACATACTGGAGGTACTCTTTAAGAATAATTACAGAATATTCTCAGAAGTCGGGAGTCATCTTATACACTATGTGTTGTCTTATAGGGTGGATGCTGAAACTTCAGAGCCAGACTGGAAAATCTGAGATTGCCACATGCGGTGGGGGGAGCTCAAAAACATCCACGGCCTCATCCCACCGTATTGCAGCAACTGTATGAAAGCAGCAAGGGCGGTGCTGTACAAGTATGGTAGAAGAAAATTCACTCACCAGGATTCCTGGAAAGAAGTGACTTAGCGCGGTCCCGATGACGAGGTGAGGGGGCACCTCACTGGGAATTTGTAAGTGAAGGGTGGAGCAAGCTGTAGGCGTCCGAGTGATGGAAAAAAAAAAAAAAAGAGTGGCGCTGTGCCCAGAAAAACACGCCTCTTTCACCCGTCTGGCCTGCCCTTGTATCCCATTACCGCACCCCCTTCTCTGCCTCTCATATCTCACTCCTGAGGACTGCAGTGAAGCGGCACAAGCGCGCATGTGCGAGATCTAAGAGGCAGAGAAGGAGGTAATAGTACACAAGGGCAGTCCAGACGAGTGAAAGAGGCATGTTTGCGCTACCACTCTGATAGTCTTGGAGACAGGGATAGCTGACCAATCCAAGCAGGCTTTGTATATGTTACGGCCAGAACCCAAAGTCTGGCCACTTCAGGTTCTGGCTGGTCAAAACGCGAAGTGGCTGTGCCCCTGTGGCCAGTGTTAGAAATGAAAAGATTCCCGGACGCATAAGTGCATTTTGTGGCTGTCTCGCTGCGGCCAAATGTATCCAAGGGAGTCAATTCCTCCGGCGGCAATGTGATAACATGAAGACTCCTCTTCGGCTGTGCCTCCTCCCCCTGCCTCTCTCGTATACAGCTGTGAGAGCCAAGGAGACTTGCGTCCCCGATCGTTCGTAGCGGCAGGAAAGCAGAGCGGGAAGGCTGCAGACATGGCTTCTGTCAGCACACGCTCTGCAGGAAGGAACAGCAGGATTCCCTGCCACTACAAACGACTCTGGGGGACAGGCGTGTCCCCGGCTGCCAAACTTGCATAGGGGAGGGGGAGGGGAGGAGGCAGAGCCGAAGAGGCGGCTTCATGTGATCACATTGCCACCGGAGAAATCAACTAAATTAACCCCCTTGGATACATTTGGCCACAGCGAGAAGACCACAAAATGCACTTATGTGGCCGGGAATCTTTTCATTTCTAACATTGGCCGCAAAGGCATGGCCACTTTGCGTCTTGACCGTCCAGAACCCGAAGCAGCCAGATTTCTGGTTCTGGCCGTAACATATACAACAACCAGCCAATTGCCGGTGAAGTACATAGCTTGCCGTGATTGGTTGGTTGTTGTATACGGGGTACCACATACAGTACAGCACCAGTATCTGTACCTCTTTATACAGTTTAGCACCAGTACATACAGTACAGTATACAACAAGAGTCAAGAGGGGTAGTCTTATAGGGCGAGTATATCCCAAAATGTATATTTTAACTGGAAAAGTTGGGGGTCGTCTTATACGCCGGAATATACAGTGGTTTTATCCAAACAATAGGGGGAATGGGGAAAAGCTATAGCACTACAGTTGAAAACCACATCTGTTAATTAGTAGTCAAGCACTAAATCCCTGACGAAGCATCCATCCCTCGTCACACTGATTCATGAATAAGCTCGCTGAAGAACGCACACATTGCTGAACATAGTTGTATGTATAACAGGAGAGCTATATTTCCCATTACATAATTTAGACAATAAAATGTAACACAGTCAGGAAGTATGTAACTAAGTCCACAAGGATGTGGAGCGACACCCTCATACCTCAAACAAGAAACAGCACTTGAGCAAGAGAATAACTACAGAGACGTTTGCAGCTGCCCTCAGGGCCATGTGACTCAAGGGCCCAGTTATAACTGCTGCTCACCTTACTTGCTGTGCACCTACTGATAGCACTTACTGTAGTAGAACGCAGATTTTCTCTTTTCTTTTTCTCCCATTTATCTGCTGCTTCTGATTCTACAAAACATTACTGTTGAAAAATAAATGTTATTAAAGCAGAACTAAAGTCATGTAAAGAGAACAACTCAGCATAAAGCAAAGTCATAACAATGTTTAAAGTTCTGCCTAATAAAATGACATGGTTGTCTGTATGCCATAAATGGTTTCTAAGCATTCCTATTACAGTCAAGGGCGTAGGGCCCGCGGTCGCAGCGGTCGCCTTGGCGACCGGGCCCGGCTCCTGAGGAGACGGGGAGGGGCCCATCTCCGTTTGGAGGGCCATGCAGCCCGTGCCAGCTGGTAGGGGGGGAGCCGCAGCCGCGGGGAGGGCAGTCCGACCTCCCCCCCCCTTCCTCTCCCCGGGCCCCCCCCCCTCAGATGCAGAGTGAGCGGCTCACGGAAGCGCTGTAGGCAGAACTCACCTCCCTGCGTTCCAATCGCCGCTGATCTCCTCTCTGGCTCTGCATAGAAGCTGATACACACTGCTTCCGGCTAAACAGGAAGCTGCGTGTGTAACAGCATCTATGCAGAGCGGGAGGAGACCAGCGGCGATTGGAACGCAGGGACGGAGGTGAGTTCTGCCTACAGCGCTTCCGTGAGCCGCTCACTCTGCATCTGAGGGGGGGGGGGGGGGGGGCGGGGAGAGGAAGGGAGGGAGAGGTCGGGCTGCCCTCCCCGCGGCTGCGGCTCCCCCCTCCATTATGGGGACGGGGCACCTACCTATCTACCCTATCCTGGGGGGCAGCTACCTAATCTATCCTGGGGGGCAGCTACCTAATCTAACCTATCCTGGGAGGCAGCTACCTAATCTATCCTGGGGGGCAGCTACCTAATCTATCCTGGGGGGCAGCTACCTAATCTAACCTATACTGGGGGGCACCTACCTAATCTATCCCGGGGGCAGCTACCTAATCTATCCTGGGGGGCAGCTACCTAATCTAACCTATACTGGGGGGCACCTACCTAATCTAACCTATACTGGGGGGGAACCTACCTAATCTATCCTGGGGGCAGCTACCTAATCTATCCTGGGGGGCACCTACCTAATCTAACCTATAATGGGGGGCACCTACCTATCTAACCTATACTGGGGGGCACCTACCTATCTAACCTATACTGGGGGGCACTTACTTATCTAACCTGTATTGGGGGCACCTAGCTAGCCTATACAGGTGGCAACTAAACTGGCTACCTATATTGGAGGCACCTACCTAACTAACCTATACTGGGGGCACCTACCTATCTAACCTACGCTGGGGGCAACTATTGTGGCTACCTATATTAGAGGCACCCACCTAGCTAACCTGTACTGGGGGTACCTATCTATCTAACTTATACCGACGGCGCCTGCCTATCACCTATACCGGGGGCAACTATACTGGCTTACCTATGCCTGGCTACCTATACTGGGGGGACCTATAGCTGGCTATAGGGATTTTGATATGTGTGTGCGTCGGGTGTTGCCGGGGGAGGGGGGGGCTGTTGTTGCCGTGGGGGGGGGGGCACATCCAGATTCCGCATCGGGGCCCAGAGGTTTGTAGCTACGCCACTGATTACAGTCACTGTTCCCTGCTTGTGAAACCCAGTAGGATTTTACTGTGGGCCAGCATTGCCACACTCACAATACAGATCCTCTTCTCATCTCTCCTGGACTAGTGTATGTCATTGCAATATGCCATATTGCCTTTTGGAGAGTGCATGGGTACCAGCGAGAGGTGGGTTATTGTCACGGTTAGTTTCTCCTGGATTCCTGGATTTTTTCTGAGGCATGGACACACAGCCAGACACCCTACCTCCCACTGAAATGTAAGAGTGTGTGACAACTAGCTGTGATATTCATTTGACATTACAGTTCGATACTACCCACCCACAGTGCCGTCCATACAGAGGAGTGATGCTGGTGAGCTGCTGGAGTATTGACCTCTTGTACAGCCCTAGTGCTGGCCCACATCACTGAGTCATGCAGCATCTCTGATGCCTCACACTAACCTCCCCTGTCCTCTTCCTTACACTAACCTCCCCTTCTCCAATGCCTAACACTAAGTTTCACCTCTCCACTGCCTAACACTGACCTCTACCTCTCCTCTTCTTAACACTAGCCTTCCCCTCTGCTCTGCCTAACACTAACCTCATCCTCTCCTCTGCCTAACACTAACCTCTCCCCTCTCCGCTGCGTAACATTTACCATAACCTCTCCACTGTCTAACACAAACCCCCCTTCCTCTTTCTAACATTAAACTCCCCTCCTCTGCTTAACACTAAGCTTCCCATCTATTCTGCCATACACTAACCTCCCTTCTCTGATGACTAATACTAACCCCCCTCCTCTGCCTCGCACTAACCTCCCCCTCTCCTCTGCCTCACACTAACCTCCCCCTGTGGGCCGCAATTTCTGATGGGAAATCATAGTGTCCAGGCGCAAGAGTTAGGGGAATTACCGTGTGCATGTGGAGCAGAACTAAATGCTACCATACTGGCCAGGGCTCCTCTGTACATCAACAGAAAGGAGGGGAGTGTGGGAGCCCAGAGGCATGTAAATGTTTTGCTTCTGCAGAATAGCTTTTTCACAAACCTTTAGATTATGTGGAGGGGGAGGGACTTTTTTTATTCAATCCTCTGATTGACAGACATTGCCAAATTTTATAACATCTGTTTTTTTTATATCTACTATTACAGATGTGAGTTGAACTTTGCAAATTAACACAACCCTAATTGTAATATCTTTTGCATCAGCTTTTAAGCCTCATCTACACGTGTAGATGAGGCGGCGATCCGGCGGCTCGATTAGCCGGCGGATCGTCTCTTCCGCGTCCCCGCTTGCCGTGCATGTGCTGGAATCAATTCCCGCTCGTCCCCGCGCCGCTTATCTTCCGCTCAATTCCCTGCCATTGTCCCCTTGCGGGGAGCGAGCAGGGAATCGGCCGTGGGGAGATCCGTCCTGTCTGATCTTATCAATCGAGCCGCATCAGTATACCAGGTGACAGGCCCAAGATTCAGGTCAGGAGGCCTCTGTAAGGCCTCATTCACACTGGAGCGCATTAATAGCGATTTCAGCAGCTTTTTCAATTGCTGGCAATCGCTAGCATTTTGAAAAGCGATACTGCAGTGTAACGTGTAAGCGATCTCCAGCGATTTGATGAAGTCACAAAAGCACTGCATGCAGCATTTTTTTTAACAATTTTGGAGTGATTATGTTTCTATGTTATAGAATCGCAAAATGCAATTGCGCCAGAATTGCTTTCCTGTACAGTTAAAAATGGCGGAAAAATCACTTTGCAAAACGCTAGTGATTTTGCGATTCCCAGTGTGAAGGAGGCCTTAAAGGATACCAGAGCCCAAAAGAAGATGAGAAACTGGAGGAGCTGGCATGTATGGTGAGCTGTCCTGATGCTCACCGCTCCCCACGTTCTTGTTTCTGCCCCCTCGGGTACCTGTAATTGTCCTGTGGCCCCCGTCTTCTGGTCTGCATCCAGTGCACCTGTGCTGGCCGGGCAACCATGGATGAAAGCTCTCTGCGCATGTGCGTGATGTCACACACATGCGCAGAGCGCTTTCGGCCACACCTACAGCCCGGCCATCGCAGTCGCACTGGATCCCAACCAAGCCGACTGGAAGACGGGGGCCACAGGGCAATTACAGGTACCCGAGGTGTCAGAAACGAGAATAAGGGGAGCGGTGAGCATCTGGACAACTCATCATACTTGCCAGCTTCAGCAGCTATACAAGTGGGATCTGAGGGCTGCAGTGTGGTACAGCTGAACCAGCATTGATAACTAGGGAACAGGGAAAATAAAAGCCCAGAGGAGATGGAGGTGAGCTCAGAGTTACAGCCCTCCTATAAACTGAAGTGGACTGTGTTACCAGTGTAAGGATAGTCCAGCAGAATGATACGTCCACAGTAGCAGCATAAAGTACACCTAGTTGCAGAAATTAATAAAAAGCTGTGCTCGCCATTTACACAGACTGACAACATACTGTATGCTATGCCTAGTATATAACATATCTATTACAGTATAGTACGCAATGTTATTGGATACATTACATATAGCCAGGTGAGCGAGATGCACAACCCTACGTCACCAGTGCGAGGCATCTACATCAGCAGCAGAACCGGACACAGACCTCCGCGGACACAGCACGCTCGAGCTACCGACAGCCGGAGGAGGTGGACGAGTCTCCGCTCTGCACAGCCCGACGAGGACGAGAATCCCATCTACCCTCTGGAGGCATCACGGAGCAGCCAGAAACCAGGAGCCCGTATGTAAGCTGGCAGCATTGTGTGCAGAGCTCCCTCTTGTGGCCGGTACTGTAAAATGTCCATTGCACTTGTGTGTGGAGCTCCCCCATGTGGCCGCTATAGAATGTCTTATTGCTGTACTGTAAATAGATGCTGTTAGGAGCCAGTTCTATGGGAGGGCTGTGAGAACCTGTGTATATTGTGAGTGTGAGGAATACAGTAGTTAGGCTGCTGGAAGGGACAGGGCTGCTGTAAATGGATGCAGGTGGCCGTAGACAGCGCTGCACATGGCAGGCTGCTTAGGTAAACACAGTGCAATAGGGGGTTTAATCATCAAAGCAAGGTGACTGCTGGGTACATCAGGTCACTGCAGGGAAGAACTACTGTCCACAGCAGGCTGCCTGTGCTGCTCACACCAACCCCAACACTACAGGTGAATGGAGCCTTCCAAGCTTCCTGATACTGCCTCTGTAGTGTGGCTGCAGGGCCCTCTCACTGAGCGGACAGGTGTGCTCTCCCCACCGGCCAGCAGCTCATACTGGTACTTTATGTAATCATATTGAGGACAGCGCTTTGAGTCCCCAGGGAGAAAAGCGCTATATAAATATTATTGTTATAATGCATGTGGCGCAGTGGCGGTGCAGCAACTGCAAGGTGAGATACTGCCCATAGCAACCGCATCAGTTACATCAGTCAGTGCTAGGGCAGAGATGATGCCCATAGCAACTGCATCAGTTATATCAGCCAGTGCAGGGAAGCTGCCCATAGCAACCGCGTCACTTATATCAGTCAGTGCAGAGGAAAGCATGAAAGTGGAACTAGATTTTCAAAATCCATTTTTAAAGAGAACCTGAGGCAGAATTTTTAAATCTTAACAGGACCTGTATTTACCTGTTGCTTGTCAATCATCGTTCTCCTCCATTACAGGCTCCTCCCGCCGATCCCCACCTCCGCTAGCTTCCTCCAATCAGAAGCTAAGCACTTACTTTGGCACAAACTCTGTGTACCCTTGGGCCTGATTCATCAAGCTGTGCTCCATAGCTGAGCAGCTTAATGTGAAGGAGCGCCCGCTTTGCCTACCGTGCGTAACTTTAACTGCAGGTGGTCCTGTGAAGTATCGTTACCGTAATACTCCACTTGTAGCCGCTACTATGTTAACTTACATAGTTACAACTACATATATGAACATCGTGGTAGCCGCAAGTGAAGCAACACGGTAACAATACTTCACAGGACCACTCGCAGTTAAAGTTACGCACTTTTCTATGTAAGCAAAGTAAAACGCAAGAAAAACTCATGTGCAAAATGCAAACGCTAATGCAATTAAAACGCACTCAAAACGCTAATAAAACGCATTAACTCATATGCAGCAAAACGCAACCCTTCACGCATCGCCTAGTGTGTTCCCAAACCTCAATGAGAACTTTGGACAATGCTAATCCTATTAGAGGGCGAATGATTAATTGAAAATTAGGTTTGTGCGCAAGGCTTTTGGGCCATGTTTCCGGCTAGGACCCACTTGCACGATTTTGGCAGCGTTTTTAGATCGCCGGCGATTTAAAAGAAAAAAAACTCTTTGCCAATGTATTTAAATAGTGGGGAACCCACTAGTGCGACTGCGATTAGGGTTAATCACAATCGCATGACATGCAGCATTTTGGGGGCTCAATGCTATGTATAGAAGTGCTGCAAAACCGTTTTCAAAAAGCAATTTTGCAGCGATTTGGGGGCTGAATGTTTTGAATAAGGCTGAGCGGATGGTTCAGAAACAGCCTTATCAGTCTGCAGACAGACTGTACACACGCTCTACTGTCGCTGGAACGCCCACCCAGCGGGAGGGTCTGACGGACCCCTCGTTCCCTGCAGTTCAGCGTGTTTACTAGCCTTTAGCATCTATCTGCCGAGCTATTAGGAATTGTTCTACTCAGCAGGAGATAAACAGAAGACAATGCACCAGAGATAATGACCATTCTCTACAGCCAATAATCTAATTATGCATTATAACAAAAAATCTAACAGGAAAATCTAACAGGGGGCCAGCCAACTTACCCTCGTCAACGACCAATAGCCAGTGCGCTCTATGTCTCGTTCCACGTCTCTCCACTACTTCCACCTTCCGGGTTTTTAAGGAGGAAGCAATGGAGAAACAGAATTCGATGAAACGCAACATGGAGGGCATCAGGTATAAGCGGTGACAAGAGTAATTTGTGGCCCACAAGTTTTAATTGAAATTAGGAATCCAAAGGCCGGAACTCTGCAGAGCTCATGCCTAGTGGTGAGTGCAGATGCTCAGTACCATGTGGGATCTGTGTGCTAGTACAAGGTGTCATGTGGGTGCTGGCTATGGGTGGGTATTGGGTGTCATATGGGTGTTGACTAGCGCACGTACATATGTGGGTGCACACGTCATGTGGTTGCTAGGTGTGGGTACTGGGTGAGATCACTATAGGTGCTGCTGGGAACAAGAGAGTAAGTGATGACACAAACTGTTCTCCACCTAACAGTTCACTCTCTAGCTACTTCCGGGCGGGCGAACGAGCTGCGGCAGTAGGGCGCAAGCATTTAAAAACTAGCCATTTTCGGGCATGTAAGTTGCGGCAGTAATGCAGATTCATTGGCCTGGCGACACGGGCCCTTAATCGCGTGCCAGTGGCTGGGAGAGCTCTGTGCGTCGTGCGTAGTCACGACTATGTAGTGGGAATGCACAGAGCCCTTCTGGCCGCGTAATTAAGGAGGTGAGTCGCCAGGCCAGCGTACTACTGCCGCAACTTGCCGACACAGAAGTAGCTATATGAGGAACCGTTTGCTGGCGGACAGTTCGTGCCATCACTACAGGAGAGGTGCTGTTGGGGGAAGGAAAGGTGAGGCCAGTGCGGGTGCTGGAGAAGGTAGGTCAAGCCAACCTGTCAAGGAGGAGGAGCTTCCTAGTGGTGGGCAGAGCTTATTACAGCCGGGACTGGGGCACTTTTATTGAAAAGTAAAAAATGGGGGCAACTGGGCACCAAGAGCCCCCCTTCAGCAGGTGCCTATCAGCCAATATTAATCACATATACACACTGGCAGCACAAGGCAGGCAGACTAGAATGTTTCACAAGTTACCAGCTTCCAGCAGTTCTCATCCGCCAGTGAAAGTGCTCCCTCTCTCCTCCCAGGCAGGCTGGCTCTTGGTAAAGGTTTACTCCGGCCTCCTCTGCTCTTAGCTACCCTCAAGCTAATGTGGTCTCCTCTCTGCATCGGATGCAGTGCAGGCAAATGGCTCCTAGTCGGGGGGCGGAGCTTGTGATCAGTGCAGAGGCGTATCTAGGGAAGATAGCGCCTATGGCAAGTACTGAAATTGCGCCCCCCCCTTCATGTTTTTTTTTTCATATTGAAATGTGTGAATTAAAGGGAACTTGAATTGAAACAAAATTCAGTTACCTGGAGCTTTTACCTGCCCAGTGCAGCCGTCCTGTGCCTGCACCGTCACAGATTGAGTGTCTGGTCCCTCGCTGCCACTTTCTTGCCGACTCAGCCATGTGGATGGCCACTGCGAAAATCTTGTACTGCACATGCGCTGGGACGCTCCCGGCGATTGAGGACGCGCACGGCCAAGGCTGCACAGGTGCAGTGGCCATCGACTGGCCAGTCAGCAAGAATGAAACTAAGTGGCAGCGGGACTGGAGGATTAATCTGTGACAGAGCAGGCCCAGGGTGGCTGCAGGAGGCTTGTAGAAGCCCCAGGTAAGTGAAACTTTCTTTTTTTCAATTTGGGTTTCTTTTAATTCACACTTTTAAATTTGAAAAAACTCACCATGTAGTGTAATATACAGTCTCCATTTTCTGTGGATCTGTTGTGACACACAGGCTTCTAGGTGCTGGAAGAAGCCCCAGGTAAGTAAAGCTTTATACGTAACAATCATTTAAAGGTAATGTCCAGGCTATATTAAAAAAAACAATTATCTACTTGCCCGGGGCTTCCTCCTATGTCCCACTCCGAAGCTCCGCTCCCAGTCGCTGGCTCCCGGTCCGCTCCGGTGCAGAGGTCAACTTCGCAAGGTCAACCTCTACTGCGCCTGCACGAGCGCCGCTGTCAATCAAGTCCACGTTGACGGAATGTATTGCCCAGGCTGGACAACGTGGACTTGATTGACAGCGGCACAGTAGAGGACGACCCGGCGAGGTCAGTCTCTGCACCGGCGGCGACCCCGGGTCGGCGGCTGAGAGCGGAGCTGCGGCGTGGGACATAGCGGCTGCCAGGGGCTGGAGGAAGCCCTGGGTAAGTAGATATTTTTTTTTGTATAGCCTGGATATTACCCTTAGGCTGCTTTCACAGTAAGACGTTACAGGCGCAAGTTAGAGCAGCCTGTAACGCAGCCCAACTCACAGCAATGTAAAAGCAATGGGCTGTTCACAGTGCCCACGTTGCGTTACATTGTAACGCTGCACGTTCTGTGAAAGTGCAGCATGCTGTGCATTGTTAGACTGCTTGCACATGCGCAGTAATTAGCCACATGGCTAATTAATATTCACTGCACTGCTGACGTGCAGTGTTTTCTTCCTGGAGCGGCCGCTTTGTGCGCTGATTGGCTGGCGGGACCACGTGATGCGGAGTGGAACACTCTGCATCACGTGGTCCTGCCACCTAATCAGCGCCACGGAGACGTAGTGCGCACAAAGAGCTGCAAATTGCAGCTCACTCTGGCGTCCTCCTCGAACACCACCAGGCGTTGCGTTAGGGGCACGTTATGCGACCATAACGTCCCCTAAGCCGCAACGACCTGGTGGGAAAGAGGCCAAAAGTCATTATTACATATAAAGCTTTTACTTACCAGGGGCTCTTTCCAGCACCTAGAAGCCTGTGTGTCACTCACAACAGCTCCACAGATCCACAGAAAATGGAGACTGAGAGAGACTGGATATTATCTTAAAGTGGACCCAAACTAAAAATACAAGATTTCAGAAATAAAATCTATTTTCTAAATTATAATAATAAATAGCAGCCTTTTTTCAGCTACATGACGACAAATATAAAATATTTTACATTTAATGGAGGAACCCCTCCCTTCCTTTCATTTTGCCGGGACAGAAATCGGCAAACTGGTGAGTAGCAGGTGTCTGGCAAAGGAGGAATGGCTAATGGCTGCCACCTGTATAATCCTAGTTATAAAAGAGAAGGGTGAAAAGCATGCACTGAAATGCTCATAGGCTTGAAGGAGTGTTTATTTATCTTTGTATGTGTCAGAGTGGTGCAACTAAATATTTTGAATTAAAAAAATGTTTGGTTTGGGTCCGCTTTAAAGAGAACCCGAGGTGGCATTTCATTACGTTAGTGGGGCACAGAGGCTGGTTGGGCACACTAACACCAGCCTCTGTTGCCCCATCGTGTGCCTCAAAGACCCCCCTGCTCGCCGCTATAGCTCCCGTAGTGCTGGCGACACGCAGCGCGTCGCCAGCACAATGTTTACCCTAGCGCTGTCTGTCAGCGCCGCTCCCCCGCCTCCTCCGCATCGCCGCTACCCGCCCGCGTCCCTTCCCTACTATCAGCGGGAGGGAAGGGACGCGGGCGGGTAGCGGCAATGCGGGGGAGCGGTGCTGACAGACAGCGCTAGGGTAAACATTGTGCTGGCGACACGCTGCATGTCGCCAGCACTGTGGGTGTATAGTGGCGAGCAGGGGGGTCTTTGAGGCACACGATGGGGCAACAGAGGCTGGTGTTAGTGTGCCCAACCAGCCTCTGTGCCCTACTAACGTAATGAAATGCCACCTCGGGTTCTCTTTAAAGGTGCCCATACACTCGTCAGATTGGCAGCAGATAGATAAGAAATGCATCTGATGATCTATCTGATGCGTTTTTAGAACATTTTTTACCAGGATAGAATTCCAATAGATTTCAGTTTGAAATCTATTGGAATTCGATCTGATGGCATTTTTTTGCCATCAGATTTCCATTAAGGCCAATGCAAACTGATAAGCAATCTCATCAGATCGACCTAAATTTTCCACCCTGCCAGTTCGATGGAAATCCATCGAAATCGGCCATCGATCGGTCGATTGGCCAACCGATTTGCGATCGATCGGGATCAATCGGTCGGCCAGAAAATCGGCTGAGTGTATGGGCCCCTTAAGAGTTAAGAAAGCCTAGAAAAAGAAGTGGAAGTGGCAGAAGAGCTGACCCCAGGTCACAGCTGGTCTGGAGGATATCTGCATATCAGTAGTTTCCCTTCCATGTGTAATTACCTGTCTCCCAGCAGCCAGAATCCCCCACCCCCTGCACTGCACAAAGTGAATTAACTTACTTGTCTCACTTATGCAGGCTTGTTCTTATCATTATCTCATTCTGTCTGCTAACTAAATAGCCTGCTCAAGTCAGCTGGGTGAAGATTGTAGTGAGAGGAAGGGAGAGTGGAGATTTGGGCACTGCCCCAGTAGTTCGGAGTAATGTTATTAGGTGAGCAGAGTAAGTTTAGGGCTTGACTGTAATAATGTACTGTCTATCGCTCAGTGACAAGCAATCACTGAACATTCTGAATCAGCTCTGGTAACCTTCTGCCAGATTTAAGTCAGTGATAACTTACTTATATCTTACTAAATACATTGTCTTATTATTTCACTGCTTCCAGCCAACAGCAAGATGTGATCTCTGCTGCCCACAGCCCGATCAGCCTAGCTGCTTACAGTCAGCGTGCGTGTGTCACCTGACCTCTTGCAGCTCCATCCACGGACTGTTTCCTCTCCCACCCCCATCATCCCTAGCGGCACAGAGGTGGCCAATCAGGAGGGGGGATCGGGGATGTGAGGCAGTGCGTGCCACCAATGTTACTATGGCGACCACAAAATGCTGGGCAGTGCAGCGGGAGGACCGCATGTAAATTGGCTGCGAGTGGGGGGCCGCCCTCGAGTCACACACAATCCCTCTCCCTCTCCTCTACCTCTGCGGGCGGGCGGCATAGATAACAGCGCTGGCGGTGCGCCTGCAACATGGGAAGGAGGTGTGTGCCAGGCAGGATTGACTGGAGGGGCAATTTATTAAATTGCTTACTGGGGTTGCGCCCCCCAGGTGATTGATGAGGGGGCGCCTATAGCAGGTGCCCTATATGCACCCCTAAAGATACGCCTCTGGCTCAGTGTGCACCTCAGTGACAGCAAGAGCCATCCTGAGCCGAGTGCATTAACATCATTCACGGCAGCCATGGCATCAATTCATCATTATTTGTAACTCATGGATCATCTTGCATCACATGGATTATCCCTACTAAAAATTGGGGAATCAGATGAGTTTAAAGAGAACCCAAGCTGAAGCTCAGGTTCAAACACATCTACTAACTTATGTAGTGGGAAGCCTCTGGATTATATTGAGGCTACCCCTCACTGGTCTCCTGTTGCTGCTGGTGGACTCTCCATCTGAACACGGTCACTCCTGCGTAGTAGCATGGAGTCACTCGTGCACGAGCAGCTCCAGCGTATTACGCAGGTGCAGTAGGGTCTCGCTTGTGCCAGAAGAGGTGCGCTGACCTGGTCAGATTACAGACAAGCCCTTGTCGGTAAATCCTTAGAGTGTCCTCACTTAGCGACAGGGGACCAGAGGGCAGCGAGGGAAGCTTCATCGGGATCCAGAGGCTACTTAGGTAAGTATGTGATTTTGTACCCATACCTCGGCTCGGGTACACTTTAATGGAATGGCTGCATACAGGGCTGCACATGGAACAGGGGCACTACTGCAAATGGTAGCAGAAGAAAAAGTTGTAAAATATTGGTCATTTTATCAATATTATACTAGCAGTAATCACGGCTGTGCAGTCGGTACAAAAATCATCCAACTTTTCCGTTTATGAAACCTCCGATCCCAGGTACCCCAAAATGCTTCAACTCCTTGACTGAGGGCCCGTTTCCACTATGGCGAAATTCACATACATTATCTGTATGCGAATTCCAATAGCAACGTATTTCAATGGGCCTGTTTCCATTACAGGCGAAATTCGCTTCCCCCCCTCAGGTGTAAATAAAAAGGCCGCCTCTGTAACTATTTTTTGTGCAGTTTGAGTTTACACGTGTTTGCGTATGCGGTTTCGCATGCGCGGGTCAATGATGAATGACAATGGGAGAAAAAACAGTTCGCTTACGCATGCGAATTCGCATGAAAAAAAAGCCTACTTATAGTGGAAATGGGCCCTGACTCCACAGCCCCTGCAGGGCCATGGAGTGCGTAAAAAAATCATCCGAGTCCGACTCCTCCGTTTATAAGACCACCGACTCCAAATACTCAAAAATTGCTCTCGACTCCAGCTCAGATTCCACAGCCCTGGTGGGAATACCCTGCAGCCTTTTTTCCAGGTGCTTTTATTACATGCAGGGCAATACCTTAGGGTTGGTGGTCACTGGTAGAGGGTGGGAGAAGTCGCTGAGTGGTAATGGAGGGAGGAAGAAGTCACTGCTGTAGGGTGGGAGGGGTCATTAGGTGCAAGTGGATGGTGAAAAAGGTCAATGGTTGCTAGTGGAGGGTGAGAGAGGCCTCTGGGTGCTGCTGTCAGGGACACAGGTACAGGATCTTACCTGCTCTGCTCCCACACAGCTCCTAGCACTTGGTGGGCATCTCTAGAAGCCCTGTCAAGACCATCTCTCCATTAGGTGTCCCGGGAAAGTTCAGAGCTTCTGGTTGGAGGCGGGGCTTAATCAGGCAGGAGGTGGAGCTTAATCAGACAGCCCCACGAAGCCCCGCCCCCTTCACGCTGTTGCCCGTAGTTCCACCCCTGTGGTCACGCGTGGCTCCGCCCCCTTTCACCCCGTGGACGAAAACCCTCTGCATCGGGTGTCACCCCCCCTAACAGGAACATGACATGATGTATGCTGCGGTGCAAGAAATGAAAGGAGAGATGCTGCCCATAGCAACCGCAACTGAAAGTGTTACTAGGTATTCAAAATCCACTTTAATAATACAATCATTCATTAGCATAGAGTGTAACAGCAACACACTAATTAGCCAGGGAAAGAAGATCCGCTGCAGCTGCAGTAGAAAGAAATGACAGGCCAGGTTCATGCAGACATGACAGGTGCTCTTATGTGTGAGCGGAGATTGCAGGTATCTGGAGGTGGCAGAGATACAGTAACTAATGCAGCCAAATAACAAGTATATGTGAGTTTATAGCACTTTGGGCATGTGATGGGATGCCGCGCGTCCCCCGCACATCACTCGCATCGTCCCCCGCACATCATCACCCGCATCATGGTCTCCCGCACATCATCACCCGCACATCACCACCCGCATCATGGTCTCCCGCACATCACTTGCATCATCACCCGCACTGCAGGAAGCGCATCAACATCTGCTGCGGACGGACTAGCGGCGGTACCAGGAGAAGAGCAGGAGGTGTCTCCGGAGTGCCCCGCCCACAGCCCACATACATTCCGGACCAGACAAGAGCCGCCTACTTGCTACAGGCATCTCACGAAGGAACGATGGGTCAGCAGTGCGCATGTCAGCCAGCTTCCTCTACCGAGCGCCACCTGGTGGCCGTCAGTGACATGACCACCAGTGTATGAAACCTGTATTAGGTAGGCACACTGTCGGTCAGTAATGGATTATGAGTGTTTCTTCACATTATGCAACATATACGGTATCTTTCATTAATATTGCCTAGTCCATCTCCTTATGAGGGATTGTCAGGGTTTTCTTTGTTTTTAAAAGCATTCCCAGAATGGCAGTTACTCCATCCCGCTGCCAAAATAGCATGCAAGTGAATAGGGAGGCTGGCATCTTAATCATTTGGCAGATAGACTTAGCAACTGCTGTTCATGAAATGCTTTTAAAAACAAAGAAAACCCTGAAAATCTACCATGAGGAGATGGACTAGTCCAAAGACTGTTGGTTCTGTCAGACTTTGGCCTGAGACACACTGCAAAGCACTTTGCTGACTGTCAGCGCTGCGTCTGTGTTTTTAAAAAATGTCCCATTAACTTGCATAAGAATCACAGCAAAAATGCAGCAATGTTGTTTTTTTTTTTTTTAAATCGCAGTCATTGCCACAATTTTAAATCAATGGGAGCAGTTTTTTTAAAAAATAGACAGAGCGCCAAAGGTCAGCAAAGCACTCTGCAGTGTGTCTCAGGCCTGTAGCGGCATACTTTTTTTTCACTATAGTGGTCCTATAAGAGTATATTGATTAACTATGACAAGTTTAAGTACCCCCTGAGGCCTAGTAAAATACCCCCTGGGGTAAATGTAGAGAACCCATTAGAGGGATTTCTACATGTAGAATAGCTGTAAATTAGAGGTGGTCGGTGAGCTACAAACAATTCAGGGAAATAATACAGGTCTAAGCAAATTTTGTATGAAAGTGTATGCAGCTATAGGGCTGGTTCTTGCGTACGCTTGGTGGGCGTTTACCGCCAGCGTCTGAGACTAGTCGTTAAACTCTCCCAAATTAAGTAAATGGGTGCACTTCCATGGGGCTTTGACCGACGTTTGCGCTAAGTGCAGCATTCCGATCCTGATTTTCCCCGTTGTTCCAGGCGACCCTGGGTGCTACATGCGGCATCCAGGGTTGATTACCGCCGCGTCTTCGTGTCTCCCTGCAGGAGTCAAAAACTCAGATCGCGACAGGAAGCTAATGAGAACCCTGTGCTGTTTTTGCCTGTCTCTGTACTCATGTGCTATTTATTGTTTCTAGCCATTCACTTTAAGCCTCGTATACACACCTGACCCACATACACACACACCAGTCAGGCGTACGTACGAGGCTCCCAACCGGCGATGGCCGCGCTGCAGGTTATACGTCTTGTGGATCAACTTGGCCAAGCGACATGCAGCTAACCCGCCCGTCTACACATGCACCGATCTGTTGTCCCTCTGACGCCCCCCCCCCCCCCATAGCAACAGAACGCGTTATCAGCTACACAGCCCATACGAGTCTGTACAGGCCAGCCCAGCAATGTGGTCCAAGGGGATCGGGTCCCAATTCCTGACGGGCGATATCAGTTGTTAAGTGTGTATGCACTTTTAAGGCTGGAACCCGTTATAGCGCTTTTCTGAGCGTTTAGGGAGCGCTCTAAATCGCTAGCAATTTCCCTAAATGCTCTGCCAATTGAAATAATTGTAACAAATTCCACATCCGCAGGACATGCAGCATTTTGGGAGCGTTTGTGCTTCAAGGTAAAGTATTGAAGCGCTGACAAATCGCTCATGAATCGCTACACATAGTGATCTGTATGTGATTTTAAATTACTGCAAACTGTAAAAGAGATTATAATAATTTGAAAGGACCAATCAGAATTAAAAATCGCTAATCGCAAATTGCTATCAAAATCGCTGGCAAAAAGCTTGCACTTTAAAATCGCTACCAAAGTTGCCCGAAAACACTCAATAAATCGCTTGTAAATTGCTCATTGGAAACGCTAGCGATTGTGATAGTGCTTTGCGATTTGTAGTGGGTTCCAGGCCTTAAAGAGACACTGAAGTGAAAAAAAATATGATATAATGAATTGGTTGTGTACTATGAATAATTTCTAGAAGATTAGCAGCAAAGAAAATATTCTCATACTTTTATTTTCAGGTATATAGTGTTTTTTCTAACATCGCATTATTCTATAATATGTGCAGATTACACAACACTCAGCATTCAAAATGATTCTTTCAGAGCAGTCTGTGAACTAATGATCTCTCCTCTAGCAGAGAAAAAGTAAACAGTTCACTTACAGTTGAGATAATAAAAGTCAGATAACAGCCCTCTCCACGACTAACTTAGTCGGAGAGCTTAATGGCTTGTTTGCATAGAGATAACAACTGGAGTTTCTCAACTCTTCCTGTACTGGAAACAATTAGACTGATGTATCTGATCTTAATGTTTTATTTCTTATCTGTACTACACATACAAATCATAATATCATAATTTTTTTTTTCTCTTCAGTGTCTCTTTAATCGTATAAAGAATTAGCGGTTTATTGCACACTATTAGCCTCTATTGGATTACTTCCTTTATATTTAAATGCACATAGCACCTTATGATTGTGTAGGGGCTTTGAAGCACTTGATGTAGGGCTTGATGCGTTTAAGCTCACAACTGCGCCAAAGTGTCCCCGATCTGGTGAGTCCTACTCTAACCAGGCAAAAATGCTAGTTTTAATCTGCGTTCTAGTGGGAACCATACCAAAAGCCCAAGGGTCAACTAAATGGGAGAAATGAAATTAAAAACACCTCACCTTCTACTAGCTACTAACTAAACTATAAGCTCTGCTCATTTATATGCTTAACTGTGCTAGAGGTGGGCGTGGCTATGCACGCTCACAGGGGAAAATATTATATGTCAGGGGATGAGCAGCACAAACCAAATTTGATGCAATACTATGCAAAGCATGCACGCAGCACTGGAGAACCCCAATCTCCATAAGAAATATAAAAATACAGAGGGGCTGCAGCACACAACAGGAAAACAGTGACAGGGGCTCTTGGTTACGCTTTAATGCGTTTAACCACTTAACGACCAGTCGCCGGTCCCACCTGTGTTTCCATGGAAAAGGCCGCTCGAAGTTTCCTGTCAGTTCACGGAGCGGGGTTTCGTTAACAGTCTGCGAGCCTCCGATCGCGGCTCGTAGGCTAAATGGTAAAGGAGATTGGCAAACCCCGGCCTCTGATTGGCCGGGGATCGCTGCCATCTGATAGGCTGAAGCCTATCTGAGGCGGTACAGGACGGATCACCGTCCTGTACCGCCTCTATTGAGAAGGGGAGGGAGGGAAGGAGTGGGAGGGGGAATATCAATGCGGAGGGGGGCTTTGAGACCCTCCCCCGCTAGGCACAACTAGGCGGCGGCGGCGATCAGACCCCCCCCCCCCAACAGGACATCCCCCTAGTATAAAAAAAAAGGGGGGGGCAGTCTGATCGCCCTGCCTGCCACCTGATCTGTGCTGGGGGCTGAAGAGCCCACCAAGCACAGATCACACAAAACAGCGCTGGTCAATAAGTGGTTAAGCTCACCAACTGCGCCAAAGTGTCCCCGATCTGGTGAGTCCTACTCTAACTAGGCAAAAATGCTAGTTTTAATCAGCGTTCTAGACTGGGTTAAAAGCAGAGGATGTCAGAATACAGCACAGGTGAGTCTGATAGAAAAATTGTCTGCATGTCAGTGTCTCATTTCAGGAAAGGTGACAGAAGCTGAGATGGAAGGCTGGGTAAAGGAAAGGGAAGATTGAAGACAGCACCGGTGAGTCTGTTAAAGAAAGTCTGCATGTCATTTTTTTTAATTTCAGGAAAGGAGTTGATAGAAGGTGGCATGGAAGACTGGGTTAAAAGCAGAGGATGTTAGAATACAGCACAGGTGAGTCTGATAGAAAAATTGTCTGTATGTCAGTGTCTCATTTCAGGAAAGGTGACAGAAGCTGAGCTGGAAGGCTGGGTAAAGGAAAGGGAAGATTGAAGACAGCACAGGTGAGTCTGTAAAAGAAAGTCTGCATGTCATTTTTTTTTTATTTCAGGAAAGGAGTTGATAGAAGGCGGCATACAAGACTGGGTTAAAAGCAGAGGATGTCAGAATACAGCACAGGTGAGTCTGATAGAAAAATTGTCTGCATGTCAGTGTCTCATTTCAGGAAAGGTGACAGAAGCTGAGATGGAAGGCTGGGTAAAGGAAAGGGAAGATTGAAGACAGCACCGGTGAGTCTATAAAAGAAAGACTGCATGTCATTTTTTTTTATTTCAGGAAATGTGTTGATAGAAGGCGGCATAGAAGACTGGGTTAAAAGCAGAGGATGTCAGAATACAGCACAGGTGAGTCTGATAGAAAAATTGTCTGCATGTCAGTGTCTCATTTCAGGAAAGGTGACAGAAGCTGAGATGGAAGGCTGGGTAAAGGAAAGGGAAGATTGAAGACAGCACCGGTGAGTCTATAAAAGAAAGACTGCATGTCATTTTTTTTTATTTCAGGAAATGTGTTGATAGAAGGCAGCATAGAAGACTGGGTTAAAAGCAGATGATGTCAGAATACAGCACAGGTGAGTCTGATAGAAAAATTGTCTGCATGTCAGTGTCTCATTTCAGGAAAAGTGACAGAAGCTGAGATGGAAGGCTGAGTAAAGGAAAGACAGAAGACAGCACAGGTGAGTCTGTAAAAGATAGTCTGCATGTCATTTCTTTTAATTTCAGGAAAGGAGTTGATAGAAGGCGGCATGGAAGACTGAGTTAAAAGCAGAGGATGTCAGAATACTGCACAGGTGAGTCTGATAGAAAAATCGTCTGCATGTCAGTGTCTCATTTCAGGAAAGGTGACAGAAGCTGAGATGGAAGGATGGGTAAAGGAAAGGGAGAATTAAAGACAGCACCGGTGAGTCTATAAAAGATAGTCTGCATGTCATTTCTTTTAATTTCAGGAAAGGAGTTGATAGAAGGCGGCATGGAAGACTGGGTTAAAAGCAGAGGATGTCAGAATACTGCACAGGTGAGTCTGATAGAAAAATCGTCTGCATGTCAGTGTCTCATTTTAGGAAAGGTGACAGAAGCTGAGATGGAAGGCTGGGTAAAGGAAAGGGAAGATAGAAGACAGCACCGGTGAGTCTATAAAAGAAAGTCTGCATGTCATTTTTTTTTATTTCAGGAAATGTGTTGATAGAAGGTGGCATTGAAGACTGGGTTAAAAGCAGAGGATGTCAGAATACAGCACAGGTGAGTCTGATAGAAAAATTGTCTGCATGTCAGTGTCTCATTTCAGGAAAGGTGACAGAAGCTGAGATGGAAGGATGGGTAAAGGAAAGGGAGAATTAAAGACAGCACCGGTGAGTCTATAAAAGAAAGTCTGCATGTCATTTTTTTTATTTCAGGAAATGTGTTGATAGAAGGTGGCATTGAAGACTGGGTTAAAATCAGAGGGTGTCAGAATACAGCACAGGTGAGTCTGATAGAAAAATTGTCTGCATGTCAGTGTCTCATTTCAGGAAAGGTGACAGAAGCTGAGATGGAAGACTGGGTAAGGGAAAGGGAAGATTGAAGACAGCACAGGTGAGTCTATAAAAGAAAGTCTGCATGTCATTTTTTTATTTCAGGAAAGGAGGTGATAGAAGGCGGCATGGAAGACTGGGTTAAAAGCAGAGGAAGTTAGAATACAGCACAGGTGAGTCTGATAGAAAAATTGTCTGCATGTCAGTGTCTCATTTCAGGAAAGGTGACAGAAGCTGAGATGGAAGGCTGGGTAAAGGAAAGGGAAGATTGAAGACAGCACCGGTGAGTCTATAAAAGAAAGTCTGCATGTCATTTTTTTTTATTTCAGAAAATGTGTTGATAGAAGGTGGCATGGAAGACTGGGTTTAAAGCAGAGGATGTCAGAATACAGCACAGGTGAGTCTGATAGAAAAATTGTCTGCATGTCAGTGTCTCATTTCAGGAAAGGTGACAGAAGCTGAGATGGAAGGCTGGGTAATGGAAAGGGAAGATTGAAGACAGCACCGGTGAGTCTATAAAAGAAAGTCTGCATGTCATTTTATTTCAGGAAATGTGTTGATAGAAGGCGGCATGGAAGACTGGGTTTAAAGCAGAGGATGTCAGAATACAGCACAGGTGAGTCTGATAGAAAAATTGTGTGCATGTCAGTGTCTCATTTCAGGAAAGGTGACAGAAGCTTAGATGGAAGGATGGGTAAAGGAAAGGGAAGATTGAAGACAGCACCGGTGAGTCTATAAAAGAAAGTCTGCATGTCATTTTTTTTTAATTTCAGGAAATGTGTTGATAGAAGGCGGCATGGAAGACTGGGTTAAAAGCAGAGGGTGTCAGAATACAGCACAGGTGAGTCTGATAGAAAAATTGTCTGTATGTCAGTGCCTCATTTCAGGAAAAGTGACAGAAGCTGAGATGGAAGGCTGGGTAAAGGAAAGACAGAAGACAGCACAGGTGAGTCTGTAAAAGATAGTCTGCATGTCATTTCTTTTAATTTCAGGAAAGGAGTTGATAGAAGGCGGCATGGAAGACTGGGTTAAAAGCAGAGGATGTCAGAATACTGCACAGGTGAGTCTGATAGAAAAATTGTCTGCATGTCAGTGTCTCATTTCAGGAAAGGTGACAGAAGCTGAGATGGAAGACTGGGTAAAGGAAAGGGAAGATTGAAGACAGCACAGGTGAGTCTATAAAAGAAAGTCTGCATGTCATTTTTTTATTTCAGGAAAGGAGGTGATAGAAGGCGGCATGGAAGACTGGGTTAAAAGCAGAGGATGTTAGAATACAGCACAGGTGAGTCTGATAGAAAAATTGTCTGCATGTCAGTGTCTCATTTCAGGAAAGGTGACAGAAGCTGAGATGGAAGGCTGGGTAAAGGAAAGGGAAGATAGAACACAGCACCGGTGAGTCTATAAAAGAAAGTCTGCATGTCATTTTTTTTTATTTCAGGAAATGTGTTGATAGAAGGCGGCATGGAAGACTGGGTTAAAAGCAGAGGATGTCAGAATACAGCACAGGTGAGTCTGATAGAAAAATTGTCTGCATGTCAGTGACTCATTTCAGGAAAGGTGACAGAAGCTGAGATGGAAGGCTGGGTAAGGGAAAGGGAAGATTGAAGACAGCACCGGTGAGTCTATAAAAGAAAGTCTGCATGTCATTTTATTTCAGGAAATGTGTTGATAGAAGGCGGCATAAAAGACTGGGTTTAAAGCAGAGGATGTCAGAATACAGCACAGGTGAGTCTGATAGAAAAATTGTGTGCATGTCAGTGTCTCATTTCAGGAAAGGTGACAGAAGCTGAGATGGAAGGATGGGTAAAGGAAAGGGAAGATTGAAGACAGCACCGGTGAGTCTATAAAAGAAAGTCTGCATCTCATTTTTTTTTAATTTCAGGAAATGTGTTGATAGAAGGCGGCATGGAAGACTGGGTTAAAAGCAGAGGATGTCAGAATACAGCACAGGTGAGTCTGATAGAAAAATTGTCTGTATGTCAGTGTCTAATTTCAGGAAAAGTGACAGAAGCTGAGATGGAAGGCTGGGTAAAGGAAAGACAGAAGACAGCACAGGTGAGTCTGTAAAAGATAGTCTGCATGTCATTTCTTTTAATTTCAGGAAAGGAGTTGATAGAAGGCGGCATGGAAGACTGGGTTAAAAGCAGAGGATGTCAGAATACTGCACAGGTGAGTCTGATAGAAAAATTGTCTGCATGTCAGTGTCTCATTTCAGGAAAGGTGACAGAAGCTGAGATGGAAGGCTGGGTAAGGGAAAGGGAAGATTGAAGACAGCAGCGGTGAGTCTATAAAAGAAAGTCTGCATGTCATTTTTTTTTATTTCAGAAAATGTGTTGATAGAAGGTGGCATGGAAGACTGGGTTTAAAGCAGAGGATGTCAGAATACAGCACAGGTGAGTCTGATAGAAAAATTGTGTGCATGTCAGTGTCTCTTTTTAGGAAAGGTGACAGAAGCTGAGACGGAAGGCTGGGTAAAGGAAAGGGAAGATTGAAGACAGCACCGGTGAGTCTATAAAAGAAAGTCTGCATGTCACTTTTTTTTTTAATTTCAGTAAATGTGTTGATAGAAGGCGGCATGGAAGACTGGGTTAAAAGCAGATGATGTCAGAATACAGCACGGGTGAGTCTGATAGAAAAATTGTCTGTATGTCAGTGTCTCATTTCAGGAAAAAGTGACAGAAGCTGAGAGGGAAGGCTGGGTAAAGGAAAGACAGAAGACAGCACAGGTGAGTCTGTTAAAGAAAGTCTGCATGTCATTTCTTTTAATTTCAGGAAAGGAGTTGATAGAAGGCGGCATACAAGACTGGGTTAAAAGCAGAGGATGTCAGAATACAGCACAGGTGAGTCTGATAGAAAAATTGTCTGCATGTCAGTGTCTCATTTCAGGAAAGGTGACGGAAGCTGAGATGGAAGGCTGGGTAAAGGAAAAACAGAAGACAGCACAGGTGAGTCTGTAAAAGATAGTCTGCATGTCATTTTTTTTTATTTCAGGAAATGTGTTGATAGAAGGTGGCATGGAAGACTGGGTTAAAAGCAGAGGATGTCAGAATACAGCACAGGTGAATCTGATAGAAAAATTGTCTGCATGTCAGTGTCTCATTTCAGGAAAGATGACAGAAGCTGAGATGGAAGGCTGGGTAAAGGAAAGGGAAGACAGAAGACAGCACAGGTGAGTCTGTAAAAGAAAAAGTCTGCATGTCAGTTTTTTTTTCAGGAAATGTGTTGATAGAAGGTGGCATGGAAGACTGGGTTAAAAGCAGAGGATGTCAGAATACAGCACAGGTGAATCTGATAGAAAAATTGTCTGTATGTCAGTGTCTCATTTCAGGAAAAGTGACAGAAGCTGAGATGGAAGGCTGGGTAAAGGAAAGACAGAAGACAGCACAGGTGAGTCTGTAAAAGATAGTCTGTATGTCATTTCTTTTAATTTCAGGAAAGGAGTTGATAGAAGGCGGCATGGAAGACTGGGTTAAAAGCAGAGGATGTCAGAATACTGCACAGGTGAGTCTGATAGAAAAATTGTCTGCATGTCAGTGTCTCATTTCAAGAAAAGGTGACAGAAGCTGAGATGGAAGACTGGGTAAGGGAAAGGGAAGATTGAAGACAGCACAGGTGAGTCTGCTAAAGAAAGTGTGCATGTCACTCTTTTTATTTCAGGAAAGGAGGTGATAGAAGGCGGCATGGAAGACTGGGTTAAAAGCAGAGGATGTTAGAATACAGCACAGGTGAGTCTGATAGAAAAATTGTCTGCATGTCAGTGTCTCATTTCAGTAAATATGACAGAAGCTGAGATGGAAGGCTGGGTAAAGGAAAGGGAAGATAGAAGACAGCACAGGTGAGTCTATAAAAGAAAGTCTGCATGTCATTTTTTTTTTAATTTCAGGAAATGTGTTGATAGAAGGCGGCATGGAAGACTGGGTTAAAAGCAGAGGATGTCAGAATACAGCACAGGTGAGTCTGATAGAAAAATTGTCTGCATGTCAGTGTCACATTTCAGGAAAGGTGACGGAAGCTGAGATGGAAGGCTGGGTAAAGGAAAGACAGAAGACAGCACAGGTGAGTCTGTAAAAGATAGTCTGCATGTCATTTTTTCTTTATTTCAGGAAATGTGTTGATAGAAGGTGGCATTGAAGACTGGGTTAAAAGCAGAGGATGTCAGAATACAGCACAGGTGAGTCTGATAGAAAAATTGTCTGCATGTCAGTGTCTCATTTCAGGAAAGGTGACAGACGATGAGATGCAAGACTGGGTAAAGGAAAGGGAAGATAGAAGACAACACATGTGAGTCTGTAAAGGAAAAAGTCTGCATGTCAGTTTCTTATTTCAGGAAAGGAGATGGATGTTGAGATAGAAGACAGGTAAAGGAAAAGATTGATGGAGGACTGCAAAGGTAACTGAGAGAAAAAATACTTTGCATGTCATTATTTCATTTCAGGAAAGGGGATAAAAGAAGAGAGAGAAGACTGGGTAAACGAAAAAGTTGATGTTGGACAGCAGAGGTAGGTAAAGGTAGGTTTGAGAGAGAAAAAAATCTGTATGTCAATGTTTCATTTCAGGAAATGTGATAGAAGGAAGCGTGGAAGACTGGGATAAAAGCAGAGGATGTTAGAATAAAGCACAGGTGAGTCTGATAGAAAAATTGTCTGCATGTCAGTGTTTCATTTCAGGAAAGGTGACAGAAGCTGAGATGGAAGGCTGGGTAAAGGAAAGGGAAGATAGAAGACAGCACAGGTGAGTCTGTAAAAGAAAAAGTCTGCATATCAGTTTCTCATTTCAGGAAAGGAGATGGATGTTGAGATAGAAGACAGGTAAAGTAAAAGATTGATGGAAGACTGCGACGCTAAGCGAGAGAAAAAATACTTTGCATGTCATTATTTCATTTCAGGAAAGGTGATAAAAGATGAGAGAGAAGATGGGTAAACAAAAAAGTTGATGTAAGACAGCACAGGTAGGTAAAGGTAGGTTTGAGAGAAAAGAAATCTGTATGTCAGTGTTTCTTTTCAGGTAATGTGATAGAAGGCGGCGTGGAAGACTGGGTTAAAAGCAGAAAATGTTAAAAGGCAGTACAGGTGAGTCTGACAAAAAATTGTCTGCATGTCAGTGTTTCATTTCAGGAAAGGTGACAGAAGATGAGATGGAAGACTGAGTAAAGGAAAGGGAAGATAGAAGACAGCACAGGTGAGTCTGTAAAATAAAAAGTATTCATGCCAGTTTTTCATTTTAGGAAAGCAGATGGAAGATGAGACAGGTAAAGGAAAAGATTGATGGAAGATTGTCTTTATATTCTTTCAGTTTCCTTCTTCCCTCATCCACAGAATCAGTGCAAGATGCAGCAAAACAGCTCCACAATGTAACCAGGCTTCCTCCATGTTCACAGTATGCATGATGTTCTTGTCTTTGAAAGCTTATTTTTTTCATTTGTGAACATAATACTCAAGTAATTTGTCAAAAAGCTTGTTAATATACATTTGAGCAAATTCTAACTTAGGATACTTCTATTTTGCTTTCAAACATGGAGTCCTTCTGTGTCTTATGCCATTAAAAGTGGCAGATGATGTAATCAGACACTGATAAACCCTGACCCTGGACTCCCCCTTGCCTCTGTTTTGCAGAGGTCTTTGGTGTTTGTCTACCATTCTCACTATCCTTTGGCCCTTTCTATGGGCTGTTTTCCTCCCCCACTCATGTCCAGGGAAGTTCTCTGCAGTTTTGTAGACCTTAAGCCTCTTATACTTAAAGTACTTTGCATGTTAATTAAATATTAATTATTGTGTTTTACCCTTAAAATGTGGCATCTCTTCTAAAGAGAGAAGAGATGCTGAATAGTGTAATGGTTAAGGGTTCTGCCTCTGATACAGGAGACCTGGGTTCTAATCTCGGCTCTGCTACCACTTATTCAGTAGGAAACCCTGGGCAAGTCTCCCTAAAGGTGGCCACTAACGGTCCAATTTTTAGCGAAATATCGTTCGAGCGATCAGAAATTCTGATCGGATTGGTTGTAAGTAATCTCAGTTGATGGGAACTATCAATAATGAACGATTATTAAAAAAATCATCCAATTGAATTTTTGTCGAACCAAAATTTGGATTTTCTTGTTGGTTGTGATAGATAGGAAGCGATGATTGGTTAGTTGATGGTGTAGTGAACGATTTTTCGTCCGATCAGAATTTCTTATCGCTCGAATGATTTTTCACTAGAAATTGGACAGTTAGTGGCCACCTTAACACTGCTACTGCCTATAGAGTGCGTTCCAGAGGCTGCAGCTCTGGCGCTTTGAGTCCGCCAGGAGAAAAGCGCAATATAAATGTTCTGCGTTTGTTTAAAGACTATGATTAAGGACTAGATCTCTGAAACATGTGATCCTTGTGGATTTCAAGATACGTCAAATGTGTGGACCACCTTCTTTTCTTCTAAAGACTGTTGCTCACCAGGGATCGGGATTAATCCCACTGGTGACAGTTCGGGGCTCTATGCTGTACAGACGCATCACTAGCCTTCAGGCTAGCAATGCTCCTGTTACTATGGAGGTGGGTGGAGGAATGACGTGCGGTATACGATGGAGTGGCTTCCTGACGGTGGGGTGAGTGGGGAGAACAATGCACTGGAGGGTCGCTTAGGCATGTTGGGGGACGAGCACTGTACACACGCTGGATACACGCGGTGTGTATTTCCAGCTAAGGTGGTCTTTATCGGCCACCCCAAAACAATATTTCTGTTTATTGGACATACTTTTTGTTGAAGCGTAAAGATTACCGTATATACTCGCAAGCTAGCCGACCCACATATAAGCCGACCCCCCAACTTTTACCTGAAAAACCAGGAAAAATGATTGACCCTCATATAAGCCGGGGGTAGGAAATGCTGGCCGCGTGATTCCCCCCAGTGTGTCCCAGTATAGCTAGTATAGTGCCCAGTATAGCTAGTATAATGCCCAGCATAGCTAGTAAAGTGCCCAGTATAGCTAGTATAGTGCCCAGTACGGCTAGTAAAGTGCCCAGTACGGCTAGTAAAGTGCCCAGTATAGCTAGTATAAGTGCTCAGTACAGCTAGTAAAGTGCCCAGTATAGCTAGTAAAGTGCCCAGTATAGCTAGTATAGTGCTCAGTATAGCTAGTATAGTGCCCAGTATAGCTAGTAAAGTGCCCCAGTATAGCTAGTAAAGTGCCCCAGTATAGCTAGTAAAGTGCCCCAGTATAGCTAGTATAGTGCCCCAGTATAGCTAGTATAGTGCCCCAGTATATAGCTAGTATGGTGCTCAGTATAGCTAGTAAAGTGCCCCAGTATAGCTAGTATAGTGCCCAGTATAGGTAGATAGTGCCCAGTATAGCGCCCCAGTATGTGTAGGTAGTGCCCTCCCACCCACCGCTGCTATTACCTTTCCCCAGCGGCTTCCAATATTCCCCTCTCCGTCTCCTGCACGGGACGTGTAAATAATTCACCGCAGCTCGCCCCACGGCGGCTGCTGTGTGATGACGGAGGAAGCTGTAGAGAGAGCGGCTTCCTGGAGCGGCAATGTGTATCGCCATTACTATGGGAACCGCTCTCCCTACAGCTTCCTCCATCATCTCACAGCAGCCGACGTGGGGCGAGCTGCTGTGAATTGTTTATACGCCCCGTGCAGGAGACGGAGAGGGGAATAGAGGAAGCAGCCGGGTAAGCTAATAGCAGCGGCGGCCGCAGGGGAGGGGGGGGGGGAAGATCAACATGACTCGCAAGCAACCCGACTGCCCAACTTTTGGCCCACTTTTGGGGGGTCAAAAATTCGGCTTGCTTGCGAGTATATACGGTACTCAACTTACTGTGCCCTGAGAATCAACTCATGCATCATTGCAAGCATCACCCCATGGAATTACATGACAGTCCCTATATCCCCCGTATCCCTTACCAGCATACATCCCAGCACATCACATGCTGAAAGTGATTTCAAAAGACACAAATAAGATTATCTTCACTATCTCAATTAATAATTTCACGCGGCCGCCCCTAATGGGAATCTAATTGTACTGTGCAAGAAAAATGATCTTAGTTACTTCTGCTATTAAGGACACAATCATGTATGATTTCTGAATGAATTAACTCCACTGATATACATCATTTTATTTCTATCATTATAAATCATGTAGTTCACAGCCTTTCATGATGTACAGGTACGCTGGAGTGTGCGATTTCTATCATTATAAATCATGTAGTTCACAGCCTTTCATGATGTACAGGTATGCTGGAGTGTGCTCATGGGCACACACTCTGCTAAGAGACAGAACACTACACCAGTATTATTGCATTGGGCCATAGGGGTGTCACAGCAGTAATCGCCTGGGATTGAGCGACATTGCCTTACCTTCTTTCAGCTGTCCCTGGAGACTGAGATTCCTGATTAAGACGGCTTGGTCTGCACTACTCGTGAAGTCTTCACTCTGATAGAGGTTTAACAACATAGTTATCTTAAACCGCAGTATAGTAAAACAACCTCAAAATTTCATTGTGTGTAAAATAAGATGGTAATCTGTATGGGCTTGTTATCTCCTGTATTTATTCTGTATTCACTCTGTTCTAAGTCAGCTGCTCTTCCTGATGGTGTTGCATGATTTTTTTCAGTAAAGAGTTCTAACTTGTTATACTGGGTGCCAAACTACAGGTACAGAACACTCTGCTCCATCACCCTCTTCCTATCCACACTTGCTGTATCATTATACCCCACTCATTTTTGTAGATATTTTTGAGCTGATTAGCTAAAACTGAATATCGACAGAAAAAGAAGGTAGCCTCACCTACACACCTTATTCCATTCTAGAAGTCATTGCCTCACTCTCATAGAGTCATGTCTTCAATTCCAAGGAATGAAGGTGATTCCTGGATATTTTGTAAGTACAGGTAATTAAAGTAATACTTTACTGAAGTGAGCTGAAAAAAGTTAGAGGTAGATACTCCTCTATCTAGAGGGAAGGGTCTTGATCCCATAGAGCAGTGGTCCTCAAACTAAGGCCTGTGGGCCAAATGCGGCCCCCCGGGCTTTTTCACTGGCCCCCCAAACCAAAACTTATAGATGTGGCCCACTGCACCTTTAAATATCAGTGGCCCGCATATAGAATAGCAGCGCTGATACCACCCATCCACATACTGTAGAAGCCAGTGAGCAGTCATTCGCTGGCTTTCAATCCAATTCTGCATCAGGTGACACTGCTGTCCAACTGGACGGCATGTTGTCACCAGGGTATGCTTCATTGGTGCACAAAGACGTTCTTCATGACTGAATGGTTGCTGCTGGGAGTTCACCTCCAGGCATGATTTAGGGTAATCAATACCTAGATTCAATGTAATGTTTTTAAACATAATTGTATGTATGATCCGGCCCCCCAGCAGTCTGAAGTATGTTGACCTGGCCCTTGACCGAAAAAGTTTGGGGACCTCTGCCATAGAGCCTTCCTGGTCTTCTCTCTGTGCCCTCGTTCCACCGCTGTCTTCCGTTGAATTTCTGCACCTTCAGGAATCCTTGGCAGTGCTTTCATAGACAGGTGCATCCGTACTGTGCATTCACGAACCTGTAATCACGCATGCGCAGTATGAATCCACTCATCTTTGGAAGGACCAAGCTGGACTAAGAACTTCATCCGGGCCTGCCAATGGAACTAGGGGAGAACCGGGAGGACTCTACTGAATCCAGAACCTTCCCTCTCCATAGATGAGGATAACTTATTTTTCAGCCCATTTCGGGAATTGCTTTAAATTGTAGGAATCTCTGTCACTCGTGGGAACTGAAGGAGTTACTCTACAGGAGTGATAAATTGACCTTTAGACCAGAAAAGCTGTCCATCTGAAGCCACCTTATTCATCTTTGGATGTAGCAGGACCTAGATAAATAGGAGCCTTTACAAAGCAAACACTGAGGAGAAGGGGAGAACACTGGAAAACATAACGGATAAACAGCATCGGACAGACTTTAAAAAAAAAAAAAAAAAAAAAAAAAAAAACCTCTTTGGCTTAATTTACATCTGCATTTAAAGTGAACCCGAGGTGAGAGTGATATGGAGGCTGCCATATTTATTTCCTTTTAAGCAATACCAGTTGCCTGGCTCCCCTGATGATCCTCTGCCTGTAATGCTGGGGATACACGGTACGTTTCTGTACCATGTATCGAGCAGCTGATCCGGCCAGTAGATAATATTCAGCTGGTCCGATCAAGCTGCTCGACCCCCACCAGTGGACAATGGCAGGGAATCGAGCGGCTGATAAGGAGCGCCGGCGGGGGACGAGCAGAAATCGATCAGCGGGGACGCGACTGGGGTCGATCCGGCGGCTAATCGGCCGCTGGATCGACCCATGTATTCCCAGCATAATACTTTCTTCCATAGACCGTGAACAAGCTTGCAGCAGATCAGGTGTTTCTGACATTATTGTCAGAACTGACAAGATTAGCTGCATGCCTGTTTCTAGTGTAATTCAGATACTACTGCAGCCAAATAGATCAGCAGGGGAGCCAGGCAACTGGTATTGTTTTAAAGGAAATAAATATGGCAGCCTCCATATCATTCTCACCCTGGGTTAACTTCATGCTTTTGTATTTCCAGCAGTGTGCTTGCAGAGAGAATGTCACTTGCAGCCAGGAAACCGATTGTACACAGGAATGTACAGAAACATGAAGGATAGTACACACGGCCGCCAGTTATTAATGATATTTGTTTGAGGACACTGAGCCTCAGTTAAAATTGATGTCAGTGATTTTGGTGCTGACACAATGGCTATGCAGCCAGTGTTCAGCAGTTATATAGAAGAATGCCCCTTTTGGCCTCTGGGGCTATTTTTGGCAATTGGGTTCAGTTATTATAGTACATAGATGAAACTTCCAGCACTAAAGATGGTGAAAGATAAATATTGGTTAGTGTTATCAGTCACGATTAGGCACAGTCAGATAGTCCGCAAGACAATCTAGGCAGATGCCTAAAATCTGGGGTGTGTCTGCGGGCCTGGCTGTCATCTGTGACCCCTTTCCCCACCTGGCTTTACTAAAATAGCTAGGTGGCAAAGCTGGTATCTTATCTAGGACCTCATTTTCCCTTCATCTGTCTTTGGGGTTAGTCTTATATTGCCTGGTTGAAGAGATGTGGGAAGGAGAGGTTAGCTTTAAAGCCTCATCTACACAGTCCAATTTCCATCAGATCGGATCTATTAGATAATTTCCAACCGGTCCAATCGGATTGCGTTAGATTTTGCAATAGATTTTGGGTACTTATCAAAACAAAATCTATCGCAAAATTGATCTGAAACAATTTGGACGTCTACTCACGATGCAATTTCTTATTAGCTCTATCTAATAGATCCGTCTATCTGATGGAAAATTGTACCGTGTAGAGGCTTTAAGGTAAGAAGGTTAAGTGTCAGTAAGAGTTTAAATATAAAGGAGAAAGAGAAGGTTAGATATCATACGCAAAAACCCGATGCGCTCGTATGTCCCGCTATGCGGGACTACCGCAAACCGCTGATCATTATGCACCTTTTACAGTGGGTTGCAAAAGTATTCAGCCCCCTTGAAGTTTTCCACATTTTGTCATATTACTGCCACAAACATGAATCAATTTTATTGGAATTCCCCATGAAAGACCAACACAAAGTGGTGCACACATGAGAAGTGGAACGAAAATCATACATGATTCCAAACATTTTTTACAAATAAATAACTGCAAAGTGGTGTGTGCAGAATTATTCGGCCCCCTTTGATCTGAGTGCAGTCAGTTGCCTATAGACATTGCCTGATGAGTGCTAATGACTAAATAGAGTGCACCTGTGTGTAATCTAATGTCAGTACAAATACAGCTGCTCTGTGAGGGCCTCAGAGGAGGTCTAAGAGAATATTGGGAGCAACAACACCGTGAAGTCCAAAGAACACACAAGACCGGTCAGGGATCAAGTTATTGAGAAATTTAAAGCAGGCTTAGGCTACAAAAAAATTTCCAAAGCCTTGAATATCCCACGGAGCACTGTTCAAGCGATCATTCAGAAATGGAAGGAGTATGGCACAACTGTAAAACCTACCAAGACAAGGCCATACACCTAAACTCACAGGCCGAACAAGGAGAGCGCTGATCAAAAATGTAGTCAAGAGGCTCATGGCGACTCTGGACGAGCTGCAGAGATCTACAGCTCAGGTGGGAGACTCTGTCCATAGCACAACTATTAGTCATGCACTGTACAAAGTTGGCCTTTATGGAAGAGTGGCAAGAAGAAAGGCATTGTTAACAGAAAGCATAAGAAATCCCGTTTGCAGTTTGCCACAAGCCATGTGGGGGACACAGCAACGATGTGGAAGAAGGTGCTCTGGTCAGATGAGACCAAAATGGAACTTTTTGGCCAAAATGCAAAACGCTATGTGTAGCGGAAAACTAACACTGCACATCACTCTGAACACACCATCCCCACTGTCAAATATGGTGGTGGCAGCATCATGCTCGGGGGGTGCATCTCTTCAGCAGGGACAGGGAAGCTGGTCAGAGTTGATGGGAAGATGGATGGAGCCAAATACAGGGCAAACTTGGACGAAAACCTCTTGGAGACTGCAAAAGACTTGAGACTGGGGCGGAGGTTCACCTTCCAGCAAGACAATGACCCTAAACATAAAGCCAGGGCAACAATGGAACAATGGAATGGTTTAAACAACGGAATGGTTTAAAACAAAACATATCTATGTGTTAGAATGTCCCAGTCAAAGTCCAGATCTAAATCCAATCGAGAATCTGGCAAGATCTGAAAACTGCTGTTCACAAATGCTGTCCATCTAATCTGACTGAGCTGGAGCTGTTTTGCAAAGAAGAATGGGCAAGGATTTAAATCACTAGATGTGCAAAGCTGGTAGAGACATACCCTAAAAGGCTGGCAGCTGTAATTGCAGCAAAAGGTGGTTCTACAAAGTATTGACTCATAATAATTACGCACACCCCACTTTGCAGTTATTTATTTGTAAAAAAATGTTTGGAATGATGCATGATTTTCGATCCACTTCTCACATGTACACCACTTTGTATTGGTCTTTCACGTGGAATACGTGGAATTCCAATAAAATTGATGCATGTTTGTGGCAGTAATGTGACAAAATGTGGAAAACTTCAAGGGGGCCGAATACTTTTGTAACCCACTGTAGTGGGCATGTAACACTGTCAGTGCCCCCCAGCCCCATACCGGAAATCTGCGTTCCCGGCCGGCAGCAAGTTTCTTTGCTGTTTTTTGTGTGTGTGTTTTTTTCTAAATAAAAAATAGTTCGTGATTTGAATCTGCAGATTCCTTTCTGCAGATTCCTTGCTGATTAAATTGCAGCTTTCTTTTTTTGCAGATTGCCTGCAAAGTTGCACACAGAATGAATAGCATCCTATGGGATGGACTGGAGGAGGGTGTAAATAGTAGCCAGTATTTTATTGCTAATCTGCCCAATCGAAATACCAACGACTGCATTGTGTGTAGGGACAGTAAGACCCTGGGTGGTGTGCATAAAACCACCAATTATTGCAAAACTTGCTCACGCAGGCCCAGATTACACCCAGGAAACTGTTTTTCCAATTTACCATACCTTGGCTTTCTCCTCTGCTACCAGCCAATAGAAGATGCCAAACTGTCCAAATAAGGTATCAAATTAAACGTTATAATGTGTTCTTTAAAATAAGATAAACCATGTTACGGTGTTACGTTCCATGTTAAGATGAGAGAGAGAAAGAGGGAGAGCGCATTTCTTTAAAAAAAAAAAAACTCAGAGCAGAAACGACTTCCTTTAGGAAAGAACTCCGAGTGGAAAGGGTTAAGGAGAAGGTAAAGTTAACATGTCAGGTCAAGGGAGAAGGTTAAGGTTGGGTGTCAGGAAGGTTGGGGGGAGGCAAGCGAGTTGGGAGAAAAGTTACAGGTTACAGGTTGAGAAAAATGCTTTCATTAAAGAGCCTGTTATGTCAAGCTCTGTCCTTATGATGCACAATTGGGGAGATGGCAGGGTAATTACTTACCTGATTCGCTCTAATTCTTACACGGGTGACGCATCGTTCCCCTCCTTTGCAATGCAGTTGTGGCCATGTTTCTGAAGTCTTCTGAAGCTCTTCAGAAACTTCAGCCGGCATTGGCAACGCAAATGGGGTGGGCAGGACCCACCACGTCCGCATTTCCGAGCGGGGCGGAGCGCTTACCTGACTGAATGAATTACATCTGATCAGAAAAGTAATTGGCCCTGAGACACCTCCCCCCAATTATGCATCACTAAGACATACTGGAGGTACTCTTTAAGAATAATTACAGAATATTCTCAGAAGTCGGGGGTCATCTTATACACTATGTGTTGTCTTATAGGGTGGATGCTGAAACTTCAGAGCCAGACTGGAAAATCTGAGATTGCCACATGCGGTGGGGGGAGCTCAAAAACATCCACGGCCTCATCCCACCGTATTGCAGCAACTGTATGAAAGCAGCAAGGGCGGTGCTGTACAAGTATGGTAGAAGAAAATTCACTCACCAGGATTCCTGGAAAGAAGTGACTTAGCGCGGTCCCGATGACGAGGTGAGGGGGCACCTCACTGGGAATTTGTAAGTGAAGGGTGGAGCAAGCTGTAGGCGTCCGAGTGATGGAAAAAAAAAAAAAAAAGAGTGGCGCTGTGCCCAGAAAAACACGCCTCTTTCACCCGTCTGGCCTGCCCTTGTATCCCATTACCGCACCCCCTTCTCTGCCTCTCATATCTCACTCCTGAGGACTGCAGTGAAGCGGCACAAGCGCGCATGTGCGAGATCTAAGAGGCAGAGAAGGAGGTAATAGTACACAAGGGCAGTCCAGACGAGTGAAAGAGGCATGTTTGCGCTACCACTCTGATAGTCTTGGAGACAGGGATAGCTGACCAATCCAAGCAGGCTTTGTATATGTTACGGCCAGAACCCAAAGTCTGGCCACTTCAGGTTCTGGCTGGTCAAAACGCGAAGTGGCTGTGCCCCTGTGGCCAGTGTTAGAAATGAAAAGATTCCCGGACGCATAAGTGCATTTTGTGGCTGTCTCGCTGCGGCCAAATGTATCCAAGGGAGTCAATTCCTCCGGCGGCAATGTGATAACATGAAGACTCCTCTTCGGCTGTGCCTCCTCCCCCTGCCTCTCTCGTATACAGCTGTGAGAGCCAAGGAGACTTGCGTCCCCGATCGTTCGTAGCGGCAGGGAAGCAGAGCGGGAAGGCTGCAGACATGGCTTCTGTCAGCACACGCTCTGCAGGAAGGAACAGCAGGATTCCCTGCCACTACAAACGACTCTGGGGGACAGGCGTGTCCCCGGCTGCCAAACTTGCATAGGGGAGGGGGAGGGGAGGAGGCAGAGCCGAAGAGGCGGCTTCATGTGATCACATTGCCACCGGAGAAATCAACTAAATTAACCCCCTTGGATACATTTGGCCGCAGCGAGAAGACCACAAAATGCACTTATGTGGCCGGGAATCTTTTCATTTCTAACATTGGCTGCAAAGGCATGGCCACTTTGCGTCTTGACCGTCCAGAACCCGAAGCAGCCAGATTTCTGGTTCTGGCCGTAACATATACAACAACCAGCCAATTGCCGGTGAAGTACATAGCTTGCCGTGATTGGTTGGTTGTTGTATACGGGGTACCACATACAGTACAGCACCAGTATCTGTACCTCTTTATACAGTTTAGCACCAGTACATACAGTACAGTATACAACTGTCCAAGAGTCAAGAGGGGTAGTCTTATAGGGCGAGTATATCCCAAAATGTATATTTTAACTGGAAAAGTTGGGGGTCGTCTTATACGCCGGAATATACAGTGGTTTTATCCAAACAATAGGGGGAATGGGGAAAAGCTATAGCACTACAGTTGAAAACCACATCTGTTAATTAGTAGTCAAGCACTAAATCCCTGATGAAGCATCCATCCCTCGTCACACTGATTCATGAATAAGCTCGCTGAAGAATGCACACATTGCTGAACATAGTTGTATGTATAACAGGAGAGCTATATTTCCCATTACATAATTTAGACAATAAAATGTAACACAGTCAGGAAGTATGTAACTAAGTCCACAAGGATGTGGAGCGACACCCTCATACGTCAAACAAGAAACAGCACTTGAGCAAGAGAATAACTACAGAGACGTTTGCAGCTGCCCTCAGGGCCATGTGACTCAAGGGCCCAGTTATAACTGCTGCTCACCTTACTTGCTGTGCACCTACTGATAGCACTTACTGTAGTAGAACGCAGATTTTCTCTTTTCTTTTTCTCCCATTTATCTGCTGCTTCTGATTCTACAAAACATTACTGTTGAAAAATAAATGTTATTAAAGCAGAACTAAAGTCATGTAAAGAGAACAACTCAGCATAAAGCAAAGTCATAACAATGTTTAAAGTTCTGCCTAATAAAATGACATGGTTGTCTGTATGCCATAAATGGTTTCTAAGCATTCCTATTACAGTCAAGGGCGTAGGGCCCGCGGTCGCAGCGGTCGCCTTGGCGACCGGGCCCGGCTCCTGAGGAGACGGGGAGGGGCCCATCTCCGTTTGGAGGGCCATGCAGCCCGTGCCAGCTGGTAGGGGGGGAGCCGCAGCCGCGGGGAGGGCAGCCCGACCTCCCCCCCCCTTCCTCTCCCCGGGCCCCCCCCCCCCCCCCTCAGATGCAGAGTGAGCGGCTCACGGAAGCGCTGTAGGCAGAACTCACCTCCCTGCGTTCCAATCGCCGCTGATCTCCTCTCTGGCTCTGCATAGAAGCTGATACACACTGCTTCCGGCTAAACAGGAAGCTGCGTGTGTAACAGCATCTATGCAGAGCGGGAGGAGACCAGCGGCGATTGGAACGCAGGGACGGAGGTGAGTTCTGCCTACAGCGCTTCCGTGAGCCGCTCACTCTGCATCTGAGGGGGGGGGGGGGGGGGCGGGGAGAGGAAGGGAGGGAGAGGTCGGGCTGCCCTCCCCGCGGCTGCGGCTCCCCCCTCCATTATGGGGACGGGGCACCTACCTACCTACCCTATCCTGGGGGGCAGCTACCTAATCTAACCTATCCTGGGAGGCAGCTACCTAATCTATCCTGGGGGGCAGCTACCTAATCTAACCTATACTGGGGGGCACCTACCTAATCTATCCCGGGGGCAGCTACCTAATCTATCCTGGGGGGCAGCTACCTAATCTAACCTATACTGGGGGGCACCTACCTAATCTAACCTATACTGGGGGGGAACCTACCTAATCTATCCTGGGGGCAGCTACCTAATCTATCCTGGGGGGCAGCTACCTAATCTAACCTATACTGGGGGGCACCTACCTAATCTAACCTATAATGGGGGGCACCTACCTATCTAACCTATACTGGGGGGCACCTACCTATCTAACCTATACTGGGGGGCACTTACTTATCTAACCTGTATTGGGGGCACCTAGCTAGCCTATACAGGTGGCAACTAAACTGGCTACCTATATTGGAGGCACCTACCTAAGTAACCTATACTGGGGGCACCTACCTATCTAACCTACGCTGGGGGCAACTATTGTGGCTACCTATATTCGAGGCACCCACCTAGCTAACCTGTACTGGGGGTACCTATCTATCTAACTTATACCGACGGCGCCTGCCTATCTCACCTATACCGGGGGCAACTATACTGGCTTACCTATGCCTGGCTACCTATACTGGGGGGACCTATAGCTGGCTATAGGGATTTTGATATGTGTGTGCGTCGGGTGTTGCCGGGGGAGGGGGGGCTGTTGTTGCCGTGGGGGGGGGGGGGCCCACATCCAGATTCCGCATCGGGGCCCAGAGGTTTGTAGCTACGCCACTGATTACAGTCACTGTTCCCTGCTTGTGAAACCCAGTAGGATTTTACTGTGGGCCAGCATTGCCACACTCACAATACAGATCCTCTTCTCATCTCTCCTGGACTAGTGTATGTCATTGCAATATGCCCTATTGCCTTTTGGAGAGTGCATGGGTACCAGCGAGAGGTGGGTTATTGTCACGGTTAGTTTCTCCTGGATTCCTGGATTTTTTCTGAGGCATGGACACACAGCCAGACACCCTACCTCCCACTGAAATGTAAGAGTGTGTGACAACTAGCTGTGATATTCATTTGACATTACAGTTCGATACTACCCACCCACAGTGCCGTCCATACAGAGGAGTGATGCTGGTGAGCTGCTGGAGTATTGACCTCTTGTACAGCCCTAGTGCTGGCCCACATCACTGAGTCATGCAGCATCTCTGATGCCTCACACTAACCTCCCCTGTCCTCTTCCTTACACTAACCTCCCCTTCTCCAATGCCTAACACTAAGTTTCACCTCTCCACTGCCTAACACTGACCTCTCCCTCTCCTCTTCTTAACACTAGCCTTCCCCTCTGCTCTGCCTAACACTAACCTCATCCTCTCCTCTGCCTAACACTAACCTCTCCCCTCTCCGCTGCGTAACATTTACCATAACCTCTCCACTGTCTAACACAAACCCCCCTTCCTCTTTCTAACATTAAACTCCCCTCCTCTGCTTAACACTAAGCTTCCCATCTATTCTGCCATACACTAACCTCCCTTCTCTGATGACTAATACTAACCCCCCTCCTCTGCCTCGCACTAACCTCCCCCTCTCCTCTGCCTCACACTAACCTCCCCCTGTGGGCCGCAATTTCTGATGGGAAATCATAGTGTCCAGGCGCAAGAGTTAGGGGAATTACCGTGTGCATGTGGAGCAGAACTAAATGCTACCATACTGGCCAGGGCTCCTCTGTACATCAACAGAAAGGAGGGGAGTGTGGGAGCCCAGAGGCATGTAAATGTTTTGCTTCTGCAGAATAGCTTTTTCACAAACCTTTAGATTATGTGGAGGGGGAGGGACTTTTTTTATTCAATCCTCTGATTGACAGACATTGCCAAATTTTATAACATCTGTTTTTTTATATCTACTATTACAGATGTGAGTTGAACTTTGCAAATTAACACAACCCTAATTGTAATATCTTTTGCATCAGCTTTTAAGCCTCATCTACACGTGTAGATGAGGCGGCGATCCGGCGGCTCGATTAGCCGCCGGATCGTCTCTTCCGCGTCCCCGCTTGCCGTGCATGTGCTGGAATCAATTCCCGCTCGTCCCCGCGCCGCTTATCTTCCGCTCAATTCCCTGCCATTGTCCCCTTGCGGGGAGCGAGCAGGGAATCGGCCGTGGGGAGATCCGTCCTGTCTGATCTTATCAATCGAGCCACATCAGTATACCAGGTGACAGGCCCAAGATTCAGGTCAGGAGGCCTCTGTAAGGCCTCATTCACACTGGAGCGCATTAATAGCGATTTCAGCAGCTTTTTCAATTGCTGGCAATCGCTAGCATTTTGAAAAGTGATACTGCAGTGTAACGTGTAAGCGATCTCCAGCGATTTGATGAAGTCACAAAAGCACTGCATGCAGCATTTTTTTTTAACAATTTTGGAGTGATTATGTTTCTATGTTATAGAATCGCAAAACGCAATTGCGCCAGAATTGCTTTCCTGTACAGTTAAAAATGGCGGAAAAATCACTTTGCAAAACGCTAGTGATTTTGCGATTCCCAGTGTGAAGGAGGCCTTAAAGGATACCAGAGCCCAAAAGAAGATGAGAAACTGGAGGAGCTGGCATGTATGGTGAGCTGTCCTGATGCTCACCGCTCCCCACGTTCTTGTTTCTGCCCCCTCGGGTACCTGTAATTGTCCTGTGGCCCCCGTCTTCTGGTCTGCATCCAGTGCACCTGTGCTGGCCGGGCAACCATGGATGAAAGCTCTCTGCGCATGTGCGTGATGTCACACACATGCGCAGAGCGCTTTCGGCCACACCTACAGCCCGGCCATCGCAGTCGCACTGGATCCCAACCAAGCCGACTGGAAGACGGGGGCCACAGGGCAATTACAGGTACCCGAGGTGTCAGAAACGAGAATAAGGGGAGCGGTGAGCATCTGGACAACTCATCATACTTGCCAGCTTCAGCAGCTATACAAGTGGGATCTGAGGGCTGCAGTGTGGTACAGCTGAACCAGCATTGATAACTAGGGAACAGGGAAAATAAAAGCCCAGAGGAGATGGAGGTGAGCTCAGAGTTACAGCCCTCCTATAAACTGAAGTGGACTGTGTTACCAGTGTAAGGATAGTCCAGCAGAATGATATGTCCACAGTAGCAGCATAAAGTACACCTAGTTGCAGAAATTAATAAAAAGCTGTGCTCGCCATTTACACAGACTGACAACATACTGTATGCTATGCCTAGTATATAACATATCTATTACAGTATAGTACGCAATGTTATTGGATACATTACATATAGCCAGGTGAGCGAGATGCACAACCCTACGTCACCAGTGCGAGGCATCTACATCAGCAGCAGAACCGGACACAGACCTCCGCGGACACAGCACGCTCGAGCTACCGACAGCCGGAGGAGGTGGACGAGTCTCCGCTCTGCACAGCCCGACGAGGACGAGAATCCCATCTACCCTCTGGAGGCATCACGGAGCAGCCAGAAACCAGGAGCCCGTATGTAAGCTGGCAGCATTGTGTGCAGAGCTCCCTCTTGTGGCCGGTACTGTAAAATGTCCATTGCACTTGTGTGTGGAGCTCCCCCATGTGGCCGCTATAGAATGTCTTATTGCTGTACTGTAAATAGATGCTGTTAGGAGCCAGTTCTATGGGAGGGCTGTGAGAACCTGTGTATATTGTGAGTGTGAGGAATACAGTAGTTAGGCTGCTGGAAGGGACAGGGCTGCTGTAAATGGATGCAGGTGGCCGTAGACAGCGCTGCACATGGCAGGCTGCTTAGGTAAACACAGTGCAATAGGGGGTTTAATCATCAAAGCAAGGTGACTGCTGGGTACATCAGGTCACTGCAGGGAAGAACTACTGTCCACAGCAGGCTGCCTGTGCTGCTCACACCAACCCCAACACTACAGGTGAACGGAGCCTTCCAAGCTTCCTGATACTGCCTCTGTAGTGTGGCTGCAGGGCCCTCTCACTGAGCGGACAGGTGTGCTCTCCCCACCGGCCAGCAGCTCATACTGGTACTTTATGTAATCATATTGAGGACAGCGCTTTGAGTCCCCAGGGAGAAAAGCGCTATATAAATATTATTGTTATAATGCATGTGGCGCAGTGGCGGTGCAGCAACTGCAAGGTGAGATACTGCCCATAGCAACCGCATCAGTTACATCAGTCAGTGCTAGGGCAGAGATGATGCCCATAGCAACTGCATCAGTTATATCAGCCAGTGCAGGGAAGCTGCCCATAGCAACCGCGTCACTTATATCAGTCAGTGCAGAGGAAAGCATGAAAGTGGAACTAGATTTTCAAAATCCATTTTTAAAGAGAACCTGAGGCAGAATTTTTAAATCTTAACAGGACCTGTATTTACCTGTTGCTTGTCAATCATCGTTCTCCTCCATTACAGGCTCCTCCCGCCGATCCCCACCTCCGCTAGCTTCCTCCAATCAGAAGCTAAGCACTTACTTTGGCACAAACTCTGTGTACCCTTGGGCCTGATTCATCAAGCTGTGCTCCATAGCTGAGCAGCTTAATGTGAAGGAGCGCCCGCTTTGCCTACCGTGCGTAACTTTAACTGCAGGTGGTCCTGTGAAGTATCGTTACCGTAATACTCCACTTGTAGCCGCTACTATGTTAACTTACATAGTTACAACTACATATATGAACATCGTGGTAGCCGCAAGTGAAGCAACACGGTAACAATACTTCACAGGACCACTCGCAGTTAAAGTTACGCACTTTTCTATGTAAGCAAAGTAAAACGCAAGAAAAACTCATGTGCAAAATGCAAACGCTAATGCAATTAAAACGCACTCAAAACGCTAATAAAACGCATTAACTCATATGCAGCAAAACGCAACCCTTCACGCATCGCCTAGTGTGTTCCCAAACCTCAATGAGAACTTTGGACAATGCTAATCCTATTAGAGGGCGAATGATTAATTGAAAATTAGGTTTGTGCGCAAGGCTTTTGGGCCATGTTTCCGGCTAGGACCCACTTGCACGATTTTGGCAGCGTTTTTAGATCGCCGGCGATTTAAAAGAAAAAAAACTCTTTGCCAATGTATTTAAATAGTGGGGAACCCACTAGTGCGACTGCGATTAGGGTTAATCACAATCGCATGACATGCAGCATTTTGGGGGCTCAATGCTATGTATAGAAGTGCTGCAAAACCGTTTTCAAAAAGCAATTTTGCAGCGATTTGGGGGCTGAATGTTTTGAATATTAAATAAAGGTAATTATGCTTACCGGGTGTCTCAAGGTCTGGCTTCCGCCCATAGCAGAAGAGGTCACAGAAACTTCTCTGATTGGTCCTAGAGAAACACCTATGAACTCTTCCATTAGGGGGCAGGGCTACGGACGAAAGCCTTTCATTTAAATTTACAAATGCTCGACCCCAAATCGCTGCAAAATTGATTTTCAAAGCGGTTTTGCAGCATTTCTATACTTAGCATTGAGCACAAACACACTCAAAATGCTGCATTGCCTGTGATTAACCCTAATCACAATCACACTAGTGGGTTCAGCCCCATTTAGATACATTGGCAAAGTTTTTTGGGAATCGATGGCGATTGTCAGTGATCCCAAAACACTGCCAAAAACGCCATAGTGGGTCCCAGCCCTTATGCTGGGCATACACGGCTAGATTGTTCTCATCAATCGAGCCGCTGATGTCTCGATTGATAATATCCAACCTGTCCGATCACCGCGGTGGATCGATTCTGCGCTTGATCCCCGTGGGCGGACAATGGAAGAAACGAGCTGCTGATCAGGAATGCCCGCGGGGACGAGTGGGAATCGATCCACGCGCCCGCACGGACGAGCCGGCATCGAGCCAGCGGCTCGATTCCGGCGCATAAATGCACTGTGTATGCCCAGCATCATGCTGGGAATACACCACACAATTTTCTGTTATGCTGGGCATACACGGGTCGATCCGGCGGCCGATTATCCGCCGGATCGACTCCCGCCGCGTCCCTGCGGATCGATTCCCGCTCGTCCCCGCTGGCGCTCCTTATCAGCTGCTCGATTCCCCGCCGGTGGAGATCGAGCGGGGAATCTATCCGGCAGGTCACCGGACCTGTCGGCTATTCTCAATCGAGCCATCAGCGGCTCGATTGATAAGGATACAAACTTGCCGTGTATGCCCAGCATAATTCTTCTGTTAGATTTTCTGTTAGAAGGCATAATTAGATTATTTTCTGTAGAGAATGGTCATTATCTCTGGTGCATTGTCTTCTGTTTATCTCCTGCTGAGTAGAACAATGCCTAATTGCTCGGCAGATAGAGGGTAAAGGCTCGTACACACGCTGAACTGCAGGGAACGACGGGTCCGTCAGGCAGACTGATAAGGCTGTTTCTGAACGATCCGCCGAGCGGATGGTTCAGAAACAGCCTTATCAGTCTGCAGACAGACTGTACACACGCTCTACTGTCGCTGGAACGCCCACCCAGCGGGAGGGTCTGACGGACCCCTCGTTCCCTGCAGTTCAGCGTGTTTACTAGCCTTTAGCATCTATCTGCCGAGCTATTAGGAATTGTTCTACTCAGCAGGAGATAAACAGAAGACAATGCACCAGAGATAATGACCATTCTCTACAGCCAATAATCTAATTATGCATTATAACAAAAAATCTAACAGGAAAATCTAACAGGGGGCCAGCCAACTTACCCTCGTCAACGACCAATAGCCAGTGCGCTCTATGTCTCGTTCCACGTCTCTCCACTACTTCCACCTTCCGGGTTTTTAAGGAGGAAGCAATGGAGAAACAGAATTCGATGAAACGCAACATGGAGGGCATCAGGTATAAGCGGTGACAAGAGTAATTTGTGGCCCACAAGTTTTAATTGAAATTAGGAATCCAAAGGCCGGAACTCTGCAGAGCTCATGCCTAGTGGTGAGTGCAGATGCTCAGTACCATGTGGGATCTGTGTGCTAGTACAAGGTGTCATGTGGGTGCTGGCTATGGGTGGGTATTGGGTGTCATATGGGTGTTGACTAGCGCACGTACATATGTGGGTGCACACGTCATGTGGTTGCTAGGTGTGGGTACTGGGTGAGATCACTATAGGTGCTGCTGGGAACAAGAGAGTAAGTGATGACACAAACTGTTCTCCACCTAACAGTTCACTCTCTAGCTACTTCCGGGCGGGCGAGCGAGCGAGCGAGCTGCGGCAGTAGGGCGCAAGCATTTAAAAACTAGCCATTTTCGGGCGTGTAAGTTGCGGCAGTAATGCAGATTCATTGGCCTGGCGACACGGGCCCTTAATCGCGTGCCAGTGGCTGGGAGAGCTCTGTGCGTCGTGCGTAGTCACGACTATGTAGTGGGAATGCACAGAGCCCTTCTGGCCGCGTAATTAAGGAGGTGAGTCGCCAGGCCAGCGTACTACTGCCGCAACTTGCCGACACAGAAGTAGCTATATGAGGAACCGTTTGCTGGCGGACAGTTCGTGCCATCACTACAGGAGAGGTGCTGTTGGGGGAAGGAAAGGTGAGGCCAGTGCGGGTGCTGGAGAAGGTAGGTCAAGCCAACCTGTCAAGGAGGAGGAGCTTCCTAGTGGTGGGCAGAGCTTATTACAGCCGGGACTGGGGCACTTTTATTGAAAAGTAAAAAATGGGGGCAACTGGGCACCAAGAGCCCCCCTTCAGCAGGTGCCTATCAGCCAATATTAATCACATATACACACTGGCAGCACAAGGCAGGCAGACTAGAATGTTTCACAAGTTACCAGCTTCCAGCAGTTCTCATCCGCCAGTGAAAGTGCTCCCTCTCTCCTCCCAGGCAGGCTGGCTCTTGGTAAAGGTTTACTCCGGCCTCCTCTGCTCTTAGCTACCCTCAAGCTAATGTGGTCTCCTCTCTGCATCGGATGCAGTGCAGGCAAATGGCTCCTAGTCGGGGGGCGGAGCTTGTGATCAGTGCAGAGGCGTATCTAGGGAAGATAGCGCCTATGGCAAGTACTGAAATTGCGCCCCCCCCCCCCCCCTTCATGTTTTTTTTTTTCATATTGAAATGTGTGAATTAAAGGGAACTTGAATTGAAACAAAAAAAATTCAGTTACCTGGAGCTTTTACCTGCCCAGTGCAGCCGTCCTGTGCCTGCACCGTCACAGATTGAGTGTCTGGTCCCTCGCTGCCACTTTCTTGCCGACTCAGCCATGTGGATGGCCACTGCGAAAATCTTGTACTGCACATGCGCTGGGACGCTCCCGGCGATTGAGGACGCGCACGGCCAAGGCTGCACAGGTGCAGTGGCCATCGACTGGCCAGTCAGCAAGAATGAAACTAAGTGGCAGCGGGACTGGAGGATTAATCTGTGACAGAGCAGGCCCAGGGTGGCTGCAGGAGGCTTGTAGAAGCCCCAGGTAAGTGAAACTTTCTTTTTTTCAATTTGGGTTTCTTTTAATTCACACTTTTAAATTTGAAAAAACTCACCATGTAGTGTAATATACAGTCTCCATTTTCTGTGGATCTGTTGTGACACACAGGCTTCTAGGTGCTGGAAGAAGCCCCAGGTAAGTAAAGCTTTATACGTAACAATCATTTAAAGGTAATGTCCAGGCTATATTAAAAAAAACAATTATCTACTTGCCCGGGGCTTCCTCCTATGTCCCACTCCGAAGCTCCGCTCCCAGTCGCTGGCTCCCGGTCCGCTCCGGTGCAGAGGTCAACTTCGCAAGGTCAACCTCTACTGCGCCTGCACGAGCGCCGCTGTCAATCAAGTCCACGTTGACGGAATGTATTGCCCAGGCTGGACAACGTGGACTTGATTGACAGCGGCACAGTAGAGGACGACCCGGCGAGGTCAGTCTCTGCACCGGCGGCGACCCCGGGTCGGCGGCTGAGAGCGGAGCTGCGGCGTGGGACATAGCGGCTGCCAGGGGCTGGAGGAAGCCCTGGGTAAGTAGATATTTTTTTTGTATAGCCTGGATATTACCCTTAGGCTGCTTTCACAGTAAGACGTTACAGGCGCAAGTTAGAGCAGCCTGTAACGCAGCCCAACTCACAGCAATGTAAAAGCAATGGGCTGTTCACAGTGCCCACGTTGCGTTACATTGTAACGCTGCACGTTCTGTGAAAGTGCAGCATGCTGTGCATTGTTAGACTGCTTGCACATGCGCAGTAATTAGCCACATGGCTAATTAATATTCACTGCACTGCTGACGTGCAGTGTTTTCTTCCTGGAGCGGCCGCTTTGTGCGCTGATTGGCTGGCGGGACCACGTGATGCGGAGTGGAACACTCTGCATCACGTGGTCCTGCCACCTAATCAGCGCCACGGAGACGTAGTGCGCACAAAGAGCTGCAAATTGCAGCTCACTCTGGCGTCCTCCTCGAACACCACCAGGCGTTGCGTTAGGGGCACGTTATGCGACCATAACGTCCCCTAAGCCGCAACGACCTGGTGGGAAAGAGGCCAAAAGTCATTATTACATATAAAGCTTTTACTTACCAGGGGCTCTTTCCAGCACCTAGAAGCCTGTGTGTCACTCACAACAGCTCCACAGATCCACAGAAAATGGAGACTGAGAGAGACTGGATATTACCTTAAAGTGGACCCAAACTAAAAATACAAGATTTCAGAAATAAAATCTATTTTCTAAATTATAATAATAAATAGCAGCCTTTTTTCAGCTACATGATGACAAATATAAAATATTTTACATTTAATGGAGGAACCCCTCCCTTCCTTTCATTTTGCCGGGACAGAAATCGGCAAACTGGTGAGTAGCAGGTGTCTGGCAAAGGAGGAATGGCTAATGGCTGCCACCTGTATAATCCTAGTTATAAAAGAGAAGGGTGAAAAGCATGCACTGAAATGCTCATAGGCTTGAAGGAGTGTTTATTTATCTTTGTATGTGTCAGAGTGGTGCAACTAAATATTTTGAATTAAAAAAATGTTTGGTTTGGGTCCGCTTTAAAGAGAACCCGAGGTGGCATTTCATTACGTTAGTGGGGCACAGAGGCTGGTTGGGCACACTAACACCAGCCTCTGTTGCCCCATCGTGTGCCTCAAAGACCCCCCTGCTCGCCGCTATAGCTCCCGTAGTGCTGGCGACACGCAGCGCGTCGCCAGCACAATGTTTACCCTAGCGCTGTCTGTCAGCGCCGCTCCCCCGCCTCCTCCGCATCGCCGCTACCCGCCCGCGTCCCTTCCCTACTATCAGCGGGAGGGAAGGGACGCGGGCGGGTAGCGGCAATGCGGGGGAGCGGTGCTGACAGACAGCGCTAGGGTAAACATTGTGCTGGCGACACGCTGCATGTCGCCAGCACTGTGGGTGTATAGCGGCGAGCAGGGGGGTCTTTGAGGCACACGATGGGGCAACAGAGGCTGGTGTTAGTGTGCCCAACCATGCCTCTGTGCCCTACTAACGTAATGAAATGCCACCTCGGGTTCTCTTTAAAGGTGCCCATACACTCGTCAGATTGGCAGCAGATAGATAAGAAATGCATCTGATGATCTATCTGATGCGTTTTTAGAACATTTTTTACCAGGATAGAATTCCAATAGATTTCAGTTTGAAATCTATTGGAATTCGATCTGATGGCATTTTTTTGCCATCAGATTTCCATTAAGGCCAATGCAAACTGATAAGCAATCTCATCAGATCGACCTAAATTTTCCACCCTGCCAGTTCGATGGAAATCCATCGAAATCGGCCATCGATCGGTCGATTGGCCAACCGATTTGCGATCGATCGGGATCAATCGGTCGGCCAGAAAATCGGCTGAGTGTATGGGCCCCTTAAGAGTTAAGAAAGCCTAGAAAAAGAAGTGGAAGTGGCAGAAGAGCTGACCCCAGGTCACAGCTGGTCTGGAGGATATCTGCATATCAGTAGTTTCCCTTCCATGTGTAATTACCTGTCTCCCAGCAGCCAGAATCCCCCACCCCCTGCACTGCACAAAGTGAATTAACTTACTTGTCTCACTTATGCAGGCTTGTTCTTATCATTATCTCATTCTGTCTGCTAACTAAATAGCCTGCTCAAGTCAGCTGGGTGAAGATTGTAGTGAGAGGAAGGGAGAGTGGAGATTTGGGCACTGCCCCAGTAGTTCGGAGTAATGTTATTAGGTGAGCAGAGTAAGTTTAGGGCTTGACTGTAATAATGTACTGTCTATCGCTCAGTGACAAGCAATCACTGAGCATTCTGAATCAGCTCTGGTAACCTTCTGCCAGATTTAAGTCAGTGATAACTTACTTATATCTTACTAAATACATTGTCTTATTATTTCACTGCTTCCAGCCAACAGCAAGATGTGATCTCTGCTGCCCACAGCCCGATCAGCCTAGCTGCTTACAGTCAGCGTGCGTGTGTCACCTGACCTCTTGCAGCTCCATCCACGGACTGTTTCCTCTCCCACCCCCATCATCCCTAGCGGCACAGAGGTGGCCAATCAGGAGGGGGGATCGGGGATGTGAGGCAGTGCGTGCCACCAATGTTACTATGGCGACCACAAAATGCTGGACAGTGCAGCGGGAGGACCGCATGTAAATTGGCTGCGAGTGGGGGGCCGCCCTCGAGTCACACACAATCCCTCTCCCTCTCCTCTACCTCTGCGGGCGGGCGGCATAGATAACAGCGCTGGCGGTGCGCCTGCAACATGGGAAGGAGGTGTGTGCCAGGCAGGATTGACTGAAGGGGCAATTTATTAAATTGCTTACTGGGGTTGCGCCCCCCAGGTGATTGATGAGGGGGCGCCTATAGCAGGTGCCCTATATGCACCCCTAAAGATACGCCTCTGGCTCAGTGTGCACCTCAGTGACAGCAAGAGCCATCCTGAGCCGAGTGCATTAACATCATTCACGGCAGCCATGGCATCAATTCATCATTATTTGTAACTCATGGATCATCTTGCATCACATGGATTATCCCTACTAAAAATTGGGGAATCAGATGAGTTTAAAGAGAACCCAAGCTGAAGCTCAGGTTCAAACACATCTACTAACTTATGTAGTGGGAAGCCTCTGGATTATATTGAGGCTACCCCTCACTGGTCTCCTGTTGCTGCTGGTGGACTCTCCATCTGAACACGGTCACTCCTGCGTAGTAGCATGGAGTCACTCGTGCACGAGCAGCTCCAGCGTATTACGCAGGTGCAGTAGGGTCTCGCTTGTGCCAGAAGAGGTGCGCTGACCTGGTCAGATTACAGACAAGCCCTTGTCGGTAAATCCTTAGAGTGTCCTCACTTAGCGACAGGGGACCAGAGGGCAGCGAGGGAAGCTTCATCGGGATCCAGAGGCTACTTAGGTAAGTATGTGATTTTGTACCCATACCTCGGCTCGGGTACACTTTAATGGAATGGCTGCATACAGGGCTGCACATGGAACAGGGGCACTACTGCAAATGGTAGCAGAAGAAAAAGTTGTAAAATATTGGTCATTTTATCAATATTATACTAGCAGTAATCACGGCTGTGCAGTCGGTACAAAAATCATCCAACTTTTCCGTTTATGAAACCTCCGATCCCAGGTACCCCAAAATGCTTCAACTCCTTGACTGAGGGCCCGTTTCCACTATGGCGAAATTCACATACATTATCTGTATGCGAATTCCAATAGCAACGTATTTCAATGGGCCTGTTTCCATTACAGGCGAAATTCGCTTCCCCCCCTCAGGTGTAAATAAAAAGGCCGCCTCTGTAACTATTTTTTGTGCAGTTTGAGTTTACACGTGTTTGCGTATGCGGTTTCGCATGTGCGGGTCAATGATGAATGACAATGGGAGAAAAAACAGTTCGCTTACGCATGCGAATTCGCATGAAAAAAAAGCCTACTTATAGTGGAAATGGGCCCTGACTCCACAGCCCCTGCACGGCCATGGAGTGCGTAAAAAAATCATCCGAGTCCGACTCCTCCGTTTATAAGACCACCGACTCCAAATACTCAAAAATTGCTCTCGACTCCAGCTCAGATTCCACAGCCCTGGTGGGAATACCCTGCAGCCTTTTTTCCAGGTGCTTTTATTACATGCAGGGCAATACCTTAGGGTTGGTGGTCACTGGTAGAGGGTGGGAGAAGTCGCTGAGTGGTAATGGAGGGAGGAAGAAGTCACTGCTGTAGGGTGGGAGGGGTCATTAGGTGCAAGTGGATGGTGAAAAAGGTCAATGGTTGCTAGTGGAGGGTGAGAGAGGCCTCTGGGTGCTGCTGTCAGGGACACAGGTACAGGATCTTACCTGCTCTGCTCCCACACAGCTCCTAGCACTTGTCCCACACAGCTCCTAGCACTTGGTGGGCATCTCTAGAAGCCCTGTCAAGACCATCTCTCCATTAGGTGTCCCGGGAAAGTTCAGAGCTTCTGGTTGGAGGCGGGGCTTAATCAGGCAGGAGGTGGAGCTTAATCAGACAGCCTCACGAAGCCCCGCCCCCTTCACGCTGTTGCCCGTAGTTCCACCCCTGTGGTCACGCGTTGCTCCGCCCCCTTTCACCCCGTGGACGAAAACCCTCTGCATCGGGTGTCACCCCCCCTAACAGGAACATGACATGATGTATGCTGCGGTGCAAGAAATGAAAGGAGAGATGCTGCCCATAGCAACCGCAACTGAAAGTGTTACTAGGTATTCAAAATCCACTTTAATAATACAATCATTCATTAGCATAGAGTGTAACAGCAACACACTAATTAGCCAGGGAAAGAAGATCCGCTGCAGCTGCAGTAGAAAGAAATGACAGGCCAGGTTCATGCAGACATGACAGGTGCTCTTATGTGTGAGCGGAGATTGCAGGTATCTGGAGGTGGCAGAGATACAGTAACTAATGCAGCCAAATAACAAGTATATGTGAGTTTATAGCACTTTGGGCATGTGATGGGATGCCGCGCGTCCCCCGCACATCACTCGCATCATCCCCCGCACATCATCACCCGCATCATGGTCTCCCGCACATCATCACCCGCACATCACCACCCGCATCATGGTCTCCCGCACATCACTTGCATCATCACCCGCACTGCAGGAAGCGCATCAACATCTGCTGCGGACGGACTAGCGGCGGTACCAGGAGAAGAGCAGGAGGTGTCTCCGGAGTGCCCCGCCCACAGCCCACATACATTCCGGACCAGACAAGAGCCGCCTACTTGCTACAGGCATCTCACGAAGGAACGATGGGTCAGCAGTGCGCATGTCAGCCAGCTTCCTCTACCGAGCGCCACCTGGTGGCCGTCAGTGACATGACCACCAGTGTATGAAACCTGTATTAGGTAGGCACACTGTCGGTCAGTAATGGATTATGAGTGTTTCTTCACATTATGCAACATATACGGTATCTTTCATTAATATTGCCTAGTCCATCTCCTTATGAGGGATTGTCAGGGTTTTCTTTGTTTTTAAAAGCATTCCCAGAATGGCAGTTACTCCATCCCGCTGCCAAAATAGCATGCAAGTGAATAGGGAGGCTGGCATCTTAATCATTTGGCAGATAGACTTAGCAACTGCTGTTCATGAAATGCTTTTAAAAACAAAGAAAACCCTGAAAATCTACCATGAGGAGATGGACTAGTCCAAAGACTGTTGGTTCTGTCAGACTTTGGCCTGAGACACACTGCAAAGCACTTTGCTGACTGTCAGCGCTGCGTCTGTGTTTTTAAAAAATGTCCCATTAACTTGCATAAGAATCACAGCAAAAATGCAGCAATGTTGTTTTTTTTTTTTTAAATCGCAGTCATTGCCACAATTTTAAATCAATGGGAGCAGTTTTTTTTAAAAAATAGACAGAGCGCCAAAGGTCAGCAAAGCACTCTGCAGTGTGTCTCAGGCCTGTAGCGGCATACTTTTTTTTCACTATAGTGGTCCTATAAGAGTATATTGATTAACTATGACAAGTTTAAGTACCCCCTGAGGCCTAGTAAAATACCCCCTGGGGTAAATGTAGAGAACCCATTAGAGGGATTTCTACATGTAGAATAGCTGTAAATTAGAGGTGGTCGGTGAGCTACAAACAATTCAGGGAAATAATACAGGTCTAAGCAAATTTTGTATGAAAGTGTATGCAGCTATAGGGCTGGTTCTTGCGTACGCTTGGTGGGCGTTTACCGCCAGCGTCTGAGACTAGTCGTTAAACTCTCCCAAATTAAGTAAATGGGTGCACTTCCATGGGGCTTTGACCGACGTTTGCGCTAAGTGCAGCATTCCGATCCTGATTTTCCCCGTTGTTCCAGGCGACCCTGGGTGCTACATGCGGCATCCAGGGTTGATTACCGCCGCGTCTTCGTGTCTCCCTGCAGGAGTCAAAAACTCAGATCGCGACAGGAAGCTAATGAGAACCCTGTGCTGTTTTTGCCTGTCTCTGTACTCATGTGCTATTTATTGTTTCTAGCCATTCACTTTAAGCCTCGTATACACACCTGACCCACATACACACACACCAGTCAGGCGTACGTACGAGGCTCCCAACCGGCGATGGCCGCGCTGCAGGTTATACGTCTTGTGGATCAACTTGGCCAAGCGACATGCAGCTAACCCGCCCGTCTACACATGCACCGATCTGTTGTCCCTCTGACGCCCCCCCCCCATAGCAACAGAACGCGTTATCAGCTACACAGCCCATACGAGTCTGTACAGGCCAGCCCAGCAATGTGGTCCAAGGGGATCGGGTCCCAATTCCTGACGGGCGATATCAGTTGTTAAGTGTGTATGCACTTTTAAGGCTGGAACCCGTTATAGCGCTTTTCTGAGCGTTTAGGGAGCGCTCTAAATCGCTAGCAATTTCCCTAAATGCTCTGCCAATTGAAATAATTGTAACAAATTCCACATCCGCAGGACATGCAGCATTTTGGGAGCGTTTGTGCTTCAAGGTAAAGTATTGAAGCGCTGACAAATCGCTCATGAATCGCTACACATAGTGATCTGTATGTGATTTTAAATTACTGCAAACTGTAAAAGAGATTATAATAATTTGAAAGGACCAATCAGAATTAAAAATCGCTAATCGCAAATTGCTATCAAAATCGCTGGCAAAAAGCTTGCACTTTAAAATCGCTACCAAAGTTGCCCGAAAAACACTCAATAAATCGCTTGTAAATTGCTCATTGGAAACGCTAGCGATTGTGATAGTGCTTTGCGATTTGTAGTGGGTTCCAGGCCTTAAAGAGACACTGAAGTGAAAAAAAAATATGATATAATGAATTGGTTGTGTACTATGAATAATTTCTAGAAGATTAGCAGCAAAGAAAATATTCTCATACTTTTATTTTCAGGTATATAGTGTTTTTTCTAACATCGCATTATTCTATAATATGTGCAGATTACACAACACTCAGCATTCAAAATGATTCTTTCAGAGCAGTCTGTGAACTAATGATCTCTCCTCTAGCAGAGAAAAAGTAAACAGTTCACTTACAGTTGAGATAATAAAAGTCAGATAACAGCCCTCTCCACGACTAACTTAGTCGGAGAGCTTAATGGCTTGTTTGCATAGAGATAACAACTGGAGTTTCTCAACTCTTCCTGTACTGGAAACAATTAGACTGATGTATCTGATCTTAATGTTTTATTTCTTATCTGTACTACACATACAAATCATAATATCATAATTTTTTTTTTTCTCTTCAGTGTCTCTTTAATCGTATAAAGAATTAGCTGTTTATTGCACACTATTAGCCTCTATTGGATTACTTCCTTTATATTTAAATGCACATAGCACCTTATGATTGTGTAGGGGCTTTGAAGCACTTGATGTAGGGCTTGATGCGTTTAAGCTCACAACTGCGCCAAAGTGTCCCCGATCTGGTGAGTCCTACTCTAACCAGGCAAAAATGCTAGTTTTAATCTGCGTTCTAGTGGGAACCATACCAAAAGCCCAAGGGTCAACTAAATGGGAGAAATGTAATTAAAAACACCTCACCTTCTACTAGCTACTAACTAAACTATAAGCTCTGCTCATTTATATGCTTAACTGTGCTAGAGGTGGGCGTGGCTATGCACGCTCACAGGGGAAAATATTATATGTCAGGGGATGAGCAGCACAAACCAAATTTGATGCAATACTATGCAAAGCATGCACGCAGCACTGGAGAACCCCAATCTCCATAAGAAATATAAAAATACAGAGGGGCTGCAGCACACAACAGGAAAACAGTGACAGGGGCTCTTGGTTACGCTTTAACGCGTTTAAGCTCACCAACTGCGCCAAAGTGTCCCCGATCTGGTGAGTCCTACTCTTACAAGGCAAAAATGCTAGTTTTAATCAGCGTTCTAGTGGGAACCATACCAAAAGCCCAAAGGTCAACTAAATGGGAGAAATGAAATTAAAAACACCTCACCTTCTACTAGCTACTAACTAAACTATGAGCTCCGCTCATTTATATGCTTAACTGTGCTAGAGGTAGGCGTGGCTATGCACGCTCACAGGGGAAAATATATGTCAGGGGATGAGCAGCACAAACCAAATTTTAGACAATACTATGCAAAGCATGCACGCAGCACTGGAGAACCCCAGTCTCCATAAGAAATATATAAATACAGAGGGGCTGCAGCACACAACAGGAAAACAGTGACAGGGGCTCTTGGTTACGCTTTAATGCGTTTAACCACTTAACGACCAGTCGCCGGTCCCACCTGTGTTTCCATGGAAAAGGCCGCTCGAAGTTTCCTGTCAGTTCACGGAGCGGGGTTTCGTTAACAGTCTGCGAGCCTCCGATCGCGGCTCGTAGGCTAAATGGTAAAGGAGATTGGCAAACCCCGGCCTCTGATTGGCCGGGGATCGCCGCCATCTGATAGGCTGAAGCCTATCTGAGGCGGTACAGGACGGATCACCGTCCTGTACCGCCTCTATTGAGAAGGGGAGGGAGGGAAGGAGTGGGAGGGGGAATATCAATGCGGAGGGGGGCTTTGAGACCCTCCCCCGCTAGGCACAACTAGGCGGCGGCGGCGGCGATCAGACCCCCCCCCCCCAACAGGACATCCCCCTAGTATAAAAAAAGGGGGGGGCAGTCTGATCGCCCTGCCTGCCACCTGATCTGTGCTGGGGGCTGAAGAGCCCACCAAGCACAGATCACACAAAACAGCGCTGGTCAATAAGTGGTTAAGCTCACCAACTGCGCCAAAGTGTCCCCGATCTGGTGAGTCCTACTCTAACTAGGCAAAAATGCTAGTTTTAATCAGCGTTCTAGACTGGGTTAAAAGCAGAGGATGTCAGAATACAGCACAGGTGAGTCTGATAGAAAAATTGTCTGCATGTCAGTGTCTCATTTCAGGAAAGGTGACAGAAGCTGAGATGGAAGGCTGGGTAAAGGAAAGGGAAGATTGAAGACAGCACCGGTGAGTCTGTTAAAGAAAGTCTGCATGTCATTTTTTTTAATTTCAGGAAATGTGTTGATAGAAGGCGGCATAGAAGACTGGGTTAAAAGCAGAGGATGTCAGAATACAGCACAGGTGAGTCTGATAGAAAAATTGTCTGCATGTCAGTGTCTCATTTCAGGAAAGGTGACAGAAGCTGAGATGGAAGGCTGGGTAAAGGATAGGGAAGATTGAAGACAGCACCGGTGAGTCTATAAAAGAAAGACTGCATGTCATTTTTTTTTATTTCAGGAAATGTGTTGATAGAAGGCGGCATAGAAGACTGGGTTAAAAGCAGAGGATGTCAGAATACAGCACAGGTGAGTCTGATAGAAAAATTGTCTGCATGTCAGTGTCTCATTTCAGGAAAAGTGACAGAAGCTGAGATGGAAGGCTGAGTAAAGGAAAGACAGAAGACATCACAGGTGAGTCTGTAAAAGATAGTCTGCATGTCATTTCTTTTAATTTCAGGAAAGGAGTTGATAGAAGGCGGCATGGAAGACTGAGTTAAAAGCAGAGGATGTCAGAATACTGCACAGGTGAGTCTGATAGAAAAATCGTCTGCATGTCAGTGTCTCATTTCAGGAAAGGTGACAGAAGCTGAGATGGAAGGATGGGTAAAGGAAAGGGAGAATTAAAGACAGCACCGGTGAGTCTATAAAAGATAGTCTGCATGTCATTTCTTTTAATTTCAGGAAAGGAGTTGATAGAAGGCGGCATGGAAGACTGGTTTAAAAGCAGAGGATGTCAGAATACTGCACAGGTGAGTCTGATAGAAAAATCGTCTGCATGTCAGTGTCTCATTTCAGGAAAGGTGACAGAAGCTGAGATGGAAGGCTGGGTAAAGGAAAGGGAAGATAGAAGACAGCACCGGTGAGTCTATAAAAGAAAGTCTGCATGTCATTTTTTTTTATTTCAGGAAATGTGTTGATAGAAGGTGGCATTGAAGACTGGGTTAAAAGCAGAGGATGTCAGAATACAGCACAGGTGAGTCTGATAGAAAAATTGTCTGCATGTCAGTGTCTCATTTCAGGAAAGGTGACAGAAGCTGAGATGGAAGGATGGGTAAAGGAAAGGGAGAATTAAAGACAGCACCGGTGAGTCTATAAAAGAAAGTCTGCATGTCATTTTTTTTATTTCAGGAAATGTGTTGATAGAAGGTGGCATTGAAGACTGGGTTAAAATCAGAGGGTGTCAGAATACAGCACAGGTGAGTCTGATAGAAAAATTGTCTGCATGTCAGTGTCTCATTTCAGGAAAGGTGACAGAAGCTGAGATGGAAGACTGGGTAAGGGAAAGGGAAGATTGAAGACAGCACAGGTGAGTCTATAAAAGAAAGTCTGCATGTCATTTTTTTTTATTTCAGAAAATGTGTTGATAGAAGGTGGCATGGAAGACTGGGTTTAAAGCAGAGGATGTCAGAATACAGCACAGGTGAGTCTGATAGAAAAATTGTCTGCATGTCAGTGTCTCATTTCAGGAAAAGTGACAGAAGCTGAGATGGAAGGCTGGGTAATGGAAAGGGAAGATTGAAGACAGCACCGGTGAGTCTATAAAAGAAAGTCTGCATGTCATTTTATTTCAGGAAATGTGTTGATAGAAGGCGGCATGGAAGACTGGGTTTAAAGCAGAGGATGTCAGAATACAGCACAGGTGAGTCTGATAAAAAAATTGTGTGCATGTCAGTGTCTCATTTCAGGAAAGGTGACAGAAGCTTAGATGGAAGGATGGGTAAAGGAAAGGGAAGATTGAAGACAGCATCGGTGAGTCTATAAAAGAAAGTCTGCATGTCATTTTTTTTTAATTTCAGGAAATGTGTTGATAGAAGGCGGCATGGAAGACTGGGTTAAAAGCAGAGGGTGTCAGAATACAGCACAGGTGAGTCTGATAGAAAAATTGTCTGTATGTCAGTGCCTCATTTCAGGAAAAGTGACAGAAGCTGAGATGGAAGGCTGGGTAAAGGAAAGACAGAAGACAGCACAGGTGAGTCTGTAAAAGATAGTCTGCATGTCATTTCTTTTAATTTCAGGAAAGGAGTTGATAGAAGGCGGCATGGAAGACTGGGTTAAAAGCAGAGGATGTCAGAATACAGCACAGGTGAGTCTGATAGAAAAATTGTCTGCATGTCAGTGTCTCATTTCAGGAAAGGTGACAGAAGCTGAGATGGAAGGCTGGGTAAAGGAAAGGGAAGATAGAACACAGCACCGGTGAGTCTATAAAAGAAAGTCTGCATGTCATTTTTTTTTATTTCAGGAAATGTGTTGATAGAAGGCGGCATGGAAGACTGGGTTAAAAGCAGAGGATGTCAGAATACAGCACAGGTGAGTCTGATAGAAAAATTGTCTGCATGTCAGTGACTCATTTCAGGAAAGGTGACAGAAGCTGAGATGGAAGGCTGGGTAAGGGAAAGGGAAGATTGAAGACAGCACCGGTGAGTCTATAAAAGAAAGTCTGCATGTCATTTTATTTCAGGAAATGTGTTGATAGAAGGCGGCATAGAAGACTGGGTTTAAAGCAGAGGATGTCAGAATACAGCACAGGTGAGTCTGATAGAAAAATTGTCTGTATGTCAGTGTCTCATTTCAGGAAAAGTGACAGAAGCTGAGATGGAAGGCTGGGTAAAGGAAAGACAGAAGACAGCACAGGTGAGTCTGTAAAAGATAGTCTGCATGTCATTTCTTTTAATTTCAGGAAAGGAGTTGATAGAAGGCGGCATGGAAGACTGGGTTAAAAGCAGAGGATGTCAGAATACTGCACAGGTGAGTCTGATAGAAAAATTGTCTGCATGTCAGTGTCTCATTTCAGGAAAGGTGACAGAAGGTGAGATGGAAGGCTGGGTAAAGGAAAGGGAAGATAGAAGACAGCACCGGTGAGTCTATAAAAGAAAGTCTGCATGTCATTTTTTTTTAATTTCAGGAAATGTGTTGATAGAAGGCGGCATGGAAGACTGGGTTAACAGCAGAGGATGTCAGAATACTGCACAGGTGAGTCTGATAGAAAAATTGTCTGCATGTCAGTGTCTCATTTCAGGAAAGGTGACAGAAGCTGAGATGGAAGGCTGGGTAAGGGAAAGGGAAGATTGAAGACAGCACCGGTGAGTCTATAAAAGAAAGACTGCATGTCATTTTTTTTTATTTCAGGAAATGTGTTGATAGAAGGCGGCATAGAAGACTGGGTTAAAAGCAGAGGATGTCAGAATACAGCACAGGTGAGTCTGATAGAAAAATTGTCTGCATGTCAGTGTCTCATTTCAGGAAAGGTGACAGAAGCTGAGATGGAAGGATGGGTAAAGGAAAGGGAGAATTAAAGACAGCACCGGTGAGTCTATAAAAGATAGTCTGCATGTCATTTCTTTTAATTTCAGGAAAGGAGTTGATAGAAGGCGGCATGGAAGACTGGGTTAAAAGCAGAGGATGTCAGAATACAGCACAGGTGAGTCTGATAGAAAAATTGTCTGCATGTCAGTGTCTCATTTCAGGAAAGGTGACAGAAGCTGAGATGGAAGGATGGGTAAAGGAAAGGGAGAATTAAAGACAGCACCGGTGAGTCTATAAAAGAAAGTCTGCATGTCATTTTTTTTATTTCAGGAAATGTGTTGATAGAAGGTGGCATTGAAGACTGGGTTAAAATCAGAGGGTGTCAGAATACAGCACAGGTGAGTCTGATAGAAAAATTGTCTGCATGTCAGTGTCTCATTTCAGGAAAGGTGACAGAAGCTGAGATGGAAGACTGGGTAAGGGAAAGGGAAGATTGAAGACAGCACAGGTGAGTCTATAAAAGAAAGTCTGCATGTCATTTTTTTATTTCAGGAAAGGAGGTGATAGAAGGCGGCATGGAAGACTGGGTTAAAAGCAGAGGAAGTTAGAATACAGCACAGGTGAGTCTGATAGAAAAATTGTCTGCATGTCAGTGTCTCATTTCAGGAAAGGTGACAGAAGCTGAGATGGAAGGCTGGGTAAGGGAAAGGGAAGATTGAAGACAGCACCGGTGAGTCTATAAAAGAAAGTCTGCATGTCATTTTTTTTTATTTCAGAAAATGTGTTGATAGAAGGTGGCATGGAAGACTGGGTTTAAAGCAGAGGATGTCAGAATACAGCACAGGTGAGTCTGATAGAAAAATTGTCTGCATGTCAGTGTCTCATTTCAGGAAAAGTGACAGAAGCTGAGATGGAAGGCTGGGTAATGGAAAGGGAAGATTGAAGACAGCACCGGTGAGTCTATAAAAGAAAGTCTGCATGTCATTTTATTTCAGGAAATGTGTTGATAGAAGGCGGCATGGAAGACTGGGTTTAAAGCAGAGGATGTCAGAATACAGCACAGGTGAGTCTGATAGAAAAATTGTGTGCATGTCAGTGTCTCATTTCAGGAAAGGTGACAGAAGCTTAGATGGAAGGATGGGTAAAGGAAAGGGAAGATTGAAGACAGCATCGGTGAGTCTATAAAAGAAAGTCTGCATGTCATTTTTTTTTAATTTCAGGAAATGTGTTGATAGAAGGCGGCATGGAAGACTGGGTTAAAAGCAGAGGGTGTCAGAATACAGCACAGGTGAGTCTGATAGAAAAATTGTCTGTATGTCAGTGCCTCATTTCAGGAAAAGTGACAGAAGCTGAGATGGAAGGCTGGGTAAAGGAAAGACAGAAGACAGCACAGGTGAGTCTGTAAAAGATAGTCTGCATGTCATTTCTTTTAATTTCAGGAAAGGAGTTGATAGAAGGCGGCATGGAAGACTGGGTTAAAAGCAGAGGATGTCAGAATACTGCACAGGTGAGTCTGATAGAAAAATTGTCTGCATGTCAGTGTCTCATTTCAGGAAAGGTGACAGAAGCTGAGATGGAAGGCTGGGTAAAGGAAAGGGAAGATAGAAGACAGCACCGGTGAGTCTATAAAAGAAAGTCTGCATGTCATTTTATTTCAGGAAATGTGTTGATAGAAGGTGGCATGGAAGACTGGGTTAAAAGCAGAGGATGTCAGAATACAGCACAGGTGAGTCTGATAGAAAAATTGTCTGCATGTCAGTGTCTCATTTCAGGAAAGGTGACAGAAGCTGAGATGGAAGACTGAGTAAAGGAAAGGGAAGATTGAAGACAGCACATGTGAGTCTATAAAAGAAAGTCTGCATGTCATTTTTTTATTTCAGGAAAGGAGGTGATAGAAGGCGGCATGGAAGACTGGGTTAAAAGCAGAGGATGTTAGAATACAGCACAGGTGAGTCTGATAGAAAAATTGTCTGCATGTCAGTGTCTCATTTCAGGAAAGGTGACAGAAGCTGAGATGGAAGGCTGGGTAAAGGAAAGGGAAGATAGAACACAGCACCGGTGAGTCTATAAAAGAAAGTCTGCATGTCATTTTTTTTTATTTCAGGAAATGTGTTGATAGAAGGCGGCATGGAAGACTGGGTTAAAAGCAGAGGATGTCAGAATACAGCACAGGTGAGTCTGATAGAAAAATTGTCTGCATGTCAGTGACTCATTTCAGGAAAGGTGACAGAAGCTGAGATGGAAGGCTGGGTAAGGGAAAGGGAAGATTGAAGACAGCACCGGTGAGTCTATAAAAGAAAGTCTGCATGTCATTTTATTTCAGGAAATGTGTTGATAGAAGGCGGCATAGAAGACTGGGTTTAAAGCAGAGGATGTCAGAATACAGCACAGGTGAGTCTGATAGAAAAATTGTCTGTATGTCAGTGTCTCATTTCAGGAAAAGTGACAGAAGCTGAGATGGAAGGCTGGGTAAAGGAAAGACAGAAGACAGCACAGGTGAGTCTGTAAAAGATAGTCTGCATGTCATTTCTTTTAATTTCAGGAAAGGAGTTGATAGAAGGCGGCATGGAAGACTGGGTTAAAAGCAGAGGATGTCAGAATACTGCACAGGTGAGTCTGATAGAAAAATTGTCTGCATGTCAGTGTCTCATTTCAGGAAAGGTGACAGAAGCTGAGATGGAAGGCTGGGTAAGGGAAAGGGAAGATTGAAGACAGCACCGGTGAGTCTATAAAAGAAAGTCTGCATGTCATTTTTTTTTATTTCAGAAAATGTGTTGATAGAAGGTGGCATGGAAGACTGGGTTTAAAGCAGAGGATGTCAGAATACAGCACAGGTGAGTCTGATAGAAAAATTGTGTGCATGTCAGTGTCTCTTTTTAGGAAAGGGTGACAGAAGCTGAGACGGAAGGCTGGGTAAAGGAAAGGGAAGATTGAAGACAGCACCGGTGAGTCTATAAAAGAAAGTCTGCATGTCACTTTTTTTTTTAATTTCAGTAAATGTGTTGATAGAAGGCGGCATGGAAGACTGGGTTAAAAGCAGATGATGTCAGAATACAGCACGGGTGAGTCTGATAGAAAAATTGTCTGTATATCAGTGTCTCATTTCAGGAAAAAGTGACAGAAGCTGAGATGGAAGGCTGGGTAAAGGAAAGACAGAAGACAGCACAGGTGAGTCTGTTAAAGAAAGTCTGCATGTCATTTCTTTTAATTTCAGGAAAGGAGTTGATAGAAGGCGGCATACAAGACTGGGTTAAAAGCAGAGGATGTCAGAATACAGCACAGCTGAGTCTGATAGAAAAATTGTCTGCATGTCAGTGTCTCATTTCAGGAAAGGTGACGGAAGCTGAGATGGAAGGCTGGGTAAAGGAAAAACAGAAGACAGCACAGGTGAGTCTGTAAAAGATAGTCTGCATGTCATTTTTTTTTATTTCAGGAAATGTGTTGATAGAAGGTGGCATGGAAGACTGGGTTAAAAGCAGAGGATGTCAGAATACAGCACAGGTGAATCTGATAGAAAAATTGTCTGCATGTCAGTGTCTCATTTCAGGAAAGATGACAGAAGCTGAGATGGAAGGCTGGGTAAAGGAAAGGGAAGACAGAAGACAGCACAGGTGAGTCTGTAAAAGAAAAAGTCTGCATGTCAGTTTTTTTTTCAGGAAATGTGTTGATAGAAGGTGGCATGGAAGACTGGGTTAAAAGCAGAGGATGTCAGAATACAGCACAGGTGAATCTGATAGAAAAATTGTCTGTATGTCAGTGTCTCATTTCAGGAAAAGTGACAGAAGCTGAGATGGAAGGCTGGGTAAAGGAAAGACAGAAGACAGCACAGGTGAGTCTGTAAAAGATAGTCTGTATGTCATTTCTTTTAATTTCAGGAAAGGAGTTGATAGAAGGCGGCATGGAAGACTGGGTTAAAAGCAGAGGATGTCAGAATACTGCACAGGTGAGTCTGATAGAAAAATCGTCTGCATGTCAGTGTCTCATTTCAAGAAAAGGTGACAGAAGCTGAGATGGAAGACTGGGTAAGGGAAAGGGAAGATTGAAGACAGCACAGGTGAGTCTGCTAAAGAAAGTCTGCATGTCATTCTTTTTATTTCAGGAAAGGAGGTGATAGAAGGCGGCATGGAAGACTGGGTTAAAAGCAGAGGATGTTAGAATACAGCACAGGTGAGTCTGATAGAAAAATTGTCTGCATGTCAGTGTCTCATTTCAGTAAAGGTGACAGAAGCTGAGATGGAAGGCTGGGTAAAGGAAAGGGAAGATAGAAGACAGCACAGGTGAGTCTATAAAAGAAAGTCTGCATGTCATTTTTTTTTTAATTTCAGGAAATGTGTTGATAGAAGGCGGCATGGAAGACTGGGTTAAAAGCAGAGGATGTCAGAATACAGCACAGGTGAGTCTGATAGAAAAATTGTCTGCATGTCAGTGTCACATTTCAGGAAAGGTGACGGAAGCTGAGATGGAAGGCTGGGTAAAGGAAAGACAGAAGACAGCACAGGTGAGTCTGTAAAAGATAGTCTGCATGTCATTTTTTCTTTATTTCAGGAAATGTGTTGATAGAAGGTGGCATTGAAGACTGGGTTAAAAGCAGAGGATGTCAGAATACAGCACAGGTGAGTCTGATAGAAAAATTGTCTGCATGTCAGTGTCTCATTTCAGGAAAGGTGACAGACGATGAGATGCAAGACTGGGTAAAGGAAAGGGAAGATAGAAGACAACACATGTGAGTCTGTAAAGGAAAAAGTCTGCATGTCAGTTTCTTATTTCAGGAAAGGAGATGGATGTTGAGATAGAAGACAGGTAAAGGAAAAGATTGATGGAGGACTGCAAAGGTAACTGAGAGAAAAAATACTTTGCATGTCATTATTTCATTTCAGGAAAGGGGATAAAAGATGAGAGAGAAGACTGGGTAAACGAAAAAGTTGATGTTGGACAGCAGAGGTAGGTAAAGGTAGGTTTGAGAGAGAAAAAAATCTGTATGTCAATGTTTCATTTCAGGAAATGTGATAGAAGGAAGCGTGGAAGACTGGGATAAAAGCAGAGGATGTTAGAATAAAGCACAGGTGAGTCTGATAGAAAAATTGTCTGCATGTCAGTGTTTCATTTCAGGAAAGGTGACAGAAGCTGAGATGGAAGGCTGGGTAAAGGAAAGGGAAGATAGAAGACAGCACAGGTGAGTCTGTAAAAGAAAAAGTCTGCATATCAGTTTCTCATTTCAGGAAAGGAGATGGATGTTGAGATAGAAGACAGGTAAAGTAAAAGATTGATGGAAGACTGCGACGCTAAGCGAGAGAAAAAATACTTTGCATGTCATTATTTCATTTCAGGAAAGGGGATAAAAGATGAGAGAGAAGATGGGTAAACAAAAAAGTTGATGTAAGACAGCACAGGTAGGTAAAGGTAGGTTTGAGAGAAAAGAAATCTGTATGTCAGTGTTTCTTTTCAGGTAATGTGATAGAAGGCGGCGTGGAAGACTAGGTTAAAAGCAGAGGATGTTAAAAGGCAGTACAGGTGAGTCTGACAAAAAATTGTCTGCATGTCAGTGTTTCATTTCAGGAAAGGTGACAGAAGATGAGATGGAAGACTGAGTAAAGGAAAGGGAAGATAGAAGACAGCACAGGTGAGTCTGTAAAATAAAAAGTATTCATGCCAGTTTTTCATTTTAGGAAAGCAGATGGAAGATGAGACAGGTAAAGGAAAAGATTGATGGAAGATTGTCTTTATATTCTTTCAGTTTCCTTCTTCCCTCATCCACAGAATCAGTGCAAGATGCAGCAAAACAGCTCCACAATGTAACCAGGCTTCCTCCATGTTCACAGTATGCATGATGTTCTTGTCTTTGAAAGCTTATTTTTTTCATTTGTGAACATAATACTCAAGTAATTTGTCAAAAAGCTTGTTAATATACATTTGAGCAAATTCTAACTTAGGATACTTCTATTTTGCTTTCAAACATGGAGTCCTTCTGTGTCTTATGCCATTAAAAGTGGCAGATGATGTAATCAGACACTGATAAACCCTGACCCTGGACTCCCCCTTGCCTCTGTTTTGCAGAGGTCTTTGGTGTTTGTCTACCATTCTCACTATCCTTTGGCCCTTTCTATGGGCTGTTTTCCTCCCCCACTCATGTCCAGGGAAGTTCTCTGCAGTTTTGTAGACCTTAAGCCTCTTATACTTAAAGTACTTTGCATGTTAATTAAATATTAATTATTGTGTTTTACCCTTAAAATGTGGCATCTCTTCTAAAGAGAGAAGAGATGCTGAATAGTGTAATGGTTAAGGGTTCTGCCTCTGATACAGGAGACCTGGGTTCTAATCTCGGCTCTGCTACCACTTATTCAGTAGGAAACCCTGGGCAAGTCTCCCTAAAGGTGGCCACTAACGGTCCAATTTTTAGCGAAATATCGTTTGAGCGATCAGAAATTCTGATCGGATTGGTTGTAAGTAATCTCAGTTGATGGGAACTATCAATAATGAACGATTATTAAAAAAATCATCCAATTGAATTTTTGTCGAACCAAAATTTGGATTTTCTTGTTGGTTGTGATAGATAGGAAGCGATGATTGGTTAGTTGATGGTGTAGTGAACGATTTTTCGTCCGATCAGAATTTCTTATCGCTCGAATGATTTTTCACTAGAAATTGGACAGTTAGTGGCCACCTTAACACTGCTACTGCCTATAGAGTGCGTTCCAGAGGCTGCAGCTCTGGCGCTTTGAGTCCGCCAGGAGAAAAGCGCAATATAAATGTTCTGCGTTTGTTTAAAGACTATGATTAAGGACTAGATCTCTGAAACATGTGATCCTTGTGGATTTCAAGATACGTCAAATGTGTGGACCACCTTCTTTTCTTCTAAAGACTGTTGCTCACCAGGGATCGGGATTAATCCCACTGGTGACAGTTCGGGGCTCTATGCTGTACAGACGCATCACTAGCCTTCAGGCTAGCAATGCTCCTGTTACTATGGAGGTGGGTGGAGGAATGACGTGCGGTATACGATGGAGTGGCTTCCTGACGGTGGGGTGAGTGGGGAGAACAATGCACTGGAGGGTCGCTTAGGCATGTTGGGGGACGAGCACTGTACACACGCTGGATACACGCGGTGTGTATTTCCAGCTAAGGTGGTCTTTATCGGCCACCCCAAAACAATATTTCTGTTTATTGGACATACTTTTTGTTGAAGCGTAAAGATTACCGTATATACTCGCAAGCTAGCCGACCCACATATAAGCCGACCCCCCAACTTTTACCTGAAAAACCAGGAAAAATGATTGACCCTCATATAAGCCGGGGGTAGGAAATGCTGGCCGCGTGATTCCCCCCAGTGTGTCCCAGTATAGCTAGTATAGTGCCCAGTATAGCTAGTATAATGCCCAGCATAGCTAGTAAAGTGCCCAGTATAGCTAGTATAGTGCCCAGTACGGCTAGTAAAGTGCCCAGTACGGCTAGTAAAGTGCCCAGTATAGCTAGTGTAGTGCCCAGTATAGCTAGTATAAGTGCTCAGTACAGCTAGTAAAGTGCCCAGTATAGCTAGTAAAGTGCCCAGTATAGCTAGTATAGTGCTCAGTATAGCTAGTATAGTGCCCAGTATAGCTAGTAAAGTGCCCCAGTATAGCTAGTAAAGTGCCCCAGTATAGCTAGTAAAGTGCCCCAGTATAGCTAGTATAGTGCCCCAGTATATAGCTAGTATGGTGCTCAGTATAGCTAGTAAAGTGCCCCAGTATAGCTAGTATAGTGCCCAGTATAGGTAGATAGTGCCCAGTATAGCGCCCCAGTATGTGTAGGTAGTGC